>NW_021703766.1:47361529-47504606 GCF_005190385.1 Monodon monoceros
CACCCACACCAAGCCCAAGGTCACAGAGACCAGGAGCAAAAATTCTTTAAGCGGGTTGTTAGGTGTACTAGTGGGAGGGGACACTCCCTCATCCTCCCCTGATTCATGGACCCCTGCATTCTGGCTCTGGGAGAGGTGACACGATAGACTGGCCACTGGTTCAAGACATACAGCATCTCCTGTTGGGTGGCAGGGTACCTTCTCTCACCCGGTGCCGTCATCAACCATCACGGCCATTCCACCCTTCTGATAAGTCAACTGTCTCTGTGTAGTGGGGCACCTGGAAGATCAGTGAGCTCCATGGATGGGAGTTAATTGCCTCACTTCCTTTGCCTTAAAATATGTCCTCTAGCTGGAAGCGATACTTCAGGGGATACTGTAGCAGTAGAACAGACATCTTCTAAGTTCCCAAATGGCAGGGTTGACAGAAGCACTGAGTACGAGGAAGGCAAATCAGAACCCACAGTGTGTATTTATCCCTGTGGGGAGAGAGCTCAGTCCGCTCGAGGGTGGGGTATGTCCTGGGTGGTCCTGCTGTAGAAAGACGACATAACAGGCTTAGAGTTGGCCTCTGCCTCTGTTGGTTTGGGCACTGAGTACAGTCAACAGCCAGGTCACCTTGGGGAGAGTTAGCCCATTTGTTGTTAGCATGTGGAGCCTCCACCGCCCACATGGCCACTTTGCACATGGGCCCAGGGTGGAAGCACTGATGGGAGAGAAGCCGCCGGACACTGTCCACAGGATACCAAGGGTACCCATGCTCAGGGCATGGGTTCTGGTGGGCATTCGTGTGGGACGTGAACATCTTCACACTCTGTGCCCATCCCCAGAGGACCTTACACATATCCCCCCGTCTTCATTTGATACCTTTCTTCTTACCAAGTCCTTGACCAAATGGCTCAGCAGGGGTCCATGCCGAAGTGGACCTGAGGACCTCTCTCCCTCCCACAAGTGGACCCCTGAAGTTTTGCCGCCTGAGGGATTTCCTTGCATCGCTCTTTCAGGACCACACGTGCAAGTGCTAACACAGCCGCTACCCACTTCTGCCTGGCGCCAGCCCACGCTCCAGATCTATCTGTACACCTAGTCTGTGCCTTCAATCCCCCTGTAAACAGATCCCAGGGAATCCCCATGAGCTCATAGGTGTGGGTGGGGGAAGAGGCAGGAGAAGCGGGTGCCATGGGTGTCTGGGCCACCTGCTGGGGCGTCCACCTGTGCCCTGACCTCATACACACCTTCTTCATGGATGGCAGATGCTTCTGTGCGTGCCCAACGTCATGGTTTGGTAACTTGACTACACCCAGTATGTGATGTGCAGTTCAGGTCACAACGCTCTTGGTGTGCCATGGTCAGGTATTCAAACTTTACTGGGTCCCAGTAATAAGCCAGGAGCTGTTTCCCAGATGGAGGTTAGTTATTTGCAGAAGAAGACATACCTTTGCTCCAAAACCCCAAGGTTCTGCACTATGATTATCCTATTATCTCTTTATGTCACAGAAACTTTCAGGGACATTGGGTCTCTTGGGTCAGATGCCCCGAGGTTCAGAGCAGCTAGGTTTCCAGTCTGAACCTGCACCAGAGTCCTTTCCTGCTCTAGGATCCAGTCAAAACTGGCAATTTTATGGGTTCCCTCACAAATGAGTAGGAGTAGGATGTCAAAATGTGCTACAACCCCCCCAGCCAACTCCTAAAGGACTGATCTTTTTTGTAAAGGGAGCCACACAAGGTGTAGCAAATTGTCTCTCAGTTTAGAAGGAATATTGAGACATGCCCCAGACCTATAGTCCCCTAGGACTTACACCAGTGTGATGGGATGGGGAGTAGATGACGCACAGTTTATCCTCCACCCTGTGGCACACGTGTGTTATCATCAAGGGCGCCTGCGACTTCTTGTTCACTCTCTGATTAAATAACATAAATTCATCGATGAAGTGGACCAGTGTGATGTTCTGTAGAAAATCAGACGATCAAGGTCCCTCTGGGACAAGAGGGGAGGAGAGTTGACCAAGACATAAGGCCAGAAAGTGAAGGTGTCCTCTTGTGCCTGAAATATAAATGCTTCTGATTATCTCTGCCAATGAATACAGAACAACGAATTGTTAGATCTGTAAGAAACCACAACCAGAACCGTAGCTGCAATTATCATTGCCACTTATATTTGCCAGAAACTGTCGTCATGCTCTAGACCGAGATGCGATAGCCACCTAGGTCCCTGTGTCTCTCATGCTGTGGTGTTGGCATTAATCTCAGAAATTCCCCCACGGGTGCATTATAGCTTCTGATTTACCATCTTGGTGGGCGTGATAATAGTTTCAGGAGCACCATGCAGTCTTTCTTACCATAACAGCCCTCACTCCATGGGTCAGGGAACCTATGTGAGGGCTTTTCCAGTTACCTGTTCCTATTATACATTCTAGGATGACATAAATAACAGGATGAGTCTGTGGTCCTCTGGAGCCCACTGGGAAAGGGACTTGAGCCGAAAGTCTGTCTACACCCTCACCTGGCTCACGGTGGCGATAAGCATCCATCCAGAGCTATCATCCAAGTAATCCTCACAAGGTCTGAGCATTTATTTCCCTTTGACCAGTGCCCAAGTCCTCCAGATACATGCACGCCTCCCCCCCCACCCCCGCAACCAGTCTTTCTGGTGTTGGGGGAAGATTCACCGCCTACACCCATGGTTGCACTGCAGGGTCCTTCTCAAACGGGCCCGGCCTCCTTGCTCATTCACGGGGTTCCAGGTCTATGAACTGGCTTAGTCTGGGAATTGGAATAAGAAGTCCCTGTCATGGTGACCTAAGATCTCTTCCCGTCAGAGCTAGAAAATTCCCTGCACCTTTAGGGACCCCCGGTCATTTAGCTTTTGCCATGGATCCCCACCTGTCAAAACACTCTGATGACATTTTTGCTCTGTGGCTTGTCCCAGTGGTTGGGGCCACGTTGTCCTGCACACCCAGTGACACCATCTGGCGGCTCCCAAATCCCCTTTTTCCAGCTTTCCCATAAGCAGCTTCTGCCTCAGAGGTTCTTCTGCCACCACAGCGCTCTCGATGTCCCCTCCTCCGATGCCTTCCCACGGGACAGGATAAGGAGGTGACTGAGGAGGCTGCACAAGATGGACTGTTTCCAGCTTCCCCTGGTCCCCAAACTTGGGACTCTGTTTCTCTCCAATACGCTGGAGAAGTTCTAGCATTGAGTCCAGATAGGAACTCACTAACCTAGCAGGCTCATAATGATATTCCCAGATGCTTGAACCCACACGTGCAATCCTATATCCCATGTGAAAGAACTTGGCCCCATGAAGCCTTTCTCCTGGTCCTATCTGGTCTCACACCCTTAGAATCTGTATCAGCCAGGGTCCAGGCAGGCATCAGGAACCACGCACCAATTTTAAAGGGGAACGTTTTGTTGTTTTTTTTGTTTTGTTTTTGCGGTACGCGGGCTTCTGACTGCTGTGGCCTCTCCCGTTGCGGAGCACAGGCTCCAAACGCGCAGGCCCAGCGGCCATGGCTCACGGGCCCAGTCGCTCCGCGGCATGTGGGATCTTCCCGGACCGGGGCGCGAACCCGTGTCCCCTAGCATCGGCAGGCGGACTCTCAACCACTGCGCCACCAGGGAAGCCCAGGGGAAAGTATTTTGGTTTTGGTTTTTGGGTGTTTTGGCCACGTGGCATGCGGGATCTTAGTTCCCCGACCAGGGATCGAACCCAGTTAATATAAAGAATCATTAATGAATTCCCTGGCGGCCCAGTGGTCAGGGGGTCAGGACTCCGTGCTTCCACTGCAGGGGGCACTGGGTTCAGTCCCCAGTCGGGGAAGTAAGATCCCTCGGCGTAACCAAAAAAAAAAAGAAAGAAATTCATTAACTAGTAACAGGGGATGAGGATTAAGAGGGGATGGGTTACTAACGGGTAAAGAAGGGTAAAGAGAACTTTAAAAGATAAGAGAAGAGCAAGCAGATCTAGGAAGCAACCTCTATACCTGGGGCAGGAAGACAAGCTCTCCCTCCTGCAGTGTCCGTTTAGCTCCCTCTACTGGCAAAGCCTAACATTGTGCCAGGAAGACGATGAAAAATGCTTGCAAGATCCAGCAGGGCAATGAAGAGTGGATCTGGAGCTGAGAGGCAATAGATGGATAACCGGCACAGAGTCTGTTCACACACATGCTCCAGGACTCCTGCCAGTACAGACTGGTGAGGTCCTGTAACGCTCTCAGTGTGTGGCATGCCCATGCCGGACCAAGCCCCGTGCTTCTCTGGACGACGTTGGAAATTCACTCTTGTGGGTCTGGAGGAGAAGCAGTCCCCTATAAGGGGACCCTGTCCCATGTATGAGGGTCACACTGTCTTCTCCCCCAGCGCCTTTTCCTTAGCACAAACTGGCAGGGTTGAACATTTACCTGGCAGTGCAACTCTGTAACACTTTCACTCAGACTTTGGGCCTTGTCCTCAGCCGTATGTGCCCTGTGACTACAGGAAACAAGGGACGCTCTGCTAAGGGAGCTTTCTGAGTGTCCATCACATTTCCATTTGGACAGTCTCATCTTTCAGTTGCTCTCTAGGGTCATCCGTAGAAACCAGCTGACCACAATCAACCTCGGCACCACTGCTGCCATAGTAACAAAGTACCACACCCACATCGACTCCCAATACCTTGCTCTCCATCTGCACTTCTTTCACCGTTACCACCAGTGATAATCTTGTAACAGGGAAGAGCCAATTTTCACTCCAAGTTAGATCTGTTTCTTTGACTTTAGGCTTTGCTTTTCCTTGCTTTTGTTATTATAATCATACATAATGGCCTGCCTCAGGGAATACTACCCGCCTGTAAATGGCTGCAAGAAAGAAATTAACACATCCCCTCCCCAAGGATGGCCATTCCAGGAGATGTTTTGCAAGACTGATGGCCCTTTTTACTTTACTTCCTCCCTGCCTCTCCCTCTCTATTCTGCCTTTTTACTTTACTTCCCTCTCTGATTCTATAAAAGAAACTGGCGTCCAAGATCTCGGAGAGGCAGCTGTGAGTGGTGGTGTGAAGCAAGATCTTAATTCCCTGCCCGGGAATTGAACCTGGGTTGCCTGGATGAAACCAGGAATCCTAGCCACCACACCCCCTGGCTCTTGCCCTCTGTGAAAAATGCATATCTCACGGAGGCAAAAACTGTAAAAACAGGTACAAAGTTTATTATTAGAGACATAGCACAACAACAGGTGGGAGAGCACACAGAGAAACTGTTTAGTTAAGACAGAAGCAAGGCCGAGATGCACACCCGGAGAGAAAGGGTGTGGGCATCCCCCCAATGAGGAGGAGCGCAGTAGAGACGCGGTTAAGTCACTTATACAGGGCAGTTCTTCCGGGTCTCTGTTTACCTCTGGCCAATTATCTGGTTTCTTTTTCCACACCTGACCTGTCCTAGGACCCTCCCCAACACGTGTGCACAACTTTTTTCCCAGATGGATTACAGCCCAGAGGCCGGTGGACAGCCTTAGCATCACATATTATGGGGTGGTGCCCCCTCCTTTTTGACCCCCAAGGAGCCCTTCTGCGCATGTGCAATGTTTCCCTTGCCTCAAGGATGGGAAATGTATGACCTCTTGATCTTTTTCTTTTTTTTTAATAAGTCAAATTAGTTTGTTTTTTTAAATTTATTTATTATTTATTTATTTTTGGCTGTGTTGGGTCTTCGTTTCTGTGCGAGGGCTTTCTCTAGTTGCGGAGAGCGGGGGCCACTCCTCATCGCGGTGCGCTGGCCTCTCACTGTCGTGGCCTCTCTTGTTGCAGAGCACAGGCTCCAGACGCGCAGGCTCAGTAGTTGTGGCTCACGGGCCTAGTTGCTCCGCGGCACGTGGGATCTTCCCAGACCAGGGCTCGAACCCGTGTCCCCTGAATTAGCAGGCAGATTCTCAACCACTGCACCACCAGGGAAGCCCCTCTTGATCTTTTAACAGGGTTTAGTCCCACTCTGTCCCTGCCATAAAAATGTCCAATGTCTAGTTATTTACACTATTTCTGTTGCTGGTTTTTATATTGAGGTGCAGATCTCGAAATATAGACAGGGGTCCCGTCATAAATATGTAGTCCTGGAGCCCGTTTGTCTCTTGCTTCAGGAAATGTAAACAGGGGGCTGGGAATGAATGTCTGGCCTGGAGCCCATCTTCTTCTCACCCCAGGAAGTGTGAACAAGAGGCCAGTTGTAAATGTCTCTCCAGGAGCCCATCTATCTCCCGCCTCATCCAGACCCTGATAAGATGGTTTTTTGGGGGACCCTAGTCCACCATCTTCTCAGTCTCCTGGCTTTCCAAATAAAGTTGTATTCCTTGCCTCAATACCTCGTCTCTGATGTATTGGCCCGTTGTGCAGCAAGCAGAGCGAGCTTGGACTCGGCAACAATTTGAGCAACTGTGAAATTTCCATAGGCCTCGTCTCACCTGTGCCCCATCAAGGTGGTTCTCTCTGTGTGGGTTTCCCTGTGGTGGAAACCTAATCCCAGAATACAGTTTTTTTGGTCTCTTTCTGGGTGACACTGCTCATTCTAATTACTGAATTGGTCAGGGTCCCAGCAGGAAATGAATGGTATACCCAAACTGGGTAACTTGAGTAGAATTTATTAAAGGGAGTACTGCTTACAACTGTTAAGGTTGGATCCAGGGAAACCACAAAGGATTGTGCAGGAGTTGGGAGTAATCATGTATTTCATTTTATTTTTTTTAACCTTTTTTGGGGGGCTGCGCTGCATGGCTTGCAGGATCTCAGTTCTCTGACCAGCTATTGAATCTGGGTCCAGCAGTGAAAGCCCAGAATCCTAACCACTAGGCCACCAGGGAACTCCCTCATGTACTTTAAACATATCACTGTGACAACATATAACAGAGTCAGGACCACCATGACCATTGCACAGGTCATGCTGTGCATTGCACAAATGCTCTACATCTAGGGGGTGCCATGCACTTCATAGATGTATAACTGGTATGAAAAGCCTCAACACTGAAACGGGGAGAGAGCTCCCTTCTACATAAATCTACACTTGAGCACAAGGCCATGCACACTCGTGGTGTGCTGGTAAATGTTGAACAACTGCTTCCCTGAAGGGAGAAATAAAAGCTCTGATCTGTAGCATTTGCCAATGCCCATAGTATAAATACTCCCACTGTGGCTGATTTCAAGCTACCACGATGTCCCTGCCCATGGAGTTGGGAAGAAATGCCCATGAACAACCATTATTTCTACTATACAAATATAATATCTATAAACAGCCTCAAGAACATAGATAATAGTGAAATGTAGAACGATAATTTAGGAAGTGATGATTTTTGAGTATTTGTTACCTTTGTTTGAATATAATTTAGTTGTAAGTTGACATAATTTAATTTTTAATAGTGGCTGTGTTTAGCAACTGGCTTGCAAAATTCCTGAAAATGTCAACATTGGCTCTTATGAACCGGGTGGAGTTAGTCCCAGCACAGCACTGCGCACACCCCAGAGAGAGCCGGGGAGTATGCACACATGGGCTTGGCCATACCCTGCCCTGAGAGCCCTCAAGGATCCCCTGAGCTCTCGATTCTTAAAGAATAGATTCTTATCCTCCCTTCCAGCTCTGAACCTGTCAGGGAGCCCTCACCTCTGGGTGTGTGAGCAGGGGACCAAGTTTGGTCACTGCCCAAAGCATGTGCACCTCAGTATCCAAGGTGTGTGGTGTGTGAGCACTGACGCCATCGGCACTGTGGGTCTCCCTATTATGGCTTGAGAAGTCACCCAAGATGACCAACACTTACAGTTCCCAAGATACAAGAAGGTTGGATTCTCCTGGTGGAAGAACAGTGGTAAAAGAAAAAGCGATGGGTGCGGGCCACTGAAAGCTAACACAAAATAAGAAACTGGAGCCAGGTACACAAAAGACAAAATTTTCCTATGATGTGCAATAGCCGCTGACCAATCAGATGAGACAACTGTAAAACTCAGGTGACCAGAGGCATATATTTGGTCTGACTTTTTGTACCTTTTTTTTGGCCAAACGGGCGAGGCTTGCGGAATCTTGGTTCCCCCTCCAGGGATCAAACCCAGGTCCTCGGCAGTGAAAGCACCTAGTCCTAACCACTGGACCACCAGGGAATCCCCTGTACCTCTTAAAAACTTTCCAATGAGAAAGATTAATTAGGAAACTCAAATTTATGTTATGACCCCAGCCAAGAACCAATTGCTAATTTTTAATGCCAAATTTAGGCTTAAATTGAATAGAAGCTCCTATTTGTACTTCCTTTTAAACCATTCTATTTGACTTCTACCCAACCTGTCCAATAGCTCGGCCTCGCTAGCAAGAATAACATTCAGTGGTCACATCTGAGATTTTTCACATGAGATTTTTCTTTAACGCTATTTTCCGCAGGTCTAGCCACAAATGGATACTTGGGTTTGCGACAACATATTATGTTAGTTATCTACTGATACCTTCCAAACCATCACAAATGGTCACTTAAAACAACAGCCATTTGATCTGTTCACAATTCTATGGGTCATCAACTAGAACTGGGCTCAGCTTGTGGTTCTTCTGCTGCTCTCACTTGGAGATGCTCATGTGTCTGCATTTGTCTGACAGTTTGATTGAGGCTGGTGGGTCTAAGATGGCATCACTCACACGTCTGACAGTTGGTGCTGGTTGTGAGCTAGGCCTCTCTTTGTGGTTTCTCATGCTCAGTGTTAATCCATGTTTCTTTAAGTGATGGTCTCCAGGCAGCAAAACAGGGGAAACCCCAATGTGCAAGTGCTTCGTGTTTGCTAATGTCCCATTGGCCAAAACAAGTCACATGGCCCCACCCAGCTTTAAGGGATGGAGAAACAAGACTCTGCCTTTGGATGGCAAGAGCAGCAAAGACACATTACAAAGGGATGGGAGGAATTTGTAGCCATTAAACAACCTACCCCATACGCCACCTATAACAGATTTTCAGATGAAGGGGTGGTTCTGTTTTCTGTAGCTGTCTCTTGACACAGAGGCCTGGCATTTTGCAGAATTCTCTTCGGCTCCCTGAGTTTCAGGGACCTGAGAACACTTCATTCAGTCAAAGAACCTCTGACCGCTTTGGGATCTTAATTACTTGAGGGCAAAGGTGAATGAATTCATTGACTCCCCTTTCACCTGTTTGTCACTGTCACTATTAAGAATCTTTACTGAGTTACTGATGGCTTTAAAAACTGAACCCAAAGGAAGATTTACTTTATTTACATCAATAATTAACATTTTAAACCCACACTAACTCTCGTTAAAATGCCCGCTTAGGGTTACTTTATTTAGAGGTGGGTTAGGGCCATCTTCACAATGCCAAAAATTAATTTAAAACACACAAATAAAAATGCCATGTCTCCCTGACCAGGGTTAAGTGAGCAGATACAGGCAATTTAGAATAGAGATAAAACCCCTTATTTAAGCTTGTGAGTTTGCGTGCAAACAAACTTAAAATAACCTTCCAGGGGGCTATATATGGAACAATGTCCAAAGCTCACACGGAAAGAGAAAACATTCCAATTTCAATAAACCAGGCAGAGAGACCTTGTTGAACACATAGGACATTCAGTGGAGACCCCAGAAAAGTTATAATTTATGAGTAGAGCTAAACCAGCCCTAGAGTAAAGTCTATCCTATACCCATGTTAACAGAGCTTAACTATTCTATATTATTCTCTATTCTATACTCTTAAATATTCCTATATATTAGCAACGAACAACTGGAAAGCGAAGTATTTAAAAATACCACTTGCAAAAGCATCTACACACATAAAATATCAAATAATAAATTTAACAAAATATGTGGAAGACTTGTACACTAAAATCTAGTGAGTATAGCTAAACAGAAGTGAAAGAAGTCTTAGATAAGTGAAGAGAGATATCATGTTCATGGATTGGAGGACTCAATATTGTGACGATATCAATTCTGCCACATTGACGTACATATTCAATGCAATTCAAATCAATTAAAATAAAATTCTAATTCCAATCAAAAGTTTAGCAAGCCTTTTGTAGTGGCTGACAAGCTGATTCTAAAATTTATGATGAAGTGGAAAGGCCCTATAATAGCTAAGACAGTTTTACAAAAGTAGAAGAAAGTTGGAGGATTTACACTATCTGATTTTAAGGCTACTACAAAAACACAGTGATCTGGGACTTCCCTGGTGGCGCAGTGGTTAAGAATCTGCCTGCCAGTGCAGGGGACACGGGTTTGAGCCCTGGTCCGGGAAGATCCCACATACTGCGGAGCAACTAAACCCATGCGCCACAACTACTGAGCCCACATGCCACAACTACTGAAGCCCGTGCACTTAGAGCCCACGCTCCGCAACAAGAGAAGCCACCACAATGAGAAGCATGCGCACTGCAACAAAGCGTAGCCCCTGCTCACTGCAACTAGAGAAAGCCCGGGCGCAGCAACGAAGACGGAACACAGCCAAAAAATAAATAAATAAATAGATTAATTAAAAAAAATACAGTGATCAACAGAGTGTGGTATTATCTAGATTTATATGTTAAATAGAACAGAGTAGAGTCCAGAAATGTATATGCATATGATCAATTGATTTTCAGCTAAGGGTATGAAAGTAATTTAATGAGAAAGGACAATCTTTTCTACAAAGGATTTTAGAACTGGTGGATTTAGGGAGAAAATGGACCTCAATCCTTACCTCACACCATTCACAAAAGTGAACTCAAAATGGATCATAAACCTAAATGCAAAGGCAAAATGATAAATCTTCTAGAAAAAAAATAGCAAAAAAAATTTTTGTGACCTTAGGGTAAATGACATTTTTATACTGAACACCAAAAAACATGAATCATGAAAAAAACTGATAAATTGGGCTTTCTCAAAATGAAAAACTTCTTCTCTTCAAAAGATACCATTTTCTTAACAGTAAAAAGACAAGTCCCAGACTGAAAGAAAATACTTGCAACACATATATTGAAAACATGAAGCACTCTTATAATGCAATAATAAGATGGCAAATAACTCCGTTTTTTTTTAACACCTTTATTGGAGTATAATTGCTTTACAGTGTTGTGTTAGTTTCTGCTGTAAACAAAATGAATTAGCTATATGTATACATATATCCCCCATCCCCTCCTTCTTGCGTCTCCCTCCCACCCTCCCTATTTCACCCCTCTAGGTGGTCACAAAGCACTGAGCTGATCTCCCTGTGAGATGCAGCTGCTTCCCACTAGCTATCTGTTTTACATTTGGTAGTGTATATATGTCAATGCCACTCTCTCACTTTGTCCCAGCTTACCCTTCCCCCTCCCCCTGTCCTCAAGTCCATTCTTTATGTCTGTACCTTTATTCCTGTCCTGCCCCTAGGTTCATCAGAACCTTTTTTTTTTTTAGATTCCATATGTATGTGTTAGCATACGGTATTTGTTTTTCTCTTTCTGACTTACTTCACTCTGTATGACAGATTCTAGGTCCATCCACGTCACTACAAATAACTCAATTTCATTTCTTTTTATGGCTGAGTAATATTCCATTGTGTATATGTACCACATCTTCTTTATCCATTCATCTGTCGATGGACACTTAGGTTGCTTCCATGTCCTGGCTATTGTAAATAGAGCTGCGATGAACATTGTGGTATATGACTCTTTTCGAATTATGGTTTTCTCAGGGTATATGCCAGTAGTGGGACTGCTGGGTCATATGGTAGTTCCATTTTTAGTTTTTTAAGGAATCTCCATACTGTTCTCCATAGTGGCTGTATCAATTTACATTCCCACCAACAGTGCAAGAGGCTTCCCTTTTCTCCACACCCTCTAGAGCATTTATTGTTTGTAGACTTTTTGATGATGGCCATTCTGACCGGTGTGAGGTGATACCTCATTGTAGTTTTGATTTGCATTTCTCTAATGATTAATGATGTTGAGCATCCTTTCATGTCAAATAACCCAGGTTTAAATGGGCCAGTGATTTGAACTGACACTTTGCTAATAAAGGTATACAAATAGTTAATTAGCACATGAAAAGTTACTCAACATTTTTCATTATCAGAGAAATGCTAATTAAAAGCATAATGAGATACTACTACACACCCTCTAGAATGGTTAAAAGTCTGACAAAACCATGGGTTAGCAAGAATGTGAAGCAACCGGAATTCTCCTACATTGTTGGTGAGAGTGTAAAACTGTGCGACCACTTTGGAAGAAGGTCTAGGAATTCCTTATAAAACCTACTATGCACCTACCCTATGCCCCAGCAGTTCTACACTTACCCTAGAAAATGAGAATATATGTCCAAACAAGGTCTTTTTATATGAATGTTTATAGGAGCTTTATATAGTAGCAAGCATTTACAATCATGTGCTGGGTACACAGGGATGGATCAGACACAGTTGGAAGGAACCAGACACACATATAAATACACCCAGACATGGTCTACACATACAGTCATACATGTACACATAACATACACATAGACACAGGCATGTACACACAGAGAAACATGCACAGACACACATGCACACAGAGACACTGACATGTACATGTACAGAAGCGTACACACAAACTCACATGGACACACAGACACACACGCACACACACAGCCATTGTACCATAAAGCAAAAATTCCTAATACAAAGGCATAGACAAAACACTTTGGACATCAACAGTTTAGCAAATATTTACTGAGCATCAGGAAGACCAGGAGACAGAGGGAGAGGTGTGCACGATGTCAGGGAATAAGTAGAGGACAGAAGGGCATCCCAGGGTGATAGAACAGCTCCTGTGAAGGCCTGGGGGTCAGAGAGGGCTGGGTACAAGCACATATAGATTGCTCAAGATAGGCCACAGCAAGAGCCCATACTGAAGTAGAACTGAAGGGCTGAAACATGAGTGGCCTTGACTGTCCCCATAAGGGGTGGTGGTCCCAGTGAGAACGGTGGGTCGGCACAGTCAGGAAGAGCCCAGCAGTTAAAAGCCTAGTGTCTGAATCAGAGACATGGGTGCTAGTCCCAGCTTTTGAGCGTCACCATCTCCTTGAGCCTCATTCCCCAATGTGATGTGTATTTATTTAACAAGCCCCTTCTATTACCATGCTCTGTCGTAGATGCCAGGGATACACCAGGGAATAAACAAATCAAAACCAAACCCCCTGCCTTTGTGGAGCTTACCTTCTTGTTGGGGAAAGTAGTCAATGAACATAGAAATAAATATAGACAAATAATATGTCAGGCAATGATAAGTGCTCAGAAGAAACTCAGGCAGAGCAAGTGGTCAGAGACTGACATGGCTGCTGTTCTTCTAAACAAGAGTCAGCAAAGAGTGCTGTTATAACAGAGACATGAATGAAGGGAGGAAGTGGGCATAAGGTGGATGGTTTCAGAGAGCTGGAGGAGCATATGCAAAGGCCCTGAGGTCAGCGTGTGCCGGCCATGCGTTCCTGGAACAGCCTGGAGGCCAGTGTGGGCGGAGCAGAACGAATGAGGGAGGGCAGAACAGGACGTGGGGACACAGTAGGGCATTAGAGACCATCGTAAGGACTTAGACTCTCTCTTGGGGTAAAACGGGAATCTGACTTATATTTACCAGATCACTCTGATACCAAGAGGGGAATAGACTGAAGTGGGGCAAGGGCAGCACGTATTGCAAAAATCCAGGTGAACAATGATGGTCCCGTTAGTGTTTAAAAAAGAAAAAAAAGTCCTCACTATAGGTGAGCCATTCAATTCATTTTGTTTTCATTTTATTTTCCATATAATGTCACAAATAACTTGCCAACCATTGCTCTAGACTAACCTTCTCATTTTCCAGATGAGGAAACTGAGGCTCAGAAAGGAAAAGAGATCAGCTGAGGCTAAGAAAGATCTAGGGATTTCTCTCACACCAAAACGGCAGGGCCACTTCTCCCACAGGGGTGGTGGTGAAAGGTCCCTACAGGTATATAAACAGAAATGGGGTGAAGAATAGAGGAAGGGGTCTTACACTTCCAAGGTTCCTTCTAAACCTGAGATGGAGGGACTCTATGGCCAGGTCACCTGGAGTGTGACTTAAGAATCACCTTCCCAAGCCTGTGACTTGGAGGGACAGACACAGGCTGAGAAAGGGGGCACTTTCTTCCCAGATGCTTTGATGTGGAATCACTCAAAGGTGTCAAAGACAGGGCAAGCCTGAAGGCAGGAGAAATCCTACAGCCCCCCAAGAACTGAACCTATATCTGATCCTTACTCTTCTCATAATAGAATCAGATGGGCACGCTTGGGTAGAAAGGGGCGTTTCCCCTACAAACTGACCCACTGGGATGCACTATATATACCTTGTGTTAACAGGGACACTGTTCTGGCCTATTTGGAATCCCTGAGTGAGCCTCTGAGCCCCTGACTCGCTCCGGGGATACCCCCTCAGTCTTGCATCTTCACACCCTCCCTCACCAGCCATCAAGGTAGCCTCTGTGGGAAGCAAAGGCTGCATCAGGAATGACGTTAACACAGAAGAAATTACAAAATGGTAGCACGATGCCCCTGGAGTGCTATTCACTGCTTCATCTGTAACACAAGTCTCTCTAACAGGCTGTTATGGGTGGTATTGCCCCCACATTCACATGTTGAAGTCCTAACCTCCATTACCTCAGAAAGTGGCCTTATTTAGAAATAGGCTCCTCACAGGCGTAATGAAGTTAAAACAAGGACATTAGGGTGGGACCTAATCCAACTGGTACCCTCATACTAAGGGAAAATCTGGACACAGACATGCATAGAAGGGGACTTCCCTGGGGGTCCAGTGGTTAAGAATCCACCTTCCAGTGCAGGGGACGTGGGTTCGATCTCTGGTAGAGGAACTAAGAGTCCACGTGCCACGGGGCAACTAAGCCCATGCGCCACAACTACTGAGCATGTGAGCCACAACTAGAGGGCCTGTGTGCCGCAACTACAGAGCCCACACGCTCTGGAGCCCACATGCCGCAACTAGAGAGCCGCAACTACTAAGCCCACGCACCACAACTAGAAGAGAAGCCCACAGGCTGCAACGAAGAGCCCAGGGGCCACAACTAAGACCTGACGCAGCCAAAAATAACATAAATAAATAAATATTTTTTAAAAAAGACATGCATAGAGGGAAGGTGATGTGAACACACGAGAGGAAGACAGCCATCTACAAGCCAACGAGAAAGGCCTGGAAGAGATCTTTCCCTCACAGCCCTCAGGAGGAACCAACCCTGCTGATACCTTTATTTTGGACTTTCAGCCTCTCAATCTGTGGTACTTAGTTACGGCAGCCTCAGCAAACTAATTAACAGGCCAAGAGATTATTTAAGATGACCTTCACTACAGGTGCTAGAAGCCAGCTTTGGGGCTAGGACAGAAGAGGAAGGGTGAGTGCCAGTCAGAAGCATGGGAAGGGATGAGGGCCCTGAGACAAGATTCTGGAGCTTGAAGCAGGTGTCTGTGCAGCTCCCTACCACCCTCTCTGCCCTCCAGTTTCCCCTAACCCATTGGTCCTGCATTGGCAATTGTGGCCAAGACCTGAGACCTTGCACCACACCTATAGGTACACAATGACCGGGAAAACCACACACTGTTACAGCTCAGAGGAGGTGAGTGCTGGAGGCCTGAGTCCCAAGAAGAAGGGAGGGTGGCTCAGAGTCCTGGGTCCTGAGAGACAGGGCCTTTGGGACCAGAACGCTCTCTTACTGTACATATGAACTGTTCCTAATATTTATGTTAATAACCATATTAATAATAATATTCTTAATATTAGCAGTCCCCAACTGAAAACTCTTAATATATTTTTACACAAAATTTAGAGTTTTACCAACACCATTCTTATTGCGGCATTTTTCTCTATTAAAAATAAATATTCATTTATACCATAGAACTCACAGAAACAGTACCAAGTCTGAAA
Source organism: Monodon monoceros (assembly GCF_005190385.1). Lineage (NCBI taxonomy): Eukaryota > Metazoa > Chordata > Mammalia > Artiodactyla > Monodontidae > Monodon > Monodon monoceros. The sequence goes on from NW_021703766.1 coordinate 47,377,398, forward strand.
GAACAAAGGACATCTCTACTTCATGTTACATTGGAAAGCTTATATATATATACATATATATATATATATACATATATATGTGTGTGTGTGTATATATATATATATATATGAAATAGGATTTTCCAGCCACGAACAAGAAATCTGAATGACACAACGTGTTCATGGTACTGACACTGACACGTGGGTTAGATACGATGGCAATCAGTCATTCAGGGGTGCCGGAAGTAACACTGAAGCCCGCATTACCCTATTCAGCCTTCCAGAAGGTCACGGAGGAGGCTGGTGCCATGACGTGTTCAGAGGATGAGGGCTGGGCTGAGCAGGAACCACTGCAAGTGACAGGTGAGGAGGCCAAGTTGACTTCCAGTGGCTATGGCCACTGGATGGGTGCTGGGTCAGGGGCCAGGCTGGAAACATGCGAGGCAATTTGGACAGGGAGAAAAGTTCAGTGGGTGAAAGCCAAGGGTTTGACTTCCTAGTGTGGCTGGAGAAGTAGGGATTCTATAACCCAAAGACAGAAAAGTGTAAGCAAGGCCATTTGGGGATGCACCACCCGCCCCGCCCTGCAGGCCTAGCGCGGCAAAGACCAGCGAGTTCTAGGTCCCCCAGCTTGCCACCCACTCGGCGTCCTGCGCATGCGTACTAGCAAGACAGCCTGGGATAGGCCAATGGGGTGTGGCGTTCCTCCAGGCTCATCCAATGAGCTCACCAGATGCTTTCGTATCGACCAATGGAGCTTCGAGTGATCTGTCCGGTGAAGCAGGCCCCGCCTTCCGTGCCTCGGAGACACTAGAAGGAGAAGGACCGGCTGGGCGAGTGGAGCCTTCCAGGGCGTTCCTTCAGCACAAGGAGATTCTTGTGAGATCATATAGAAGCCAGGAGGAATTCTGGTCCCTTAAAGAGTAAAAGGGTGTCTGGGGGCCCAGATTCCTGGGTCCTGAGGAAAGAGGGGCGGGGGGGGGCGGGGGGGGCAGGGCGTGCGGGACTCCTGGAGCTGAGGGCGGTGAGGGCCGGGGCCCTGCGCTCTTGGGTCGGAGAGGGGGAGAAGCTGGGTGCCCAGAATCATGTGTCCTGACAGAAAAGGCGACTGAACCCAAACTCCTGGATCCCGAGGTAGGACAGGGCTTAGATCTCAGAATCCTGGGTTCTGATGAAGTTGGGAGCTGGGGACTGCGGTTCTTGGGCCGCGAAAGAGCGTAGGTTTGAACCTGGACTCCGGAGTCTGAGGGAGAAGGGGCCTTTGGGCCAGGTTACGGATCCAGAGGCTGGAGGGTATGGGGCTGTTGAGCTCCTTGGTGTAGGCGGCTGAGTCTGAGAAGCACAGCTACGGAAACTGAGGGTTGTTAACTAGTTAACTTGCCCAAACTCACAAGCTAGATCGGGACAGACTGACTTTAGAGATCATCGTTTTATTTATTTATTTATTTTTTGCGGTACGCGGGCCTCTCACTGCTGTGGCCTCTCCCGTTGCGGAGCACAGGCTCCAGACGCGCAGGCTCAGCGGCCACGGCTCACGGGCCCAGCCGCTCCTCGGCATGTGGGATCTTCCTGGACCGGGGCACGAACCCGTGTCCCCTGCATTGGCAGGCGGACTCTCAACCACTGCGCCACCAGGGAAGCCCGAGATCATCGTTTTATATACCCGTAAACTCTGCCCTGAAGTCAGTACTTGTTGCCAGAACTTAGATGTAATCTCGTTCCATGTGGTTGAAAAGCTTCTTCTCCATCAAATCACAGATCCTGATCGTTTCTTCCAAACGTCTCTAAGAGAAGCCATGGGAGCCTGTCATTTCCAGGTTTTACTGTTCCTCTTTCTCCTAGGAGCCCCGACCTTGATCTGTATGTATTGGGGATGTGGGGGGAGAGCGGCTGGGTCACGGAGGATGGATTTCTGGTGAAAAAGGAGTGCTTTGGGGCCCCGCAGAGAAGGGCACGTGCTTATCTTTATCTCATTTTCTCCCCAGTGGCACAAAACTTGCATTGTCAAAAGAGTACATTCGTGGGCTTAGAAGCGGATCCAGTAGAGACATTTAACTGGACCACAGACAAAGCTGAGACTTGTGACAATGGGGCATTGTGCCAGGAAACCGTGCTGATGGTTAAGGCTGGTAAAATGAGAAAGAGGCCGTTGGGCTGGTGGGGCAGGGGCAGGGGGGAAGGCGATCATGGCCATGTTAACGCGGTTCCCCCTTCCCCAGGCCAAAAATCAGGCGCTGCCCCCCACCCACTTTCCCTCCCTCTTGTCTCACAGCAGGGACCAAGACAGCAATTTTGGCCACTAAGGGCTGCAGCTCAGACGGGGCACCGGCAATAACGTTTATCCAGCACACGCCAGCCCCTGGCCTAGTCGCAGTCTCCTACAGTAACTACTGTGAGGACTCCTTCTGCAACAACAAAGAGGACTTACATGAGTTATGGAGGACAGAAGAGATTGACGGTACCCTGGGAGGGGAGAGATGGGTGCTGAGAGAAACTCCATACAGCCCTGAAAAAACGGGGCTTACTCTGCTTAGGTCCAAGTGCGCCATACACAAAAGGACCTCAGACTTTTGGCTCGTCTTTCTTTTTCTAAATTGTTACCTTGAGGTCTGGAAACACTGCTCCGAGCAGAGGGGCATCGGTGAAGTCTGGAGTGTAAATGGGGTTTGGGGTCTATTAAGCAATACAATGTCAGTGGAGGTTTCTGAGCAGCGTGGTGGCATCATCCATCTAACAAGCATTGCTTCCCCCTTTGCCGCATGGCCACAGCCCGGTTCCCCTGTTGGTCCTCAAGGCCTATAGAAATCTGGCCCCGCCTATCTTTTCAGCTCATTTCCTTCTCTTCCTTCTCTCATTTATTGTATTCTACTTGGGGCTAGGATTCAAAATATTTAACAGTGGAGATGGTACTGACCAATCAGAATGGATGCTGGCTATAAAAAACAGTCCAGTCCCACCTGTGCCTACCAGCTGAGTATCAACACCACAACTTCTCACAATTCTCCAATCCACCAAGCCGGCTCACGCCTCCAGCCCTTGGTCCTCACTGTTTCCCTTGCTCCCCTCCCTCCTCCCCCTCCCCCATTTTCACATAGCTAACCTCTGTTCTTCTTCCATCTCCACTCAGGCGTCGGCTCTGGGAAAATACCTAACCAAAATTATTTTAGGTACTTAGGTGGTCCTCCATTTCTTTGCCACTAGACCTTGGACACAATGCCTACTGAATTGTATGGTAATTACTTACATGTCTGTTTCCTTCAAGGCAGTGATCCTAGCTGGCAGGAACTGTGTCCTTTTCATATCTGTATCTCCACACCTAAGCACAGAGTTTGGAAGTCATGTTGGATGGGGTTCTGACAGCACAGAAATCAGTCGGAGAGGGGTGGGGAGGTGGTAGTAACAGTCCTTGAGTAGAGAGGCATCAGCAGGAAAGACTGGTGGAAGAGAAGGCAGCAAGGGGAGGCAACTCAGAGGCGGACACGCCCTTAATTGTCCCTCTCTCTCCCCCTTCAGCTCCCAGAGGGTCAACAGACCTCCGCTGCCCAACCTGTCTGGCTTTGGGGTCCTGTTTGAATGCTCCTTCTCTTTCCTGCCCCAACGATACAAATCAATGCTATCAAGGAAAACTTCAGGTCACTGGAGGTAAACTGAACATCTGATGGTTTCAGAGGCTGGAAAACCAGACATCTGAGTGTAGCCCAAGAGGTTCTGACACTCAGGGTTCCAGGAATGAGGGAGGCGTGGACTCCTCTCTGGTTTCCTAAAACATCTATGTGTCTCCCCATCCCTCCTTGTTCCACAGGAGACCTCAGCGCACCTTTGGAGATCAAAGGCTGTACATCCGCAGATGGCTGCAGGCTGATGTCTGGGATCTTTACAATAGGGCCCCTGTGGGTGAAGGAAACGTGTCCACTCAGGTCTGTCTCTCCCCGAAAGGTTGAAAGTGGGGCCACATGGCTTCACACTTCAGTCTGGAGGTTAGAGCTACTGCTGCCGCTGTCGCTGCAAGCGCTTGTCCATTGAGTAGGTGCTTCGGGTCCCAGGTCACGGGACATCTCTTCTGAGTGGTCATCAGCAAGCTGAGGGGCAGGTGGAAGCCTGAAGAACAGTCCCAGTGGATGCATCTGACATTTCTAATAAAGTTTCTGCCGTGATGTGTGTATGCCTCAAAACTAGAAGTGGCATTATTGAGCTAAAAGGGCCCTTAAAATTCATCTCCTCCAACCTACACATTTTGCAGAAAGGGAATCAAAGATCTCGAAAACTTGAATGAATTTCTCACACTTACATAGCTATGGGCAGAGCCAGGACCAGAACTCTGATGTTTTGACCTAAAGTCTGGTTTTCCTTTCACTCTAATAGGTTTCCTTGTCTTGCTAGCTGGACAACAGGCTAATGTTGTCCTCCTCCAGAACGCTCCCAACCCAATTGTAAGGCCAACGTCACCTGCCTTGGGGTTCTGATATTTCCCTGGGAGGTGTGGCAGAATGAGAAAAATCAGACTCTAAATTCTTCAATTATAGTGGCCCCATCTCCCTCTATCCTGTTTGTCCCTTGCCCACTTTACATCATTCCTTCCCATCTCTGCTGACTACTTAATGCCTCCTCAGTGGACAGAAGGAACTTAGGAGGGACCTGGGGTTCAGTAGGGTCTGATGAATGTTGGTGAAAAACTATTGGGTGGGGAGATTCTTTTTTCACATTCTTATGCTTATTTATTTAACTTATTACTCAAGAATACGTAAAGTCTATGTTATTGTAAAATACTCCAGTGATATAGGAGCTGTATAGAGCAAAGGTAGAGTAAAGGGGAACAGCCTTTTTTTCATTTTTTTAAAAAACAGCCTTATTGAGGCTTAATTGACATACAATAAACCGCACTGGGAGTGGGAGGAGAGACTTTTAATACAAACTGTTGACCCCTCCCACAAAGGACAGGGGAGTCTGATCATAGTATAGTCCAGCCAAGTTCTTTCTAGAAAGTTCTCTAGTTCTTACTAACTCTTTGAGTTAAAGGCCCACTCCAGCTACTACGTTATCTTTGTTCCCAGGCATCCAGTTCTCCATTGTGTCAGTTTGGTGAATCTCTCTAAAGAGGGAGTGGAAACACCAACAAATAAAACTTTAACTTAATGAGGGGACATATAAATTTGGGAAATTACAAGCATTCAGAGCCTTGACTGGTAAATACAAAATCAAAAACAAAAAACGAACCGAAAAAGCCAAGTAGCTGTTTCCCATAGGACACTGGCTTCTTAATGGCACTGAAGACAGTTGCAGAAGACATTCCTGAGTAAATGGAGGAGAGCCATAGTTTTTAAGAATTTGGCCTGTGAATTGTTTCGGTATCTTTAAAATTATATCTATCATTTGCCGAAGAGCTTTATGCAGCATGTACAAATTTCTCAGTCCACAAACTCAAGTGTGCCGACTTTCTTAATTTTTAAATATATAATATAAACTATTTAAATATATTGTTTCTTTTTATGATAATTTTGTTTTTAAATATATTATTTTTTTATGATAATTTTGTTTATAACAATCCCCCATTCTACCTAGTGGAGTAACCAGTCTGAGTAAACTCAGTCATGTCAGGGTTTTCTCAGTCATTTCAGATCTAAGTTCAGTCAATTCAGGGCTTGTTTTCCTTTCCACTCTCCTCACCCAGGGCTTTGCTATAGTGCTGGTGGGCAGGAGGTGACTGTCTAGTTTTCACCCGTCATGCTGCTCATGTCCAGGTTCTCACTGATGCCTGGGTTCTCAGCTTCCATTCCTGCTGGCTTCCACTGGGAAATCTTCAACCCTGTCTGGGGATTCATGGGCTCCACGCAGGCCCTGTAAGCTCTGCCATCCCTCTTAGCGACTTCGGGGCCTCTTCCAACTGCTCTCAAATCCCACCGAGGTCCTTCAGGAATCTAAAGCAGCCTAGGAATCCCATATAGGTGATGAAATTCCTGAAGATCTGAAGAAAAGATAATTTCGTAGAGACTTGCTTTCTCCCAAGGTAATTGAGAATGAGATGCAGCCTAGACCCTACAATTTATCACCCACCATACACAGACCACTATCATACATTCTTCTCAAACCTACTTTTTCTTTTTCCAACAATCATGCCATAGGAATTCCCTGGCGGTCCAGTGATTGGGACTCTGTGCTCTCAATGCCGAGGGCCCAGGGCTGGGGTTCAATCCCTGGTTGGGGAACTGAGATCCCACGACAAACAAAACAATCATGCCATAAAGCCTTCATTCTTAGACTGAAACTTAAAAATTCCAAGTCTAACAAGTTAAAAGTTGGGCCTTTGGAATTACATCAACTTCAATTTACATAGCCTACTCTGAAATTTCAGGGCTGAACATGAAGGTACTTCTGGCTCTTTGCATTTCTAGGGTAAAAGGCCTACTGACTGACTAGAGGAGGAGGGACAAGAGAATTAGTACAAAGAATGGAGGCGTGGGGAGGTAACAGTAATAGCATCATATCACCCTGCCGTACGTGTGCTTCACCCACCCGGATTTAGCCTCCATCATCACACATGATATTCATTGCTCCCTCCAGGGCTGTCTGTGTTCACGTCCTTTCCTCCCTGAAATTCCATTTCCTCTTCCCACCTACCCACCCCAGAGGGCCCCAGTAGACATCTCACTGCCAACTCCAGCAGACCTTTTCTGACTTCTCTGGCACCCACTGATCTCCCTCAGCATAGCCCCAGCACATCTGCCAGCCTTCCTTCAATATCTTACAGTTTCCCACACAACATATAATCTCCCCTGTCAAGGTAGCAGCACTTCAGGGACAGGCATTATTTCCAACAGCTTTACAACTTAACAGCACCCATAAGATGTGACTGGCAACTTGAGGTTATGGGTCTTCTGCTTACTGAAGTGAACCAAAGTCCACTACACATGCACACACACCCCTCTCCAACAACAAAACTAACCACCATCAACTGCAGCCAATTACCTGAAACTTGGTGCTGACGTGAAAAAAAAAGTAAGTTCTAGAGAGTAGACAAGAAAAGAGGTAGAAGTCTAAGAAGGATGGGCACTGCAGAAAGTAAGAATTTGAAAATTCCTCTCTTTTGTCAATGATGTTATAGTGGCCAGGTGGACACATCCTCGTTTGGGGCAGCGATGTCAGAGTGGGAGATGAGTTTTTTGGGGTGTTTTTTTATTTATTTATTTTGGCTGCGTTGGGTCTTCATTGCTGCACGCGGGCTTTCTCTAGTTGCGGCAAGCAGGGGCTATTCTTCATTGCGGTACGTGGGCTTCTCATTGCAGTGGCTTCTCTTGTTGTGAAGCACGGGCTCTAGGCGCGTGGGCTTCAGTAGTTGTGGCACGTGGGCTCAGTAGTTGTGGCACACGGGCTTAGCTGCTCCGTGGCTTGTGGGATCTTCCCGGACCAGGGCTTGAACCCGCGTCCCCTGCATTGGCAGGCAGATTCTTAACCACTGCGCCATCAGGGAAGCCCTGCATTATGTTTTTTTAAAAAGTAAGAAATTTCCTTTGCAGTGAAATATCACTTGTATAAATTAAACAAGGCACGGAGTTCGCTGGTGGCCTAGTGGTTAGGATTCAGGGCCTTCAGTGCCGTGGCCCAGGTTCAATCCCTGGTCAAGGAACTGAGATCCTGCAAGCCACGTGTGGCCAAAAACAATTTTGGCATGGCCAAAAAAATTAATTAATTAATTAACTGAACAATGCTACAGTCAGAATACAGAACAGTTCCTTCATCTCAAAAACTCTCTTGTTCTACTCCTTTGTAATCACATCCCCCTCATCCAAGTCCTTGACAACCACTGATCTGTTCTCTGATCACTATAGATTTGTCTTTTCAAAAAAGTCATAGAAATGGAATCATACAGAATGGAACATTTTGAAACCAACTACTTTCACCCAGCATGATGGCTCTGAGATTCATCCGTGTTGTGCATATCAACAGCTTGCTCCTTTTAATTGAGAAATATTATTACATTGTATGGACATACCACTGTTTGTTTATCCATTAACTCATTGAAGACGTCTGGGTTGTTTCTAGTTTGGGGCAGTTATAAAGTAAACATTTGCGTACAAGTGTTTGCTGTAAACATAAAATTATATTTCTCTCGGGTAAATACTTAGGAGTAGCATTGCTGGGTCATATGGCGAGAGTGTGTTTAACTTTACGAGAAACTGAGAAACTGTTTTCCAGAGCGCTTGTATCATTTTTTTATTCCCACTAGCAATGGATGAGAATTCTAGTTTTGCGGTTTTCAGGATACAGGTCCTGAACATATGTTGTTAGAGTCATATTTATTTCACCTTTACGGGGCTATTGTAAATGGTACTTTTAAATTTCAGTTTTTCATTGCTGGCATAGAAAATAAGTGCAATTGATTTTTGTGTGTTGAATCTGGCTAAACTCATTTATTAGTTCTAGGAGCTTTTTTGTGGGCTCCATGAGATTTTCTAAGTAGACAATCATGTCATGTGCAAATAGGGACAGTTGTTTTTTTTTTTTTTCTTTCCAGCATGTCGACCTTTTCTTTCTTTTCTTTTCTTATTATAGTGGTTGGGACTTCTAGTACAATGAATAAAAGTAGTGAGAGTGGACACTTTGCTTTGTTCCCAGTCTTAGGAAATTTCTTAAAAATAAAACATACACTTGCCATAGGATTCTGCCATTCCTTTCCCAGGTACTACCCAAAAGAAACAAAAGCATATGTCCATACAAAGATTTTTATACAAATGTTCATAACAGCTTTATTTATAATAGCCAAAAACTGGAAACAACTCAAATGCCCATCAACAGTGTAAAAATAAATAAATTATGACATATCTTTATGATGGAAAACTACTCAGTAAAAAAAGGAATGAAGTATGATGCATATAGCCACATGGATGAATCTTAAAATAATTATCCTGAATGAAAGAAGTTAGACAAAAAGGAGTCCACACCGCACGACTGTACTTATATTAAACTTCAGAGAATGAAAGTTAAATCTACAGTGACAGAAAGCAGATCTGTGGTTATCTAGAATGGAGAAAGAGGGGGGAATAGATTACAAAGGAGAACAAAGAAACTTTTGGAGTGATGGATACATTCATTATCTTGACTATGGTAATGGTGAGGTTTCTGGGGTGTTCACATATGTCAAAAATCATCAAATTGTACCCTTTAAATATGTGCAGGGCTTCCCTGGTGGCGCAGTGGTTGAGAGTCTGCCTGCCGATGCAGGGGACACGGGTTCGTGCCCCGGTCCGGGAAGATCCCACATGCCGCGGAGCGGCTGGGCCTGTGAGCCATGGCCGCTGAGCCTGCGCATCTGGAGCCTGTGCTCCGCAACAGGAGAGGACACAACAGTGATAGGCCCGCGTACCGCAAAAAAAAAAAAAAATGCAGTGTACTATATGTCAATTATACCTCAATGAAGCTGTGCAGGGGGTCCGGGCTCAATCCCTGGTCGGGCAACTGAGGAGGCCGCATGCCACAGCTGAGAAATTTGTATGCCATAACTAAAGATCCTGAGTGCCACGACTAAGACCTGGAGCAGCCAAAATACATAAATAAATAAATAAATATTTTTTAAAAATAAAAAAAATTAAAACATGAACCAACTATATGGTGTCTACAAGATAATCATTGCAAATACAATGATACAGGTAGGTTAAAAATAAAATGATACACTTCCACTTCTGCTCCAAGTGGAGTAACAGGGACTAAATTTATCCTCCTACATGAAACAAACAAAAACTAGACAAAATACATTGTTTTCAAGACACCTGACATCAAGCAACAAAGGGCAGTAATTCCTGAGCAAGACCGAAAGGATGCAACTGTTTCCAAATAGCTAAACTGAATTTGATAACAAAACTCAATAATATGTATAGGTAGACAAAAAAGATCCAGCACCAAACAAGTAAAACTCACCATGTCCATGCTAGTAGTTCAAAGAAAAGTTAGAATGTCTATTTTAATATAAGACAAAGTGTAATTCACATCAAAGAACACTATCAAGGGCTTCCCTGGTGGCGCAGTGGTTGAGAGTCTGCCTGCCGATGCAGGGGACATGGGTTCGTGCCCTGGTCCGGGAAGATCCCACATTCCGCGGAGCGGCTGGGCCCGTGAGCCGTGGCCGCTGAGGCTGCGTGTCCGGAGCCTGTGCTCCGCAAAGGGAGAGGTCACAGCAGTGAGAGGCCCACGTACCGCAAAAAAAAAAAAAAAAAGAACACTATCAAGAATAAAGATCATCTCATATGAAAAACAAGTCAGTTCATTAAGCGGATACAACTATTAAACATGGATGCCCTCAATAACAGAATTTCAAATCTACGAAACAAAAACGGAAGGAATTGCAGAGTGAAACATAAGTCCTCAATTATAGTTCAGGATTTCAATTCCCTTCTCTCAGTAACTCATAGAACAAGCAGAGAGAAGATGAGCAAGTATATAATAGAACTGGATAACACTATCAACCAATTTGACATAATTGACATGTATAAGAACATTGCACTCTACAAGAGCAGAATACAAATTCTTTTCAAGTATACATGGAACATTTATCAAGATAGGCCATATCCTGGACCAAAACTTTAGTCACAGTAAATGTGGCAGGATTCAGGTCATAGAAGTTATGTTCTCATACCACGATGGAATTACATTAAAAATCAGTAACAGGGACTTCCCCGGCGGTTAGTGGTTAGGACTCTGCACTTCTGCTGCAGGGGGCATGAGTTCGATACCTGGTCCGGGAACTAAGATCCCACAAGCTGCTCAGCAAAGCAAAAAAATAAAATAAATAACAAGTCCAATGCAGTTCCATCTGGTTCTCCCACCACCCTACTTGGCCAAGGGTCCCAGCAGCTTGGGTGGTGGGAGAAGCACAGCGGCCAGGCAGCCCATCTTGGGAAGGACCTCAGCGTGCCCTTCAGGTAGGCACGGGGCACACACCCTCCCCACAGCCATGATGCCCAAGACTATGAAGGAGGAGCCCAGGAGGAGATGAGAGGGGTGGTCTGCTAAACCTGGTGCTGCAAAAGTGCAAAGGAAATCAAAAAGGTGGCAGGAAAAAAAAAAGTGCAAACAAAAGGGAAAAGGGGAACAGCGAGAAAACAGGCTGAAGTACCTAACCAAGAAACTAAAGAGTTACCTGCAGAAAGTGGAGAAACTAAAAACAAGGAGAATCCAGGGTCTGATGAAGAAGGAGAAAAAGAAGTCTGATTAATATCATATACCATGCCTTATCAGTGCTCCCTGTTTCCCTTCTTGTACATTCCAGAGGAATACTTTTTTCAACTCCTTTGTAAATGCAAGTTGTTAGTAGCTCTAGAAACATTTTTAAGAAAGAGGAATTCCGGGCTTCCCTGGTGGCGCAGGGGGTTAAGAATCCGCCTGCCAATGCAGGGAACACGGGTTCGAGCCCTGGTCCCTCTTGCAGAGCAACTAAACCTGTGCGCCACAACTACTGAAGCCCGTGTGCCTAGAGCCCGAGCTCTGCAACAAGAGAAGCCACGGCAATGAGAAGCCCGCGCACCGGTAGCTCCCGCCTGCCACAACCAGAGAAAAGCCCGCACGCAGCAACAAAGACTCAACGCAGCCAAAAAAAGAAAGAGGAATCCTACCTCATCCCATTTGTTAAGTGTAATTTTTTAAAAGCATAAAATCATTTGCTAGTTGTTTTTTGTTTGCTTGTTTGTTTGGTTTTGGTACAACCAGAAAATAGTGGGATATGGAATACAGGAGATTTAACTGTCTTGGGTGTAGTTTTTATTCTTTTTTGCGGTACGCGGGCCTCTCACTGTTGTGGCCTCTCCCGTTGCGGAGCACAGGCTCTGGACGCGCAGGCTCAGTGGCCATGGCTCACGGGCCCAGCCGCTCCGCGGCATGTGGGATCTTCCCGGACCGGGGCACGAACCCGTGTCCTCTGCATCGGCAGGTGGACTCTCAGCCACTGCGCCACCAGGGAAGCCCCTGGGAGTATTTTTTGGAAGCGTTGGTGCTCACTCTCTCCAAACTTTGACCAGGATAGAGCTTGGAGGTATTGCTAGCAATAAAAAAGGTAAGAGCGTCCGGGGAGGATGGGAAGAGACAGAGCTGGATAAAGAGGTGGGGTCAGGTGCCACAGTGAGAAGGAAGGATGAGGCAGGTGGAGAGATACGATGAGGTAGAAATGTACAGGAGGAAGAGTGAGGCACAGAGGAAGAAGAGGAGAGAGGAAGCGACAAAGGCAAAAGGCAAAAGATGGAGAGAGGAGAGTCTGAGAGCGAAGAAGCAAGAGAGTTTGCAGGACGAGAAATGGAAGGAAGAGGATCTGGGAAGGATTAGTGGCAAGAGAAGGTGAGAGAGGGGCAGAGAGAGGACAGCACAGTCTTTGGAGCAGGCATGAGACAGCAGGAGTCGACATGGGAAGAGCAGAGAGCAAAGGAGAAACAGACCTTTGCTCTCCATGGGACTGACTGGAAAAACAGACTCATTAACGCTGACCCCAAGACTGTGTTCAATTACTGTCCAGTGCATCCACCCGTGGCCATGGATGCAATCAAGCCTCTGAAACCTCAGTGAAGAAAATCAAGAAATCTCAAGCGTGAAGGTGATGCTCTGAGTGACAGAGGTGAAATCCTTTCCCTGCATCTCCACCATGTTCCCGCTGTGTGGGGATCCAATCGATAAACCACTTTCTCTGCAGGTGTGGTCTTTTTTTTTTTTCCCCCTACAAAGAAACCTATGTATCAAATGGGAGGGTCTCAGCGTGCTCAGGTTAATCAGTCAGGATGTTCTTGTCTTCCCTTCCCTTCCTCGGGGTCCTGATGGAACATCAATACACATCACACTAACAAAGATGTTAAAAAATTTTTTTAAAAAAGTACACATCACAATTGTCCTCCTGGGGGCTTGATTGACAGCTGAAGCCTCGGTGGTGGGACTTCAGGTGAGGGTGGGAGGAGGGTCCCAGAGGGTATAGAGGGCTGGTCTTTGTCATAAAAGATTTGTCTCGTCCCGACTTAGCTGAGATTTTATTTCTCCCTGGAGCTATTCTCTGACTCCCCAGTATAAGGAGTCCCGATCGTGTCTTTCCAGTTCATCCTTTCTTTACTTACAATTAAACTGTCCATTTTCCCTGGGGGACTGTAATTTGGGGAGGACAGGATGGGCTGCGTTTGCCCTGGCCTCAGTCCTAAGTACGGAATCCAACACATCCTTGGCATTTTTCTAAAGGACTACTCTCCTTTTTAAAACAAACAGGAATTTTAGACGAATATCATTTCCCTCACTAACTGGGCCTGATTCAAAGAAGGTTAAATTCACAGGTGTCAGAAATAACAAAGTGCCTCAAAGACTGATCACTAAATTTTATCCTGGTCAGAAACACCCAGTGCCTATCTAATAAATCCATGGGACCTGGTGATGGACTTTCAGTCACCATCTGGGGAAGAGATACACAGACTTTTAATCACCGTGCAGGGAGGAGGTACAATATTTGTCCCCCGTGATTTAAAGCCAGTAACGCAGAGCCTCACTTGAAACCAGGACATAAAAATAAATATTTAAATTAAATTTTTTTTAATTAAAAAAATTTAATAAAAATAAATAAATAAAAGGAAACCAGGACACTGTAAGGGCTATGCAGTTAATGGGGACCAGAAAATCGTCTCTCGTGGTTCCAAAGAAGTTTTCATTTTTGACTCTCTGAACAGATTATAAGGAAATATTACCCTGGGGGAAAATGTAATCCCAAAGCCTTCACATACTTGGATTTTTTTAAAAAATTAATTAATTAGTTTATTTTTGGCTGTGTTGGCTCTTCGTTGCGGTGCATGGATTTCTCATTGCGGTGGCTTCTCTTGTTGCCGAGCACGGGCTCTAGGCACGTGGGCTCAGTAGTTGTGGCTCACGGGCTCTAGAGCGCAGGCTCAGTAGCTGTGGCTCGCCGGCTTTAGAGCACAGGCTTAGTAGTTGTGGCACACGGGCTTAGTTGCTCCGCAGCATGTGGGATCTTCCCGGACCAGGGCTCGAACCCGTGTCCCCTGTGTTGGCAGGCAGATTCTTAACCACTGAGCCACCAGGGAAGTCCCCACATACTTGTTCATGGCACTGAATTTACACAACTGAAAAAGGGCAAGATTACACACACACACACACACACACACACACACACACGCCTGCACAATGCACGCACACATGCATTCCTAGTTGAAGAATGCTGAAAAGTCTAAAGCACTGGCAGAGAAATGGAGGAGGAAGTGGGAGAAATGGCAGGTTCTCAGACTGTATAAATCTTTAGCCTTTTACTAAAGCATCGGCAGAAAAAGATTTAAAACCAATCTCTAGAGATGCTTCTACCAAAAACAAAAAAATTAGCACATTTCAGACAATACATGCTAAATAACTGACATATTCAATTTCACCTGCTATGACAAAGAAAAAATGGAAAATAATTTATAGGAAAAAAAATGAACCTTAGGTGAACTGGGGGATTGGGATTGACATATATACACTACTATGTATAAAATAAATAACTAATGAGAACCTACTGTATAGCACAGGGAACTCGACTCAATGATCTGTGGTGACCTAAATGGGAAGGAAATCTAAAAAAGAGGGGATATATGTATACATATGGCTGATTCACTTTGCTGTACAGCGGAAACTAATACAACATTGTAAAGCAACAATACTCCAATTTAAAAAAAGAAAAAAATGAACCTTATAATTATTATTTATTTCTTAGGTCACTGGACTCTAATTGAAAGTCCAGAACTAATCCTTCACATTTGCAGTTGATCTTCAACAACATGTCAAGATAGTTCAATGGGGCAAGAATAATCTTTGCAACAAATGGTGCTGAAACAAGCATATCTGCATGCAAAATAAAGAAGTTGGATACCTCATTTCACACCATATGCAAAAGTTAAGTCAAAATGGGTCATACACTTAATTTTAAGAGCTGATATTATAAAATTCTTAGAAGAAAATATGAGTAAATCTTTAAGACCTTGGGTTAAGAAATTAGTTCTTATTTATAACACTAAAAGGACAAATGACAAAAGAAGAAGTTTACAGATTGGACCTTATCAAAATTTATACTTTAATTTTCAGAAAATGAAAACTGCCAGAACGGGAGAAAAGTATTTGCAGGTCAGGTGTCAGATAAAGAACTTGTATCTAGAACATATAAAGCACTTTTACACCTCAATAATAAAATGACAAATAACCCAATTTAAAAGTGAGCTGAGGGACTTCCCTGCTGGCACAGTGGTTAAGGTTCCATGCTACCAATGCAGGAGGCCCCGGTTTGATCCCTGCTCAGGTAACTAGATCGCACATGCATGCCGCAACTGAGGAGCCTGGCTGCCGCAACTAAGAGCCGGCGCAACCAAATAAATAAATAAATAAACAAAACATATTAAAATATATTAACAACTCCACCATCCCAGGAGTCCCCATTACCTTTAAAAAAAAAAGTGAGCTAAGAGGGAATTCCCTGGCAGTCCAGTGGTTGGGACTTGGCACTTCCACTGCAGGGGGCAGGGGTTCGATCCCTGGTCAGGGAACTAAGATCCCACACGATGCCAAAATAAATAAATAATTTTAAAAATAAAAAATAAAGCACACTACTGAATATCACAAAGAAGAAGCAGATTCACAGATACAGAGAACAAATTAGTGTTACCAGTGGGGAGAGGGAAGGACAAAACAGGGTCAGAGGATTAAGAGGCACAGACTGCTATGTATACACAGGGAATATAGCCACTAGTTTATAATAACTATGAATGAAGTATAGCTTTTAAAAATTGTAAATCACTATGTTGTATACGTGAAACTCATACAATATTGTACATCAACTATACCTCAATATTTTTAAAAGTTAAAAATAAAATGTCCAATTTCAACAAAAAGTTACGAGATATGCCAAGAAACAGAAAAGGGGACTTTACACAGGAAAAAAAGTAGTCAGTAGAAACTGTCTTTCAGAGGTTTAGATGGTAGACTTACCAGACAAAGACTCCAAAGAGTGTATTATGAATATGTTCAAAGAACTAAAAACAAGCCATGCCATAGATTTAAAAGAAGGTTTGATGATGAATACCAAGAGAGAGCTAGAAATTGTTTTCTTCACAAGGACCAAATGGAAATTCTGGAGTTTGAAAGTATAATAACAAAATTTTAAAAAACTCACTAGAGGGGCCCAACGGCAGATCTGAGCCAGCAAAAGAATCAATGAACTCGGTGCTAGATCAATAGAGTTTAACCAATCTGAAGAAAAGAAAGAAAAAGAATGAAGAAAATTCAACGGGGCATCAGGGACCTGTGGGACACTATCAGGTTTAGCGACGTACAAACATGGGACTACCAGAAGGAGAAGAGAGAAAGCAGCAGAAATAATAACAAGATCAACTTGGGGAGTACTGTCATCTTAACAATGTTGTCTCCTCATCCATGAACATGGAATGCCTTTCCATTGATTTAGGTCTTCTTAATTTCTTTCTGCAATGCTCTGTATACACCAAACAGGTGGATTTTTGAGCAGTACGCAAATGATACTTCAGTAAAGCTCTTTTAAAAAACAAGAATAAAAGGAAGTTTCTTGGGTGCTTACACTGTGTCCCACAGCCTGGACTATCATTCTGTTGGCAGGACAATGAGTTCTTCTCTTCTAGAGATTGAATGTTCTTGATAACTAATCACAAAGTCCTAGACACCTCCCAGGGATTAATCTATATGCATATTACCCCCCCCCCCCCGCATCAACCTCATGAATTTTCACGACTGGATTTTTCCATCAAACTAAGAGAACCAGGTCACGCCTCCTCCTCATTACTACAAAGCCTGCTTCCTACAGCCCCTGCTTATTCACTCTGCACCTAAGTGCAACCCCTGGGTGGCCCTGTGCGGTGTGCAATGTCCTCCTCCCCCAGGCTGTGAATATATGTGGCTTATATACTGCTGTCTTTCTCAGTTGTGCAGTGCTGGGTGTTGTTTATTTGGTCCTCTCATACCGTTTCAGGTGGGCTGAACAGAAGATAATCAGAACAGTATGGCTATTTCCCTGATGATCATACAGGTACTACTGAACTGTAAGGGACAGAATCAACGGTCCACTTCTCTGGCAACGTGCAGACCTCCATCCTCCTCCTAACATTGGGAATCTGCCATGACTCTCACTGTTTCTGTTCCCACACCCCACACTAAAAAAAGAAAGAAAAAAACCACCTGATCTCTCCTTTTTCTTTCTCCCCCCACCACACACCCCACCTTCATCTCTATCTCTCTCTACATCTATTTCTATCTCTCAGGCCTGGCATAAATTTCTCAGTGAGTCCAGGCTTTCACAGAAAGCAAGAGGTGGTGTTTCTTTGTTTTGTTTTTGTTTTCATTTTTTTTGGCCACAGAACACACCTTGTGGGATCTTAGTTCCCTGACCAGGAATTGAACCTGGGCCTCCACAGTGAAAGCACGGTGTCTTAACCACTGGACCACACCAGGGAATTCCACAAGAGGCTATTTTTAACACTCAAAGATTCTAGGAAAAGATTCATTGGGGATCTCAGGTTAGTGGAATTTCAGTGTTTGATTTTTTTTTTAGGAGGGGAATACAGTAGAAATATTTTAGTGTGACAACGCAAATATTATGGGTTGTATGTGAGTTTCAAAACGGAATGATCGGGACTTCCCTGGTGGTGCAGTGGTTAAGAATCCGCCTGCCAATGCAGGGTACACGGGCTCCATACCTGGTCCGGGAAGATCCCACATGCCGCAGAGCAACTAAGCCCGTGCGCCACAACTACTGAAGCCCAGGTGCTTAGAGCCCATGCCCCGCAACAAGAGAAGCCAAGCAATGAGAAGCCAGCGCACCGCAACGAAGACCAACGCAGCCAAAAAATTTTTAATTAATTAATTTGAAAAAACCTGAACGATCCAAGTTCACTGTGTGTACTGTGGGATTTCCACATTAGTCCTCTCATTATAGGAGTAAAAAGTTATAAATAGATAATATGCAAAACTGGAAAGCTAATTCTATAGCGTTATCCCTGTTTCCTTCTTGCCATTTTCCCTTGGCAAATGCATGGGACCCTGACACATTCCTATCTTCAAGGAAAAGCCATGTTTGTTCGTTAATTATTACCCCTATCCTAACACAAGAAATAGATATCCTTGCTGCTTGCCTTAACTTGAGTCAACTCTGTCACTGATACTTTCATTGGACGTAGGATCTGTTTCAGCTGATCATATTCTCTCCCTTGCACCACCGTTACTCCTTTCTACTCAACACCAACCACACCTAATCCTTCCAGGAATGCACCTATTAACTATTTCTCCTATTCAAGGAAACTAGCAGCCTCACAAAATAAAAGAAGTGAAAAAGGGCTTCCCTGGTGGCACAGCGGTTAAGAATCTGCCTGCCAATGCAGCGGACACGGGTTCGAGCCCTGGTCCGGGAAGATGCCACATGCGTGGAGCAACTAAGCCTGTGCGCCACAACTACTGAGCCTGCGCTCTAGAGCTCGTGAGCCTCAAGTACTGAAGCCCGCATGTCTAGAGCCTGTGCTCTGCAGCAAGAGAAGCCACCGCAGTGAGAAGCCCGCACGCCGCAACGAAGAGTAGCTCCCGCTCACCGCAACTAGAGAAAGCCCGCACGCAGCAACAAAGACTCAACTCAGCCAAAAATAAATAAATTAATTAATTTTAAAAAAAGTGAAAAGGGGGTTAGTGATGAGGAATAAAAGGAGAAGAGGAGGTGATGGGTGATGGAAGGAGAGAAGGGAGAGGAGATGGAAAGGAAAGAGGAGGCTGAGAGCAAGGAAAGTGGGGAGATGGAGAAAAGGGGAAAGAGGAAGGGGAGAGGGAGGGGGAAGAGGAAGGAAACGGGAGAGAGAGAAGAGCTGTAATATTAACTATGTACCCAACACTGTGGTGAGAACTCTACACTGAATCACCTAATGGAGTCTCACCAAGTTTTAGTGGAAGGACTAAAAAGAGCACCGTTTTACATATAAGAGAGCAAAAGTTCAGAAAAAGTGAAATAAATTTCCCAGGATGTGACAGCTACTGAAGGTGAAAATGAAGATCAGACTCCAAATTCTAAATCTATACTATGCTACCCTTCAGGATGGATTCAAGCCATGTAGGTGCCAACCACTAAAGAGATAATGTGATGTAATTGTAAGAATATCTGTTCCAAACTCAATCTTGCCCCCCCCCCAAATTATCCTTTATGAGCCTCAGTTTTCCCTTCTGTAAATGGGAGCAGCCAACTCCCCTTGCAAGATATTGGTGGGGATTCTACACACTCATAAGGTGCTCAATAAATAAATCCTTTCTTCTCCAGTGGTATTTACTTGACCTGTGATCAAACAGGCTTGGGATGGGAGGGGGAGAGCGAATTTGGACCTTCAAGTCACAGGACAGCGACCCTAAGCGAGGGAAAGAAAAGAGACACTTCAAAGATGATTTCTTCTGGTGCAGAGAATTCTAACCAGATTAAAGGTAAAGACACGCTCTTGAAATCAAGAAACATTAGCCAATAAAAGAATGAAACCAAGCGACACAAAAGAGAATGTGCAGAGAAGGAAGCAATAGGCATTTCGGGATATCTAATTCTGTTAAATTAGTGAGAAGCCTTTGATGTAGAGAAAAGCAATAAACCAAGAAACAAAATGCAGAGAAATACCCAGATTCAGACAAAAGAGCTGGAGGAAGTTCACTTTCTTTTGTTTCCAAAAGGGAGAAAAGCCACCTTCACAAATTCTCTCATTCCACCTCCCTTTAAAAACAAAAACTGTCTATTGGATTTTCTGCATAACTAACTACATCATCAGGAAAAGGAGAATGCCACAGTATATTAAAAGATGACTATACCATATCCAAGTTGAATTTTTCTAGGGAAAGAAATGTGGGTTCAGAATTAGAAAATCTAGCAATTCCATCAACAGATTAAACACAAACATCACACAAAATCAGGAGCGCGAGAGAACATGATTCAGTTTTTCCTCCATCAGCTGGGGGAACTTTTAATTTGGTGTCACTGACTCACAGAACTAAAAGTGACAGCAATAACAGCTAACATTTACAGAACACTTACAATGAGCCAGGAATGCGCCAAGAGCTTTATAGGCATTATCCATTTAATACTCAACCTTTCATTCCCACTGCAATCCTCTGAGCAAGATATTATTTATTAACTTTTATACAAAAGGAAATGAAGCCTCAGAGAGTTGATATAACTTGCCCAAGGTCACACAGTAAAGTAGCTGAGCTAGTTTTTGTTGTTGTTCTTGCTTTTTAGCAGTAGAATTGTTTTTTTAAAAAATAGCATCTTGGGGCTTCCCCGGTGGCGCAGTGGTTGAGAGTCTACGTGCCAGTGCAGGGGACGTGGGTTCGTGCCAAGGTCCGGGAAGATCCCACATGCCACGGGGCGGCTGGGCCCGTGAGCCGTGGCCGCCGAGCCTGCGCGTCCGGAGCCTGTGCTCCGCAACGGGAGAGGCCACAACAGTGAGAGGCCCGCGTACCGCAAAAAAAAAAAAAAAAAAAAAGAGTTAATGATTAGGAAAATATGAACATGTAGTAACAAAGAAAAACTGTTGGGCCAGGAACTTGGTAACAATTTAAACAATAGGTCAGCCATATAGCAGAGTCACAGGAGTTTTAGTTCCCCGCTAAAGGACATAGATAACAATGTCTGATGTACATTACTGTTTTTTTACAGAAACCAGACTTTCACCATATGGAAACTGCTAACTACAAGCACATGGACCCCAGACTAATTGAGCCCAGAAGGTTGATGATGTTGATGCCCCAAACATCCTGTTACCTCACTACC
The DNA here is from genome assembly GCF_005190385.1 of Monodon monoceros. Classification (NCBI taxonomy): domain Eukaryota; kingdom Metazoa; phylum Chordata; class Mammalia; order Artiodactyla; family Monodontidae; genus Monodon; species Monodon monoceros. The sequence goes on from NW_021703766.1 coordinate 47,398,174, forward strand.
AACCAATCAGAAGAATGTCCACCAGCTGATCAGGTACCCTGCAACCCACATCCCTAAAGTTGCCTTTAAAAACCCTTGCCTAATCAAAACTACAATGAGGTACCACCTCACGCCAGTCAGAACGGCCATCATTAGAAAGTCTACAAATAACAAATGCTGGAGAGGGTGTGGAGAGAAGGGAACCCTTTTACACTGTTGGTGGGAAAGTAAATTGTTGCAGCCACTATGGAAAACAGTATGGAGGTTCCTTAAAAAACTAAAAATAGAGTTGCCATATGATCCAGCAATCCCACTCCTGGGCATATACCCAGAAGAAACTATAATTTGAAAAGATACATGCACCCGTATGTTTATAGCAGCACTACTTACAATAGCCAAGACATGGAAACAACCTAAATGTCCATCAAAGTTGAATGGATAAAGAAGATGTGGTATATATATATACAATGGAATACTACTCAGCCATTAAAAAGAATGAAATAATGCCATTTGCAGCAACGTGGATGGACCTAGAGATTATTGTACTAAGTGAAGTCAGAAAGAGAAAGACAAATACCATATGACACCACTTATATGTGGAATCTAAAATAAGATACAAATCAACATATCTAGGAAACAGGAACAGACTCACAGATATAAAGAACAGACTTCTGGTTGCTAAGGGGGAGGGGGTTTGGGAAGGGATGGATTAGGAGTTGGGATTAGCAGGTGCAAACTATTATATATAGGATGGATAAACAACAGGGTCCTACTGTATAGCAAAGGGAACTATATTCAGTATTCTGTGACAAACCATAATGGAAAAGAATATATAATATTATATGTATGTATGTATGTATAACTGAGTCACTTTGCTGTACAGAAGAAATTAACATAACATTGCAAATCAACTATACTTCAATAAAATAAAAAATTTAAAAATAAAAAAACAAACAAACAAATCAAACCTTGCCTGAAAGCCATCAGGGAGTTCAGGTCTTTTGAGCACTAGCTGCCCATTCTCCTTGCTTGGTGCCCTGCAAATAAACACTGTACTTTCCTTCACCACAACCTGGTGTCAGTACATTGGCTTTGCTGTGCATCGGGTGAGCAGACCCAATTCCAAGTTCAGTAACAATGTACAACACATTTTAACAAATTTTAAAAGCACAAACCTTTACATTCTCAAGGTGTTTCTTCTCTATTATTAATGTGTGAGGGATGTTTCCCACCTCAACCCCCATCTCAGGCCTGGGAGGGCAGGCATCATTGCCCACTACATAAAATCAGGAGGTGTATGGTGCCCACATGTGCTCATCTCATAAACGATGATTGGTCATTCCAATCAAAACTCTATTCACTCTCTGAGAACTCAAGTCCTCAAAAATTCTAAATCTTTTGCTACTTTTCCCCTTAAAAATTTTAATAGACTATTTTTTTCAGAGCAGTTTTAGGTTCACAGCCCGAGTTCAATCCCTGATTGGGGAACTAAGATCCCACAAGCTGCGTGCCAAAAAAAAAATTCCATACACATAGAAAAGTTTAATGAATAGAACAACACATACCCATATACTCTCCACCCAGGTCAAACAATTATTAACTTTTTGCCATATTTGCTTGCTCTCTCTTCCTCCCCACCCTGCCACTTGTACTGTTGTTGAATCCTTGAAAGTAAATTTAGACATCATGACTTTTCACCCCTACACATTTCAACATGCATCTTCCAAGAATAAGGACAATCTTCTATAGAGACACAATACCATTATCACATATAAGAAAATTAAGTCTCTGGAAACCCAAATCTCTACACGTGTTTCATTAAAATGTACATCTCACTTTCATTACTTTAAAAACAATACGGCTGTTACTTGCAATAAGTTTTCCATCCCTGGTAGCAGAAACCACTTTCAATAAGCATTATAAAAATAAAATGGCAAGAGAGGACACAATTATCATAATCATCATATTAAAAAATAACAAAAAGTTAACAATAGTTTCATAATATCATTGAATATATATCTTTGTCTGAACATTCCCAAACGTTCCAAGAATGTCTTCTGGAGCTTATTTGTGTTTTAACTAAAAGGCAATCTAGGTCCATGCACTGCATTTGGTTGCTACGCCTCTTTAGCTTTTTAAATTTAGAATAGCATTCACAATTTTCTTGGGCAAGACTTAGGCAAGAGGGCACATTTTAGAGTGTCACACACACACACACACCACACACACACACACACACACACAGATCTGGCACTCAGCAATGGTTCAGGACAATCCAAAGCCCTAAGCGTCAGCTCTTGTGTCTAACACCAGTCAGGCCTCAGGGAAATACTTCTCCACAGCCCTTGCCCTATGTTCTTGAAACAAATATCATAAAGTCCTGTGAGTTGCACCATTATCAAAGCCAGAGATAAACACTCTGCCAAGCTTTGGAGGATGGGAAGGAGTTGAGTGACAGAAGCACTTAGGTAAGAGAAAAGAGGAATTTTCCTCTCAGATGAAAGAACACCGAAAGTTATTGCATAATGAAATATTTCCCGGCAGTGAAAAGCATTCTCTCTCTCTCTCTCTTTCAAATAGTCCAAGTTGTGATTCTGGAGGGATTCATAAATGAGTTTGATATTAGTAGTTGCTCCAGGTAGCTGTGTGGGGTTGAATAGTGTCCCCCCAAAATTCTTGTCTACTCAGAACCTCAAAATGTGACCTTATTTGGAAATAAGTTCTTTGCAGACATAATCAGTTAAGTAAGGTCATATTGAATATTACAGTAGGCCCTAAATCCAATGACCAGTATCTTTATAAGGGGAGGAGAGGACACACACACACACACACACACACACACAGAAGAAAGCCATGTGAAGATGGAGGCAGAGACTGGAGTGGTGCAGCTATAAGCCAAGGAATGCCAAGAGCATTCTTTAATTTCTTTCAGCGATGTTCTGTTATTTTCATTGTACAAATCCTTCACTTTCTTGGTTAATTCCTAAGTATTTTATTCTTTTTGATGCTATTATAAATAGAACTGTTCTTGTAATTTCCTTTTCAGATTGTTCACTGTTCACGTATAGAAATGAAACTGATTTTTGTGTGTTGAATTTGTATCCTGCTACTTTGCTGAATTCATTTGTTAGCTCTGAAAGGTTTTTTTTTTTTTTTTTGAAAGGTTTTTTCTTGTGTGTAATCTTTAGGGTGTTCTACATACAAGATCATATATGCAAATAGAGATAATTTTACTTCTTCCTTTCCAATTTGGATGTCTTTCATTTCTTTTTCTTGCCTAACTGGTCTGCTAGAACTTCCCTAGTACCATATTGAATAGAAGCAGTGAAAACAGACATTCTTGCCTTGTTCCTGATCTTACAGGAAATGCTTTCAGTCTTTCACCGTTGACTATGGCACTGTGGATTTTTCATATATGACTTTAATTATGTTGAGGTAGTTTCCTTCTATTCCTAGTTTGTTGAGTGTTTTATCATGAAAGGATGTTGAATTTTGTCAAATGCTTTTCCTGCATTAAGATGATCATGTGTGTTTATTTTTTCTTTCATTCTGTTGATGTGGTATATTACATTGATCGACTTTCATTTGGTGAACCATCCTTACATTCTAGGAATAAATCTCATACTTGGCCTTGGTTTATAGTCCTTTTAATATGCTGATAAATTATGTTGCTAGCATTTTCTTGAGGATTTTTGAATCAATGTTCATAAGGATATTGGCCTGTAGTCTTCTTTTCTTATAGTATCTTTGTCTGGCTTTGGTATCTGATTAATGCTGGTCTCACAGAATGTGTTAGAAAGTGTTCCCTCCTCTTCAATTTTTTTGGGAAAAGTTTGAGAAGAATTGGTATTAGTTCTTTTTTAAATGTTTGGTAGAATTGACCAGTGAAGCCATCAGGTCAAGGGTTTTCTTTGTTGAGAGATTTTTCTTATTGCTGATTCAATCTCTTTACTAGTTACAGGTCTTTTCAAATTTTCTATTTCTTTATGATTTAGTCTTGGTAGGTTTTGTGTTTATAGGAATTTGTCCGTTTCATCTAGGTTACCCAATTAGTTAGAGTACAATTGTTCACAATACTCTCTTATAATCCTTTCTGTCGAATCGGTAGTAATACCCCCAGTTTCATTTCTGATTTTAATAAATTAAGTCTCTTTTTTCGTAGTCCATCTAGGTAAAGGTTTGTTAATTTTGTTGACCTTTTAGAAGAACCAACTTTTGGTTTCATTGGTCTTCTCTATTGTTTTCTATTCTCTATTTTGTTTATCTCTGCTCTAATATTTATTATTTCCTTCCTTCTGTTAGCTTTGGGCTTGTCTGCTCTTCTTTTTCTAGTTCCTTAAGTTGTAAAGTTCGATTGTTGATTTAGTATCTTTCTTATTTTTTAATGTAAGCATTTATAGCTATAAATTTCCCCCTTAGCATTGCTTCCACTATTTCTAATTTTCCCCATGATTTCTTCTTTCATTTATTGCTTGTTTAAAAGTGTTGTTTAATTTCCACAACTTGGTGAATTTTCCAGTTTTCCTTTTGTGATTAATTTCTAACTTCATCCCATTATGGTCAGATAAGATAAATACTTTGTACGTATCTTTATTTTAAATCTGTTGAGACTTCATTTGCCACCTAACTTATGGTCTATCCTGGAAAATGTCCCATGTACACTTGAGAATAATGTGTATTCTATTGTTGTTGGGTAGAGCGCTCTGTATACGTCTGTTAGAGTTAGTTGTTTTTTTTGTGTTAAGTCCTCTATTTCCTTACTTAACCACTGTCTAGTTGTTCTATCCATTAGCATGAATGGAGTATTGAAATCTCCAACTATTACTATCTCTCCTTTCAACTTCAGTTTTTGCTTTATATATTTTGATAGTTGGTCATTAGGTGTGCATATGTTATAATTTTATATCTTCTTGCTGTAGTAAACCGTTTATTAACATATAATGTCCTTCTTTGTCTCTTATAAACTTTTGATTTAAAGTCTATTTTGTCTGATACTATATAGCCACCCCCACTCCCTTTTGTTTACTGTTTGCATGAAATATCTTTTTCCATCCTTTCACTGTCAACCTGTTTGTGTCTTTGGATCTCAAGTGAGTGTCTTGTAGACAGCATACAGTTGGATCATATATTTTTGCCCATTCTACCAATCTCTATCTTTTGATTGGAGAGTTTAATCATTTACAATTAAAGTAATTACTGATAAGGAGGGACATGCTTCCGTCATTGTGCTATTTGTTTTCTGTATGCTCTTTAGCTTTTTTGTCCCTCATTTCCTGCATTACTGTCCTCTTTTGTGTTTAGTTGATTTTTTGTAGTAAAATGTTTAAATTCCTTTCACATTTCCTTTTGTGTATATTCCATAGCTGTTTTCTTTGTGGTTACCATGGGATTACATTTAACTCCCTAAAGTTATAACACTCTAATTTGCATTTATACCACCTTATCTTCAATAACACACAAAACTCTGTTCATTTACAGCTCCATCCCCACCCCCTTTAGGTTATTAATGTCACAATATTACATCTTTAAATATTGTGTGCCCCCTAAATAAATGAATAATTATTTGTAATGGATTAGTCTCTTCAATAAGGTAGAAAACAAGACTTAGAGTTACAAACCAAAGTTACAGTTATACTAGCTTTTACTAATAATTGGGTTTTTTCTCTTTAATTGTATTAGTCCCTTAAATCATGTAGAAAACAAAAAGCACAGTTACAAACCATTGTTACAATACTAGCTTTTATAATTGCCCATGTATTTACCTTTATTGAGATCTTTATTTCTCCATACAGCTTCAAGTTACTATCTAGTGTCTTAATTCTACTCTGCAGGACTCACTTGAGCATTTCTTGCAAGGCAGGTCTAGTGGTCAGGAACTCCCTCAGCTTTCATTTATGTGGGAATGTCTTAACTTCTCCCTCACTTTTGAACGACAATTTTGCTGGGTATAGAATTCTTAGTTGACAGGTCTTTTTCCTTTCAGCCCTTTGACCCTCTGTCTTCTGGCCTCCAAAGTTTCTGATGAGTAATTTTCTGGATATCTTATTGAGCATCCTTTGTATGTGATGATTTGCTTCTCTCTTGCTGCTTTCAAGATTCTCTCTTTGTCTTTTGAAAGTTTGATTATAATGTGTCTCAGGGCAGCTCCTTCTGAGTTCATGTTACCTGGAGTTTGTGGAACTTTCTGGATATTTATATTCATGTTTTTCATGAAATTTGGGGATTTTTCAACCATTATTTCTTCAAATATTCTCTCACTGTGCTCTCTCTCTCTCTCTCCATTTTCTAGGACACCCATGATTCGTGTGTTGGTTTACTTGATGGTATCCCACAGGACCCTTAGGTTGTGCTCACTTTTCTTCAATCTTTTTTTCTGTTATCTCATACTTGATAATTTCCATTATTTATATTCAAGCCCACTAATTCTTTCTTTTGCCTGATCAAGTCTGCCTTTGAATCCCTCAACTGAATTTTTCACTTCAGTTATTGTACCTTTCAGCTCCAGAATTTCTTTTTGGTTTCTTTTTAGGTTTTCTATCCCTTTATTGATATTTTCATTTTGTTCACACATTGTCTTCTTGACTTTCTCCATATCTTCCTTTAGTTCTCTGAGAATTTTAAGACAGTTGTTCTAAAGTCTTTGTCTAATATATCTGTCATTAGGTCTTTTTCAAGGACAGTTTCTGTTAATTTTTTTTTTCCTTTGAATGGCCATACTTTCCTGTTTCTTTGTATGCCTTGTGATTTTTTTTTTGGTTGAACACTGGACATTTGAATCTAAGGAAGTGGTAATTCTGGACATCAGATTCTTCCCTTCCCCCAGGGTTTGTTGTTTTTATTGTTTTCATGGAAGTTTCAGGTTGTTGGGGTTTTTTTGATTGTTGTAGGCTGTCTCTGTGCAGAGGATCAGCCTGAGGTGTAAACTTAAGTTCTTCTCAGGTCTTTTCTGAGCCTCTTCTTGGATATGCACTGTCGCTTCCTAATTTTCCCCATATGTGTAGTTGTTTTTCAATGTCCTTGTTTTTAATGTCTGGCTCTCAAAAGGGGAAAAAGTAAAAATGAACGGGGGAGAAAAGGTACCAGCCAGGTAAGTCACCTGGAAGTCAGTCTCAGCTGGAGAGAGAGGGGCTCACAACAATGGGGGAAGGTGCAACAACCTCAGCTGCCCACCTCTTTGTCTGCGATCAAAGGCGGCAATCAGGGCTTCCCTGGTGGCGCAGTGGTTGAGAGTCCGGCAGGGGACACGGGTTCGTGCTCAGGTCCGGGAAGATCCCACATGCTGCGGAGCTGCTGGGCCCGTGAGCCATGGCCGCTGAGCCTGCGCGTCCGGAGCCTGTGGTCCGCAACGGGAGAGGCCGTAACAGTGAGAGGCCCGCGTGCCGAAAAAAAAAAAAAAAAAAAAGCGGCAATCAGTGATCAGAGCACAGATCCCTGACATTTGGAGGACAGGGTCCTTGCTGCCCTCTAGCTCCCACAAGCTGCATGCAAATTGCTCCTGGAACACAACATAGCAGCCTGTCACACGGCTGGGGGTGTTGGATGGGTAGCTGCTACTGTGCTGAGAGATGAGATTGACTGAAATGAACCGCAATTTACCATCAAGCTTTCCTCTGGAAGTTGTTAAGCCTTCAACAGACTCCAGAGTTCCAAAACAGTTATATCAGACAGACACTGCCAGTGCAACTTTTGTCCAGGTGGGGAGACAGATTCCTAGTGCTTCTTACTCTGCCATCTTCCCACTGTTTGCCATAGTTATGTAGGCTGAACAGCTTAGATCGGTAGTTCTAACTACAAAGTAAAAGGGAATTTGTGGGGCAAAGGAGCATGTTAAATGACACCACAGGGATACGATCAGTGAAATCCAGACTGCAGGAACTCTGAAAGACAGTGACCTAGCTTTGTCAAAAGTTAATTTTAGTGGAATAAAAAGAGACAGGAAGGAAGCTACAGCTTCAAAGAGACTTAAACACACAAAATCAAGTGCAATGTGTAAACCTCACTTGGATCCTGACTTGAAAAAACAAGAAAAGATATTTTTATGAGACAGGTAAGGAAATCTATTCATTGATTGGCTATTTAACCATACGAGGTATTTTAAATTCTATTAGACATGAGAACGGAAACTATGCATTTCAACATGACTTAATGGTTTGTTCCAAGAAAGTCTTGCCTAGAAGGATAAGTCTGAAAAAGAATAAATAATTCATTATTTACCCCCGGAAATGCATGCGAACCAATTTATCTAAGCAAACAGTTTATTCACCTGGGCAAACAGCTCCCCTTTCAGGATTACAGATTGCTCACTTATTACACTACAGTTTGCTTATCAAGGCTTGTTTGAAGACTATTGTTTCGTTGTGTTCACCAACCCTGCATTATTGTGCCATAATCGTTGCTTAATCTTATCCAGTTCCTTGCTTTGAAAAACCCATCTCAAGTAGCCTTACTTAATTTTCCCCTTTGTGGCACTACTGACATTCTGTGGTCTTTGTGAGAGCCAACTGTTAACAGGTATAATAATATTTTTCTGGCATGTTTATTTAAAAGGGGGGGGCTTAACATATCTGGACAAAACTGTAATTCATAAAGATACATGCACCCCAAAATTCATAGCAGCACTATTTACAATAGCCAAGACATGGAAGAAACCTAACTGTCCATTGACAGATGAATGGATAAAGAAGATGTGGTGTATATATACACCATGGAATATCAGCCATAAAAAAGAATGAAATAATGTCATTTACAGCAACATAGATGGACCTAGAGATTATCATACTAAGTGAAGTAAGTCAGAAAGAGAAATACAAATACCATATGATATCACTTATATGTGGAATCTAAAATATGACACAAATGAACCTATGAAACAGAAACAGACTCACAGACACAGAGAACAGACGTGTAGCTGCTAAGGGGGAGGGAGTTTGGGATTAGCAGATGCAAACTATTATATACAGGATGGATAAACAACAAGGTCCTACTGTATAGCACAGGGAACTATATTCAATATCCTGTGATAAACCACAATGTAAAAGAATATAAAAAATAACGTGCATATATATATACATATACATATGTATAACTGAAGCACTTTGCTGTACAGCAGAAATTAACACATTGTAAATCAACTATACTTCAATTTAAAAAAACAAAAAAAGGGGGGACATATTTTTGAAGAAATATACTGAAGGATTTACAAATTTCATGAAACAAAGTCTGAGATTTGCTTCAATGTAATATGGGATGGAGAGAGGTGGGGGCATAGAAGAATAACATCGACCATAAGTTGAAAATTGTTGAAGCTCATTGGTAGCTACATAGGGTTTCCTATACTATTTTTGTCTACTTATGTATATGTTTGAAATCGTCCAAAATAAGTTTTTTTTTAAGTTGAGAGTTTTTTTTTTTTTAATAAATTTATTTATTTTATTTATTTTTGGCTGCGTTAGGTCTTTGTTGCTGCGCACAGGCTTTCTCTAGTTGCGGTGAGCGGGGGCTGCTCTTCGTCCTGGTGCGCGAGTTTCTCATGGCAGTGGCTTCTCTTGCTGCGGAGCACGGGCTCTAGGTGCGCGGGCTCAGTAGTTGTGGCGCACGGGCTTAGTTGCTCCGCGGCATGTGGGATCTTCTTGGGCCAGGGCTCGAACACATGTCCCCCGCATCGGCTAGCGGATTCTCAACGAGGTGGATTGTTCCCTGTGCCACCAGGTAAGTCCCCAAGAGTTTTTTTGGGTTTTTCTGCGGTACGCGGGCCTCTCACTGCTGTGGCCTCTCCCGTTGCGGAGCACAGGCTCTGGACGCGCAGGCTCAGCGGCCATGGCTCACGGGCCCAGCCGCTCCACGGCACGTGGGATCCTACCGGACCGGGGCACGAACCCGCGTCCCCTGCATCGGCAGACGGACTCCCAACCACGGTGCCACCAGGGAAGCCCCCCAAGAGTTTTTTTAAGTGTGCTACTCAAACCACATCATTGGAGCTATGCTTGATCTTCCTCTCCTACCCTATTAGCATATCGAACCTTCAAATTTCCTCTAGAATCTGACCATTTCTCATGACCTCCACTGCTACTTCCCTGGTCCAAGCCACCACATTTTCCCACCTTGGTTATTGCAATGGTCTCTATGTTTCAACCTTTGCTCTTCCCCAATCCCCTTCTATTCTCAACACAGCAGCCAGAGAGATCCTTTTTAAAAATAAGTCTAGAGATTCCCTGGCGGTCCAGGGGTGAGGACTTGGCACTTTCACTGCTGAAGCCCAGGTTCTATCCCTGGTCGGGGAACTAAGATCCCCCAAGCTGCGCAGTGAGGCCAAAAAAAAAAAAAAAAGGCTAAGAGTCAAGGTCAAAGTTCTTACAACGGCCTACAAGGTCCTACACTCTCTATACCAACCCCTTTCTCTCTGACCCCTTCCCCTAAGACGCATGCCTTGGGCCCCTCTACCCCCTCTACTCCAGCCACACTGACCTCCTTCCTGTTCTGCTAAGGCACCAGGCACACTCCTACCTCAGGACCTTTGCACTTGCTGTTCCTTCTGGTGCCTTCTTCAGGTCTTCACACAAATGTCCCCTTCTCAAGGAGACCTTCGCTGACCACCCTATATAAAACTGCAACCATCTTCCCCAACCCAGGCACTCCCTCTTCCCCACCTGTTTTCTCTCCTTTGCACTCATTGCCATCATATGTCAAACTTTACAGTATTTAGTGTCTCCCTCCTTAGAAAACAAGTCCCACATGAGCAGGGATTTCTGTCTATTCTGTCCCTGAGGTAGCCTGAGTGACTGGAACAGTGCCTGGAACAGAATAGGTACTCAGTAAATATTTATCCAATGACTTTGGTCACTATTGTCTTCCCTACGGTGTCCTCGGCCACTTCACTATTCCTCCAGTGTTCAAATTTAGGTGCTAAATCCAGATGGGATACTTGGGAAAGCAAGTTTGAATTTTTAAAAAATTATCCTAGCAGAAGAGAGGCAGGGCCTTAGCACTGCAGTCTACAGCGGTGCATGTAAATGATGCACCACGGAGCAGAACACTGTGAAGGGTGCCTCTGGGGTGGTGCCCCTCAGTGGTGGACCCAGGTCTTCAGACAATGGCATGACCCATAAATGATCTAGTGTGCTAGCAGATTGGAAAATATGCTCAATTTCCCTCCCTGGGAACCCAGGAAATGCAAACTAAAACAACAATAAATTACCTTGGCAGCTTTCCAAACAAGGGAAGGAACTAGTCAGAAATGAGCAAACTTTGTTCAAGACAAACTTTTAATGCAGCGTTTTGATCTTCTCAGCATGTCTCAAGACAAATGACTCAGATTCCTGACTCATTTTAAAAGACAGAAATAATAGGAGACTTCCCTGGCGGTCCAGGGGTTAAGACTCAGCACTTCCACTGCAGGGGGCACTGGTTCTATCTCTGGTCCAGGAAACTAAGATCCTGCATGCCGCATGGCTCAGCAAAAAAAAAAAAAAAAAAAATTATATGGTGGAGTTGAAAAATACCAGTACCCACTTTGAAAAAAAATGTTTGGCAGTACCTACTCAGACTAACATACGTTTGCCCGATGACCTCGTTAATTCCACATCTGGGTATATACCCAAGAAAAATGAGTGCATATCGCCATAGACAAGGATGCTCTATTCATAATAGCTAAAAACTGGAAAAAACCCACATGTCCATCAACAATAGACTTGGGTAAATAAGTGTGGTACGTTCATAAGATGAAATGCTTCACAGCAATATTTTTTTTTTGGCTGTACCGTGCCACTCACGGGATCCTAGTTCCCCCGACCAGGGATCGAACCCGGGCCACAGCACTGAAAGCGCCGAGTCCTAACCACCACCAGGGAATTCCCTTCACAGCAATTAAAAAAACAACAATACTGCTACATGCAACAACATGGCTGAATCTCACAACACAATGTTGAGTGAAAGAAGACAAAAGAGTACATAATTGAATGATTCCTTTTATGTAAGTATCAACTCATGGTGAGAGAAATCAGAAAGTGGTCACCCCTGGGTGGTACTGACTGGAAGAGGGCACAAGGGAACCTTCTGGAATGATTAGAATGTTCTATATCTGGACCTAGGTGGCAGTGACATGAATGAACACATATGTATACAAATATAAATGCATCAAGCTTCACACTTTGTATTCTAAGTTATACTGCAATAAAAAGTTTAAATTTTTAAAATTTTAAATAAATAGAATAGAATAAATGACTGGTATGTTGGTACTTTCAAGACACGAAATGCCAGAATGCAGGACTGGTCAGGTGGAGTACACACATGGAGAACTGGGCCCAGGTTCTTAGATTCCCACTCTCACCACAAGGTGGCTCTCTCTCCTCCCCCAAGCCTCTCTGACCAAGTCTCTGGGAGGGAAAACCAGCTGAAGATGACATTGCCCACTTAGAAGTATCACTGGTGGTGGAGGGTTGTGTGCTCCAGGAAAGGAGAGCATGGGCCTAGGGTGGGAATGCTGTATAACGATGCCGGCCTCACTACAGAGGACTGTAGCCCTTTCAAAGCTAGGTTTTGAATCCCAGCTCTGCCATTTCCTAGCTGTGTGACTTTGGGAATGTTCCTTAACTTCTCTGTGCCCCAGTATCCTCATTTATACAGTGGAAATAATAGTACTACATACCTTGTGGTGTGGTTGTTTCTGTTCGTGCGAAATGAGTTAGTCTTCATGAAGCTCTTAGAACATTACCTGGCAAAAAAGAAGAGCTCAAAGTCATTAACTGAATAATATTAAGAGATGAAATCTCAGTAACCAATAAGGGAAGACCTGGCATACCACTTCTTCAGAAACCAACTGGGTATGGGGAGCTTGGCTAAACTGGAGATGCCATTCTGGTTTCTATGTTCTTTTCCAGAACCTGATGGCCCACTCATAGCCACCACAGCCAGTGCTGGTCCAAATCTGTGGCCCAGAGGGTTTCACGAATCTTTCTGTAGGTACCAAACTTGTGTGCCTCTGTGTGGGAGACAGAATAATGCCCTCCCTAAAATGTCACGTCCTAATCCCTGGGACCTGTGACTATGTGACCCTACATAGCAAAAGGGATTTTGCAGGTGTGATTAAATTAAGGATCTTGAGATGGAAAGATTATCCTGGATTATCAGGAAAGGTCCAGTGTGACTACCTAGGTCCTTATAAGAGGGAGGCAGGAGGATCAGAGTCAGAGAAGGAGATGTGACAACAGAAGCAGAAATCAGAGTGACGTGGCCAGGAGCCAAGGAAGACAGGCAGCCTCTGGAAAGTGGAAAAGGCAAGGAGTAGATTCTCTTCTAGAACCTCTTTAAGGAAGACGGCCTTTGATTTTAGCCCAGTAAGACCTATTTAAGATTTCTGACCTCCAGAACTGTAAGTAAGCCTGTGTTATTTTATGCCACTAAGTTTGTGGTCATTTGTTACAAGCAGCAATTGGAAACTGATACACTCAATTCAAGCAATGTCTGGCCAACTTGGTGCTGTTTGCAAGTTGTACGTCTGAATTTTCTTTATTCAAACAGGAAATACAATCTCATGGTTCAAATATTGAATTCTCAAAATTCAGTAAGTATATCCAAGTACCGTGGAAAATTGTTTCTTAGTATTTAGCTAAACATACGCATACCCTTTAACCCTGCACTTCCGGCCCAGCCTAGGTACTCAACAGGAGTGCATAGGTATGTCCACCAAAGGACCTCTACAAGAATGTTCCTAGCAGCAATATTTGTAGTTGCCAAAATATGGAAGCAATCCAAATGCCTGTAAACGGTAGAGTGGATAAATAAAGACTCAGCATTTCACACCCAGCCACCTTGGGCCCTGAATCTTTCCCCTTCACAGTGTGAAGGAGTGAGTATCAATGTGCCTGGTAGAGTATGATGCATTATGAATAGTTAAAGTATCAACAGTCAGTATTTATGGAGGGCTTCCGACCACAGCAGGGTTTGAAGCACTTTACATGGGTCCACTCACCTCTTCCTCACAACACTGTGAGGTCAGTGCTTTTACTAGCCCCATTTTACAGATGAGGAAACTGAGGCACAGGAAAGTCTAAGTAAGATGCTAAAGCATGCTTACTAGTGCAGAGCGAGAATTTGAACCCCAGCAGTCTGGCTCCACTGTGAGAGACACAGAAACCCAGGAGTAGGGTATAGCCTGGGGGTGCCAAGCTTGCCCCTAGGCAGCTGGGAAATGTGGGACCCTCAGGACTCAAGCTGCAAGAGGCCAGCTGCCTCAAGGCCCTGTCTGGAAGCACCTTCTAATCATTGGGCTGTCCCAACAAATGGGCAGCCTTCCCAGGAGGTTGATGGGCACAGGCTGAGGGTGACAGAGTGTGGGGCTGATAAAGTACTTCCAGCTCCACGCTGGGTAATAGGACATTTGTTCCTGGTGCGATGGTCAGTGCTGAAGAAGCCCTTAGGGATGCAGTGATAAGAGTGGGGAGAGCTGGGAGCATCTTCAGCGTTGCAAAGGCCCAACACTTAGACCAGGTTCTTTGCTCTGGGCCAGAATAGTATCTCTGAGTGGCTGGGACATACCTGTGTCTCTCAGTGCTCTGAGATCAAGAACCAAAAAATCTGAGTTCTGGGCTTCCCTGGTGGCACAGTGGTTAAGAATCCGCCTGCCAATGCAGGAGACACAGGTTCGAGCCCTGGTCCAGGAAGATCCCACATGCCGCAGAGCAACTAAGCTCATGCGCCACAACTACTGAGCCTGTGCTCTAGAGCCTGCGAGCCACAACTACTGAGCCCGCGTGCCACAACTACTGAAGCCTGCAGCCTAGAGCCTGTGCTCCACAACAAGAGAAGCCACCGCAATGAGATGCCTGCGCACTGCAACAAAGAGTAGACCCCACTTGCCACAACTAGAGAAAGCCTGAGGGCAGCAACATAGACCCATCGCAGCCAAAAATAAATACATTTTAAAAAAGAAAAAAAAATTGAGTTCTGATTGGTAAAACACAGGGAAATTAATTAACACTCCAAATGCACCATGAGGGACCAAATGTGGAAGACTGAGTTTGGGTTTGCCAGGTGAGCTGTAAAAGGATCACTGTTATTACGGACTTGAGCTTCTCAAAGCCTATGAGCCCTGAGGATATGAAGGTTACTCCAGACCAGGAACCAGGAAAAACACACACCCACAGTTACTGTAAGAATGACAGCTGCAGAGAGACCAGTCCCGCCATTCTACATCCTGTGGTGCTGGAGAGATGGGAGTGTTATGGGAACCACTGACTGAAACTGTTCATCCTGGCCAGGCACCACAGTAACCATTTGCATGAGTTTCTTAAACAGGAGGTCCCGGTAAGGAATGCGGAACTAACTCACTACCACCAACCGGAAGAATTCAGGAAAGGTCAAAAGGAGAGAGGAGACTCCAGTCCATATGTCCTACCAGCCTCCCAGAGTCCTCGCTTGAATCCATCTTGGCTGAGTGATGCGAGCTCCACCAGGAAGGACTTATAGTCAGAGTGATTGGCCAGAGAGAACCCGGAGACTAATCCCATCACCATAAAACACGGGACTATAAGCCACGTGGCAGAGCAGCTCTCCTGGGTTCCCTTACCCTGCTGCTCTCCACCCGGGCGCCCCTTCCCAGTAAAGTCTCTTGCTTTGTCAGCACATGTGTCTCCTTGGACAGTTCATTTCCGAGTGTTAGCCAAGAGCCCTGGAAGGGGTCCCCCCTCCTGCAACAGGAGTGTGTCTGAATCCCTGCCTCATGCCCCTGTGCCAGGACAGCTGTCTCTAATATGCTGGTGACAGCGTAGCCAGCCTCGCTTTTTGTATCCAGGGAAGTTCTAGAATCATCTGGGTCCAATCATTTTTGCAAGCAGTAGAAGTTCTGGGGAACTGGCTTGTGGAAACCACTAAATCTTCCTGGCTTGTCAAATGGAAATAATCATAGTCTGGCTATATAGAGCTGTTGTGATGATTAAGTGGCTTTTGCACGGCATGCAGCATGGAAGGTGGGTTTGCAAAGCCCAAAGCTTGCACAAGAACTAGGAGGAAAGATTTTGAAATGACTCACAAGATCTTAGGATGCATGAAACCCCCATCTGCACCATTATTTACAAACCAAGGCTTCACTGAGCCAAAGACAAAAATTCAGAAAAACATAGCCAATGTATGATTGATTGATAAATAGATCTAAATGAATCTATTTAGATGAAAAACCTCAAATCAGATAATGCCATGACTATGATCAAAGAAAGCACTCACTCCTCAACCAGATAACGTGGATGCCTTCCAAGCTTCCAGCCAGCTTCCTCTAGACAGCCACACCCAAACAAGAAATGCAGACACAATAGCTTCTTCCCCCATCCACTCTCTACTACTTTGTTCCCTTCCCCCCACACAAACCCTGTCCACCCTGACCCTGAGTGTTTCCTTCAAAGAGGCATGAAAAGGGAGCTCCCTCGGATCCTCTGTTAAATGGCCTCTGACCTCTCCTGCTGGGGAGCAGAGCCCAAGATCTTTCAGCTGATGGGAACTATGGTAGATTGTACTTTTGGCCCCAGTTCCTCACCCCTTCCTGTATCCATGCTCTTCACCATGTAACTTTGTAGTTATATGACTCTGGGTTGGCTGTGTGACTTGCTTTCACCAGCAGAATGAGTTGGAAATGACAGAGTGCCAATCTCCAGCCTACGACTTAATTGAGGGGGCCTGGTACATTTTTACCTGTACTTTTGCTTCCATGAGAACAAGCCTGGGCTAGCCTCTTGGAAAGGACAGACATGTGGAGCAAAACCAACTCTCCCAGCCACCCCAGCCAAGACCAGGCTAGATCAGCCAACACCAGATCCCCGGACATGTGGGTAAGCACAGCTGAGCCCAGGAAAACCATCCAGCCAAGCCCAGCCTAAAACTGCCCACCGCAAACTTCGTGAGCTAAATAAATGCTACTGAGAGTCGGGGTGGTTTGTTACACAGCATTATTATAGCAAAAGCTAAATGATATGGGAAACCTGCAGGCCCCTGGTCCAATCTTTAAGCTGGGCTGCTTGGATCTGAATCCCATCTCTGCCGTTTGTCAACCGAGTGACTTAACCTCCCTGTGCCTTTGATTCCTCATCTGTAAAATGGGATGATAGCAGTTTTACCTCGACAGATTGTTTCCATCACTCAGGGTCCTGATGTTTATTGAGCTCCTACTGCTCTGGGTGAGGAGGAAAGGTCGGTGAGACAAAGTTCCCACCCTCATGGAGCTGACACTCATGTGGGGCAGTTGCATAAAAAACAGATACATGTACAATAGGATGTCAGAAGAGAGAACTGCTAGGAAGAGGGGTAAAGCAGAGTAGAGGGCTGGAGGGCTGGGGGTGTGGAAGAAGAAATGCTGTTTCTCATAAGGTGGTCACGCTCCAGCCGACATGAGAATGAAGGAGAGGAAGCCGTCCAAAGATGGAGAGAGAGCTTTCCCAGCAGAGGGGATAGCCGGTGCAAAGGGCTGGGGGTGGACATGAGCTTGGTGTGTAGGAAGAATGGGAAGCAGGCTGGAGTGAAAAAGGCAGGAAGCAGGAGGCAGGAGGTTATATGAGTGGCAGGAGATAATGTGTGAGAGCGGGGCAGGGACGGGATCATGAGAGTAAGGACTTTGCATTTTACTGTCATGACAATTAAATGAGTTAATATGTGGACAGAGCTCTGGACAGCGCCTGGGTCATGACGAGTGTTCAGCAGGTGACAGCTTTCACTCTACCGCTGGAGTTTTCACCCACAAAATGCAGTGTCTCCCGGTTCCGGAGTCCCTAAGAGGAAAATCCCCATGGCATGGTTGCCCCTGCTGCAACTAAGAAGAAAGAGGCTCACCAGGGAAATCTCTTTCATCTTTATTTATGAAATCCCCAGAATACAGGAAATAACCATAAAAATAAAATGAATTAGTTTTAAAACTGATAATAATCTAAAGACCGAAGACTTGGGCTTCCCTGGTGGCGCAGTGGTTGAGAGTCTGCCTGCCGATGCAGGGGACACGGGTTCGTGCCCCGGTCCGGGAAGATCCCACATGCTGCGGAGTGGAAAGGCCCGTGAGCCACGGCTGCTGAGCCTGCGCGTCCGGAGCCTGTGCTCCGCAACGGGAGAGGCCACGGCAGTGAGAGGCCCGCGTACCGCAAAAAAAAAAAAAAAAAAAAAGACCGAAGACTTCCAAATTTATTCCCTTCTATCTCCAAGCTCATCTACAGCCTCACACACCTTGACCTCATTCCCAGCAGCTTATTCCCACACTGACCTTACCCTAGCAAATGCCTTTAATTTTACTCATTCCTTCTATTAGGGGCTTTCCATGACTCTAGACTCTGAGGGTACAAGAGTGGGAAAAACAAACTCAGACCCTGCCCCAGAACATTCCTTAATACACAGTAGGTGCTCAATAAATGCTTTTAGAATTAACAAAATGGTCTCTCTCTCTCTCTCTCCCTCTCTTTTTTCTTTAAGTCCAAACTGGCAGAACAAAAAGTTGACCACCCTATGTCTGACCTCTAATTTTGTCTTTGAAATTTGCTGGTTCGCAAGCTCCAAAGTGAGTTATAGGACAAAGTCCCAAAGCCAAGGTACTTTCCCAAATGAGTCCTGACCTATTTCCCCAGCCTCATCGCTGGGCTTTCCCGGACACAATGCTGCACCCTCTTCCCAGAACAAGGCGGATTCTCTCAGGCCTTTGCTACTTGTCCTTTAAAGCCCTGCTCCAACGTCACCTCCTCCAAGAAGACATCCTGGAACCCAGGCAGAGTCCATTTGTCTCGGTCTCCGGTGCAGGATTTAGTTGAATGTCGTCGACACATTAGCCAAATAGAAGTTCTCTGCAGAGACAGGGTAGATGCTAACTCAGCTGACAGTGCTCCTCCCAGCCACCAGAGGGCGCTTTCGAAACACCAACCTGACTTCTTGGCTTAAAACTCCCACAGTGGCTCCCAGTTAGTTACTCTTAGCAGTTCAGATTCCTGCTGGTTCAAATCGTGGGTCAGCCACTTCCTCGTTCTGAAACGCTGAGCTAGAGACCACCTCTCCAGACCTCTGTTTCTCCATAGGGTCATCAGGTGGATTAAATACATTGTTTCCCGTAAGGTAGAGAGCTAGTGGGAAGCAGCCGCATAGCACAGGGATATCAGCTCGGTGCTTTGTGATCGCCTGGAGGGGTGGGATAGGGAGGGTGGGAGGGAGGGAGACGCAAGAGGGAAGAGATATGGGAACATATGTATATGTATAACTGATTCACTTTGTTATAAAGCAGAAACTAACACACCATTGTAAAGCAATTATACCCCAATAAAGATGTTAAAAAAATACATTGTTTCCTATAAAGCTCTTGGAAGAATGTCTCTTAGGATGTTCTCAGCACAGTTAGCTGCTGCCTCACTCAGAGTCTAAGCAGGAAACAGCAAATCCGAACTGATCGACTGGGGAGAGTTTAATAAAATGATTATTTACTATTAGCCACAAAAAAAAAATGAAATATTGCCGTTTGCAGCAAAATGAATGGGCCTAGAGAATATCATACTAAGTGAAGACAGAGAAAGAAAATATTACATGATATCACTTATATGTGGAATCTAAAAAAATAATACAAATGAATCTATCTACAAAACAGAAACAGAGTCACAGACATAGAAAACAAACTTATGGTTACCAAAGGGGAAAGGGAGGGGGAAGAGGGATAAATTAGGAATATGGGATTAACAGATACAGACTACTATGTATAAAGCAGATAAGCAACAGGGATTTAGGGTATAGCACAGGGAACTATATTCAATATACTGTAATAACCTATAATGGAAAAGAATCTAAAATACACATACACACACAAACACACACACACACAAAACTGAATCACTTTGCTGTATACCTGAAACGACACAATATTCTGAATCAACTATACTTCAATTAAAAAAAATAAAAGACTATTTCCAAAGATGGAGCAGTGAGCAGGGAAACCACAAGGGTGGTGCAGCACTTCAGGTCTAGAAAGATAGGAGCTTTGATTACCCCCAGGCCTGAAAGAACCCAGATGTGTGTGGAGTGGACCTCCAGACAGGAGCTGTGGCCTTGGGTGGAAAGACACAGTCAGCTGTGTCAGGGAGGGAGGTGGGGAAATAAACATCCCTCCTTCCAATCTCTTGTCAGTGTCCCCACTGGCCAACCCACAGGAAACTGGAGGTCAAGAAAGCCCATGGTAGTCCATAGTGATCAGCCTCCCAAGGTTGGATCCTATTCCCAAGAGTATGACAGGGAAAGGTGGAGAGCGGACCTGAAAGAGCAAACAAAAAATATCCAGTATATCGTCATCATCATCAAGAGTAGTGATCTTACTATTAAACTCCTCATCATGGTCTACGAGGGCCTTCAAGGTCTAGCCCCCATCTTTCCACTGCATTACTCCTATCTCCCCTACTCCTTTCTGAAACCTAGAAATGGACCCAGAAGGGGTGCAAGGAAACCCTCTAAATGATGGTAAGTTTCTGATTCACGATAGGAATCTGGCTGGCACAGAGCTACACCTGCGATAGCGTTGAGAGGGAAGTGGTGACATCGACTTTGAAATGCATCAGAAAAATCAGGGGGAGTGATGGATAGACAGAGAGATGGAAAGACGGGTGGACGTGTGATAAAGCAAACAGCAGAGTAAAATGGGAATGGTCAAATCTAGGTGATGGGTACACGAGCGTTCACTGTGAAATTAGTTAAGCTTTTCTCTATGTTTGAAAATTTTCATTAAAAAGGTTTGGGAAAGTGTAAAAATAAAAGTTGATGATGGTGGCCTCAGCAAAGAAATCTGGGTTGAATTGGTTACAGGAGCCAAGAAAATAAGAATTTCTCTGGGACTTTCCACAGAAACCACAGCCACTTTCCTGCAGCATTCAGGAACGAATTATTAGGACAACTGTCAAGTCTTGGATCAGAAGGAAGTTCCCCCCCTCCCCCATAGAAAAATGAAGGGAAGAGAGCGGAAGAGACAGCATCCCACTTCTCAGAAGTCCTCTGATGGGGACTTCCCTGGTGGCGCAGTGTTAAGGATCCACCTGCCAATGTAGGGGACACGGGTTCAAGCCCTGGTCCGGGAAGATCCCACATGCTGCGGAGCAACTAAGCCCGTGAGCCACAACTACTGAGCCTGCGCTCTACAGCCCGCGACCCACAAATACTGAAGCCTGTGCACCCAGAGCCCGTGCTCCGCAACGAGAGAAGCCACCGCAATGAGAAGCCCGTGTACCACAATGAAGAGTATAGCCCCTGCTCGCCGCAACTAGAGAAAGCCCACGTGCAGCAACAAAGACCCAACGCAGCCAAAAATAAAATTAATTAATTAAATTAAAAAAAAAAAAAGAACAGCAGGGAGCAGGCAAGAGAAGAGAAAGCCTGGACTCAAGCAGTAGAAACAGAAGACATGAACAGATTTGAGAGATATTCAAGAGTCACACAGAATTCTGTATGTGCTGGCGATCTCCCCAAATTTCTTATTCTAAAAAACCAATCAACCTAGCACAGGGAACTCTGCTCAGTATTCTGTAATAATCTAATTAGGAATAGACTTTGAGAAAGAATAGATGGGCCTTCCCTGGTGGCGCAGTGGTTAAGAACCCGCCTGCCAATGCAGAGGACACGGGTTTGAGCCCTGGTCCGGGAAGATCCCACATGCTGTGGAGCAACTAAGCCCGTGCGCCACAACTACTGAGCCTGTGCTCTAGAGCCTGCGAGCCACAACTACTGAAGCCTGCGTGCCTAGAGCCCGTGCTCCGCAACAAAAGAAGCCACTGCAATAAGAAGCCTGCGCACCCCCCCCCTCACTGCCACTAGAGAAAGCCCGCGCGCAGCAACGAAGACTCAACGCAGCCATAAATTAATTAATTAATTTTAAAAAATAGATGTATGTATATGTATAAATGAATCACTTTGTTGTACTCCTGAAACTAACACGACACTGTTAATCAACTGTACTCCAATATAAACTAAAAAGTTTAAAGAAACATAAAAGTAAAAAATAAGAAAAACCAACCAACCAGGACTTCCCCGGCGGTCCAGTGGTTAAGAGACCACGCTTCCAATGCAGGGGTTGCTGGTTCAATCCCTGGTCAGGGAACTAGGATCCCACATGCTGTGCGGCCGAAACAAACAAACAAACAAAACGAAACGAAAACAATAACCAACCAACAAAACACAATCAAAATAACAATCAAGCAAAATGAGGAGACGTTGGTGAAAGGGGACAAACTTCTAGTTATAAGATGAACAAGTTCTGGGGATTTAACAACATATGGTATGGTGACTATAGTTAATACTATGTATTGTTTACTTGAAAATCGCTAAGAGAGTAGATCTTAAATGTTCTCACCACCCACACACCCACACGGTAACTACAGGAGGTGATGGATGTGTTAATTAGCTTGATCGTGGCAATCATTTCACAATGTATATGTATGTCAAATCATCATTTTGTGCACCTTAAATGTATACAACTTTATTTGTCAATTATACCTCCATAAAGCTGTGGAGAAAAGCAATCAGTAGCTGTGGGGACAAAAAATGAGCTCTGAGGGCTGCTTGGAGTAGCAGCTGTGAGGCTGCCCGAAGTTTTTCTAAACCAGTGTCATCCAACAGAAATATAATGCAAGCCTCACATGTAATTCTACATTTTCTAGTAACCACATTAAAAAAAGGCAAAAGAAACGGGGGAGATTAATCATGCTTTAATCCAACACATCCAAAAATTATCATTTTAGAATGCGATCAACATAAAAATTAGTTTACATTCTTTTATTTTTCATACTAAGTCTTCAAAATGCAGTGTGTATTTTACATTGCTAGCACACTTCTGTTGAGACCAGCCACATTTCAAGGGCTCAATTGCCACGTGGGGGGCTAGTGGCTACCCTAGTGGACAGAGCAGATCTAGTCACATTAGCTAATTAGGATGTCTTCACAACAGCCCTATGAAGTAGGAACTGTTTCCATTTTATGGATGAGGAAACTGAGGCACAAAGAGATGAAGGGACTTGCCCAAAGTCACAGACTGGTGGAGGAGCAGGATTTTGGACCAGGCGATGGAGCTCCTGCCATGTAGAACCAAGATGGGCTCCTACACAGGTCACTTATTAGGCTGGGTGAGTGACAGCCCACAGGAGCCCACTCCCCACTCACCAGAGGTCTCCGTAGGGAGAGAACGATCATGGTTCTTGAGACTCCTGAAGGGGAGACCCACAGGGGGACCCAAGCACGGGGGTGTGGTTGGGAATGCAGAGGCCTGGGAAAGGACTGGATTATCTTGCCTCTTACCCGCCAGAGATTGCCAAGGAGTTAGGAAAATCCCCTTGTGCATCTCACTGCAGACCGGTGGCTGCAAATGCTACTGACTCTTTTTTTTTTTTTTTTAAGTGTAACTGATTTACAATATTGTGTTAGTTTCAGGTGTACAGCAAAGTGATTCAGTTATTCATATATATATGTATATATCTATATTTTTTCAATACTTTTCCATTATGGTTTACTACAAGATATTGAATATAGTTCCCTGTGCTATACAGTAAATCCTTGTTGTTTATCTATTTTATGTATAGTAGGGTGCCTCTGTTAATCCCATACTCCCAATTTATCCCTTCCCCCCCGCTTCCCCTTTGGTAACCATCAGTTTGTTTTCCATGTCTGTGAGTCTGTTTCTGTCTCATAAATCAGTTCATTTGTGTCATAGTTTAGATTCCACATATAAGTGAAATCATATAATATTTGTCTCTCTCTGTCTGACTTACTTCACTTCGTATAATAATTTCTAGGTCCATCCATGTTCCTGAAAATGGCATATTTCAGTCCTTTTTATGGCTGAGTAATAGTTCACTGTGTATGTATACCACATCTTCTTTATCCATTCATCTGTTAATGGGCACTTAAGTTGCTTCCATGTCTTGGCATTACTGGAAATAATGATGCTGTGAACATTGGGGTGCATGTGTCTCTTTATCGTCAGATAAAGTAGAAAGTTGGAGTGAGTTCTCTGTGAAGACCCAGACTGGGGGGAGGTAGGGCCTCTCATTAACGGCCCATCTGCTGTGCCAGCTCCAGAATAAGAACTCCAGTCTCCCTTGTCATGACCCTCCCTTTACAAACGAGGAAACTGAGGCTCAGAGAAGACACATGGCTTGTCCAAGATCACACAGGAAGGATATAAAGGATGCATCAGGAGGGATGGGAAAATCTCCCTCCCCCCCCCATCCCGTGGCCACCCGATTCCCTTTCCAGAAGCAAGAATATAGTGATTTCCTGAGATATTTTAGGCATATACAAGCATTCACACATGGATCATGTTTTTTACACCGTGGTAGCACACAGTTCTGCATCTTACTTTAATTTTTCACTTAAGATTCTCTTCAGGCTCTCTCCAGATTAATACATAGAGCTGTACCTCGTTTTTTTTTAATGCCCTTAGAGCATCACACTGTCTGAATGTACTATCATTAACTTAACCAGACCCCTTTTAATAAACACTTAGGTGATTCCTAGTTTTATTGCCATTACAAAAACTACTGTAATTAATATCACTTGGGCAGACCTCATGCTGGCCATATGATCCATGCCTGTAAGATAAATTCCTAAGAGGAAAACTGCCAAGTCAAAAGTGATGTGCATTTGTCATTTTGAAAAATATTTCCACACTGTCCTCCAAATTCCTCCCTTTGTCACTGGTTGACTTCCCGTTTCTCAAAAGGGCTTTTTGCTCTCTCTCTATATTGTGCGAATGTTTTACAGCGGGGAGGTATTTGTGTATTACTTATGTAATTAAAATTAAATAAGCCCTTCATTTAAAACACAAACCTGGGAAGAAGAGAAACCAGCAAGGCCAGTTCGGGCAGAGCCTCCCCTGTGACAGGTCCCCTGTCACACCTTCCTTGTCCCCAACGAGCCCTGCCTCATGTTGAAATCCATTTCTCAAGCACAAACCAGGGACCTCAAAGATCAAACCTTGGAAAAAATACAGGAATGCGATTACGTCATTTCCCTCTCTGTTGCTTTTTATGCAACTATATTCTCCTGCTCTTCATCGTCTTTCTCCTCCTTTTCCTTCATTGTGACCTCTGTTATGGTGAGCATTACACTGAAAACATTTTTAAGCTATGTCCATTTCAATAAAAGAACACTTAACTCATGCAGAATCTGGCATTTCTAACAAGGAACAGAAAAGAAAAGGAAAGAATAGCTAGGAGCTTCAAAGTAGAAACTGGAAGAGCAAAACAGTAATCTATTCTATTTTAAACACATCAATCTCTTCCTCTCCTTTCCCTTCCTGAGCACAAGCAAGTAGGTGTCTGGAAGAGGGGTTGGAGTAGGGGCCACACAGGACCCAGAATAGGGTGTCAGGACCCAAATGTGGTGAGCAGGGCCTCCACCTCAGGGGCCAGGGGTGCAGGCAGTGGCAGCCATAAGAGATTGGTTACTTTCAGGGGGATCGAATAAATAAGTAAATATATTAAGGGCACTGGGAGCCAGATTTCTCACTGCTGGAGAAATGAGCTATAATTATGTAAAGGGAGAAAACAAGAATAAGCCCTGTAGTGCTGGGTTGGAACTGGAGTTATCAGTGTAAACTCAGGACTTTCACTATAGAGAGACAGATGTAGAAATAAACATGGATGGAATATTACTCAGCCATAAAAAAGAATGAAATAATGCCATTGGCAGCAACATGGATGGACCTAGAGATTATCATACCGAGTGAAGCAAGTCAGACAGAGAAAAACAAATATCATATGGTATCACTTACACGTGGAATGTAAAAAAATGATACAAATGAAGTTATTTACCAAACAGAGATAGACTCACAGAGACAACAAACCTGTGGTTACCAAAGGGGAAGTGGTGGGGGGGAAGAGGGATAAAGTAGAAGTTTGGGATTAAAATATACACACTACTATATATGGAGTAGATAACCAATAAGGACCTACTGTATAGCACAGGGAACTATAGTCAATATCTTGTAATAACCTATAATGGAAAAGAATTTATAAAAGAATGTATATATACGTACATGAATCACTTTGCTGTACACATTAAACTAATACAACATTGTATCAACTGTGTTTCAATAAAAATTAAAAAAAAAAAAAAAGAGCCTAGGGGACTTCCCTGGTGGTCCAGTGGTTAAGACTCTGCGCTTCCAATGCAGGGGCCACAGGTTCGATCCCTGGTGGGGGAACTAAGATCCCACATGCTGCACAGCATGGCCAAAAGATTTTTTAAAAAAAGAAAAGAAAAGCCTAGGCTTCTCATCAAAAGACTGGCAAATAAACCCATATCTGTATGTTTTAAGTTAAAATTTTTTAAAAAGGAATATAGATGTAAATCTATATCTACACATATACACACGTACATTCCCTACCTCTGCCCACTCTGAGAGAGCCTGGGTACAGTAAGAGCCAATAGCAATGGCCACATGTAACTCCCAACTCTTGGTTTCTACATGTCATTCTCCAGCAAAATAGCCCAGGGCTTCCCAGAGTAAAGGCTAATTCCAGGACTGGGACAGGGAAAGTACTAGGCGAGCCTGGCACATCTTATTGTGCCACGAAGCAAAAAAAAAAGTTTAAAGAATGATGGGATATAAAAAACATAACTAATAAGGACCTACTGTACAGCACAGGGAACTCCACAAGTTTAAAGAATGATGGGATATATAAAAAAAACACAACTAATAAGGACCTACTGTACAGCACAGGGAACTCCACACAATACTGTATAATTGCCTATATGGGAAAAGACTCTAAAAAAGAGTGGATATATGTATAGGTATAACTGATTCACTTTGCTGCACACCTGAAACTAACACAACGGTGTAAATCAACTATACTCCAATAAAATTTTTTTTAAAAAATCAGTTAACTTCTCCTAAAACAAACAAACAAAAAAAAAGAATGATGGGGACAGGCGAAAATGACACAGGAGCCAGCTGGAAAGAGCTCCCACAGGTCAAACTGGAAACAACTGGAACATCAAAATAAACAATGACTGTAATAGATTACAATCCCTTGACGCTATGAGTCCATCCCGACATGACTAAATAAATGAGTAAATCAAAAGTCTGACAAGGAACAGGGTATTCACATGACCCCAAAAGACCTCCCCAGAAAACACATTAATCACAAAGGGGAAAAGAGGAACTTTACAGCGGAGGAGCCTGAAAGACACCACCGTTAATGAGAATATCCTGATGGGATGTAAGAGCCTAACACCACTTTTGTGACGCTCCTGCCAAAGATGCACGACCAGAATCTGATCATGAGAAGATATCAAATCCATGGACATCCTACCCCAGAACTGGGCTGTAATGTTCACAAGAGTCACGAAGGTCAAGGAAAGAATGAAGAATTTTTCCAGACTAAAGGAAGCAAAAGAGACATGACAACAAAATGGAATGCGAGAGTCTAGATTGGAACCTTTGTTGTGAAAGCCGTTATTGGAACAACTGGTGACACTTGAATGGAGCGTGAGGATTAGATGGTAGTAATTTTTTAATGCTAATACTTTTTATTTTTGAGGTTGTACTTTGGTTATGTAGGAGACAGTCCTGTTTGTAGGAAACACACTAAACACCCATAGGTGACGGGGCATAATATTGGCAACTCATTATTACATGGCTTAGGAAAAATAATTTCTTTGTACAGTACTTGCAACTTTTCTGTAACTCTGAGATATTTCCAGAGAAAGAAGTGTCATGAAACAAAACATATCCTTGCTTAAAAAGATAATAGCAGGTAAATCAACTATACTTCAATAAAATAAATTTTTTTAAAAGATAATAGCGGATGGACCTAAAGATTATCATACTAAGTAAGTCAGACAGAGAAAGACAAATATATGATATCACTTATATGTGTTACCTAAAAAATAATACAAATGAACTTCTTTACAAAACAGAAATAGACTCACATGGACTTCCCTGGTGGCACAGTGGTTAAGAATCCGCCTGCCAATGCAGGGGACACGGGTTCAGGTCCTGGTCCGGGAAGATCCTACATGCCGTGGAGTAACTAAGCGTGTCCGCCACAACTACTGAGCCTGCGCTCTAGAGCCCGTGAGCCACAACCACTGAACCCGCGTGCCACAACTACTGAAGCCCGCGCACCTAGAGCCCGTGTTCCGCAACAGGAGAGGCCACGACAACGAGAAGTCCGCTCACTGCAACGAAGAGTAGCCCCCGCTCGCCACAACTAGAGAAAGCCTGCACGCAACAACGAAGACCCAACGCAGCCAAAAATAAATAAAATAAACAAATTTTTTAAAAAAAGAATGTATGCATGTGTATAATTGAGTCACTTTGCTGTAGAGACTAGCACAACATTGTAAATCAAGTATACTTCAATAAAAAAATTTTTAAAAAAGAATGTATACCTGAAACGTTTTGCAAATCAACTTCAATTTTTTAAAAAGGTAATATCAAATATGGTTTTATAAATTGTTAACATAACACAGGAAAATATATTCCAAGAGACACAGTAAAGAAACAGACCTCAAAAGCACTGGTGGAGACTTACTAAATTGATTTCCTGACCTACAATTTTTGTCCAGTCTTTTCACAAGCATAGTACAAGAGCAAACACACATATAGGTTGTATCATGCCCCAGGCACCGTTCTGAGTACTTTATAGATACTGCTTAATCCTCACGACTATTTTATAAGGAAGGTAACTTTCATTCCCATCTTAAAGTGAATGAAACTGAAGCCGAGAAAGGTTAAGTAATTTGCCCAAGGTCACATAGCCAGGAAAAGGTGGAGCTGGTTTAGAACTGCAGCCTGATTGCACAACACCTTGCAAAAGGAATATGATTATCCCTCATATGACACATTGGGTAACCAAGGCTCAGAGAAACTAAATGGCCAGTCCATGGCCGGGCTGATTCTGAAAAGCAGAGGCTAGTCCCCAAGAACACACTTGGAGAAATTATGTCAATGCATAGATCCCAAACCAGGAACCACTGTTTGTTCATCAAACTCAATTATAAGAAGCAGCATTCCACTTGCACCAACACTCAGTCTGTGGATCAAGAGCTTTGCTGTCCAACATGGATGCCACAAGCCACACACGGGTGGTTAAATTTAATTCAAATTAAACAAAATTGAAACTTCAGTTTCTCACAACTAACCACCTTTAAACATGCACTCATGAGCTCGGTGACCACACTGCACAGTACAGACTACAGGCCATTTCCATTGTCACAGGAGGTTCTATTGGACAGGGTAGAATCTAGAGATTGCTTTGCAAGGGCTCAACAATTATTGTTTCAAAAGGGGGGACTGGGATAGTCTAGGTATTCTTGAATTATATGCCAAGAGCACATTCTATCAGATTTTTTCTTAAACACATTTAACTGTGTTTTCATTGAAGTGGCATTGTCAGAGTTTTCAAATAAACTAACAAGGCAGAAAAGAAAGCCCACAAGTCCCAATTTGTGTTTCAATCCACGGCCGTGATACCTGACAGTGCTTGTGAACTCCTACCTTGTAGATTTCTAATCCATCGGCTTGAAACCCCAGATACTGCTTCTGTATGGGGCATTCTGTGCCACACAAGGTATGCATTTCCCTGAAGAATTACGGGTGGAGAAAGCAGAAAACAAAGTGTCTGCAAATAACAGCAGCTACCAATTACTAAACGCTCTACCTGGCTATAGGGCTCTTACAGACCTAATCGTCATCATTCTCACGCTACCACTAGGAAGCACATGCGATGATGCTCATTTTACAAATGAGACACGGTGGCTCAAGGAGGTGAACTCACCTGCCCAAATCCACATAGGTAATAAATATAGACTATGAACTTAGATCTTTCCACCCCGAACTCCACATTCAGCTTTTTCCTGTGAGTGGATTTACCTAATCTAAAGCAAGACAAGGAGAGATACTGATTCCAGCATAAAAAGAATTCTGGGGCTTCCCTGGTGGCACAGTGGTTGAGAGTCCTCCTGCCGATGCAGGGGACGCGGGTTCGTGCCCCTGTCCGGGAAGATCCCACATGCCGCGGAGCGGCTGGGCCCGTGAGCCATGGCCGCTGAGCCTGCGCATCCCGAGCCTGCGCTCCGCAACGGAAGAGGCCACAACAGTGAGAGGGCCCCGAAACCCCAAAAAAAAAAAAAAAAAAAAAGAATTCTGATTCAGCCCACTGGAAAGTTCATCATGATATGGATCAAAGCAATTAGGGTTGCAGTAGACTAACAACTGAATTTATGCTGATGGTAGGTCAGAGGGAGGGTGGAGAGTAGGAAAGAATAACAGGCATATGGGGGCAGATGAAAAGCCTTTAAAAAAAGATTAAATATAAAAGTGAGGGGAGGAAACACCCAGCTGGTTACATTTTTTCCCAATCTGTTGCTGACACACCCTCTAACCTGACCCCAATGCTCACCAACATCACCACCGCCATGTGGATTGAAATTATAGGTCTTTTCCATTTTACCCACTAGAGTCCAGCGCTGTGATGGGAGAAATTTTCACATATTGAAGTATGGGGAAGTCATTCTGGCTTATACATGACCTAACTTAAACTTTTTTTTTTTTTTTTTTTTTTTGGCCACACTGTGTGGCTTGTGGGATCTTAGTCCCCCTACCAGGGATCAAACCTGGGACCTTGAGACTGAAAGCACAGAGTCCTAACCACTGGACCACCAGGGAATTTCTAACCTAACTTAAATTATGCTAATTAGAACAGCCTGTTTTGTGGCCTATCACATTGTATCCATTGTACATCTGTTTTAACCATGAAAGAAAAGAATGCACTTAAAAATCAAAATGGAGTAACTGTGGTTCAGGCATTCAAAATGGAGCCAGTTGGCCATCGTGGATGTGATTTCAGACATGTTCCTGCATCACAGAGAACTTGAATTTTCTGAACTGTATCAGACCCAAGGACACCACCAGCCGTTCTCAAAACAGTGTCTGCTAGCTGCCAGCTGTACCTTTATGGTCTCAAGATGTCCCCTTGTAACTAAGCAACCATTTTTGACCCCAACCAATCCTTGCTTAACAAGCACCGTTACTTCTTGCCAGCTCCAGTCTCGACTCTTGACAAACAACTTACGTAATTTTGTGGTTTTTGCTTTTATGAGCCTCCTGCATTTTGCAGTCCAGCGAAACAGAATTCAAGTGCTTCTCTTCTTTTTCAAGTGCTTCTTGAATCTTTGTCTCCTGGGCTATAGTCCTCAGTTTGGCTGAAATAAAAACTATTTTCTATTCCTATTATATAGATTGTTTATTGATTATTTCCATGGACAGCTGTAATAGTGGAAAACTTTATGTCTGAAACTGTTCATACAATGGCCACATGTGGTTATCTGAGCACTCGAGGAGCAGTGAGGAATTGAATTTTAAATTTTATTTAATTTTAATGATTTAAATTTAAATGTATGCAGCCACATGTGGCTGGTGGCCACCTACTGAACAGCACATCACTAAATGGTGAAATGTAGACGTTAGGGGCACGGCTTTCCCATCTGTGTCCCCCAAAACCTAACATGAGAACTAGTTGTTTTGGGGGGCACCCTCTAGGGTCAGACTCCCTGGGTCCAAATCCTAATTCTGGGAAACCCTGAGGAAGCAACTTAATCTTGTTTGTACCTCAGTGTTTGCGTCTGTTAAATGGAGTACCATAAGTGGGCCTCACAAAAAGTTAAAACTAATATGTATATGTATAACCGATTCACTTTGTTATAAAGCAGAAACTGACACACCATTGTAAAGCAATTATACTCTAATAAAGATGTTAAAAATAAATAAATAAATAGATAGATAAAGTTAAAACTTTTTGAATCTAAGTGGAGGGAAAAATGTCCATTGACAGACAAATGGATAAAGAAGATACGATAGGGACTTCCCTGGTGGCGCAGTGGTTAAGAATCCGCCTGCCAATGCACAGGACATGCGTTTGAACCCTGGTCCAGGAAGATCCCACATGCCGCGGAGCAACTAGGTCCATGAGCCACAACTACTGAGCCTGCGCTCTAGAGCCTGTGAGCCACAACTACTGAGCCCACGTGCCACAACTACTGAAGCCCGCACGCCTAGAGCCTGTGCTCCGCAACAAGGGAAGCCACTGCAGTGAGAAGCCCACACACTGCAACGAAGAGTAGCCCCCGCTCACCGCAACTAGAGAAAGCCTGCACGCAGCAACAAAGACCCAACACAGCTAAAAATAAATACATAAAATTGAATTTAAAAAATAAAGTGAACAATTAAAAAAAAAGATGTGATACACACACACACACATACACACACACACACACACACACACACACACACACAGAGGAATATTACTCAGCCATAAAAAAGAATGAAATAATGCCATTTGCAGCAACATGGATGGACCTAGAGATTATCATACCGAGTGAAGCAAGTCAGACAGAGAAAGACAAATATCATATGATATGGCTTATATGTGGAATCTGAAAAAATGATACAAATGAACTTATTTACTAAACAGAAATAGACTCACAGACATAGACAACAAACTTATGGTTACCAAAGGGGAAAATGGGGGGAAAGAGGGATAAACTAGGAGGTTGGGATTAACATATACACACTACTATATATAAAATAGATAACCAACGAGGACCCACTGTATAGCACAGGGAACTATACTCAATATTTTGTAATAATCTATAAGGTAAGAGGATCTGAAAAAAAAATATATATATATATATATAAAACACTGAATCACTCTGCTGTATACCTGAAACTAACAGGACATTGTAAATCAACTATTCTTCAATAAAAATATAAAATAAAATAAAAAATAAGTGGTGGGCAAATGGATGTGCTTTGCATGATCTTTCCAACCTGTCTGTAGGTGTGAAGTTTTTCATAATAAATGTTGGAAAACAAAATGCTAATACTATTTGACAAGAAAAAGTGCTCTGAATACTCAGCTGTGCCTGGGAAGTGCTTCCCATGGTGCTTGGCACATAGAAACAATGGTTGCTTTTAAAAACTGAGCAAGCGTTTATCTGGCAAATATCTACTCTTTGTAAACTATCAGAGACACAATCCTACAAGAAATAATAACGTTCAGTGAGTACTTCCTAGATGCCAGGTACCGTCTTACCTGTTTTATAGATATTAGCTCTTTTTTTTTTTTTTTTTTTTTTGCGGTACGCGGGCCTGTCACTGTTGTGGCCTCTCCCGTTGCGGAGCACAGGCTCCGGACGCGCAGGCTCAGCGGCCATGGCTCACGGGCCCAGCCGCTCCGCGGCACGAACCCGTGTCCCCCGCATCGGCAGGCGGACTCTCAACCACTGCGCCACCAGGGAAAGCCCTAGCTCATTTTTTTTATTTTAAAAAATGTTTACTGAAGAGCAACAGACATACAACAAAGTACCTGAATCAAGTGTAAAGTTATATAAATTTCCTACACATTATTTATATTTCTATTCACCTGAGTAATGACTTCATGAATAAAGATATAAAGTATTTATTACACCCCAGACGACTCCCTCATATCTTTTCACGGTCAAGACTGTGCACCACCCACACCCATGCCACAGATGCAAGCACACTACTTTGAGGCTAGTTTTGCTTCTTCCTGAAATTCATATAAATGGAATCATACAGAGTGCGCTCTTTTGTCGTCTTTCCCTTAGCATATCATCTTTGAGACTCTCCAAAATGGCATTATCTTAATATAATAAAGAATGTTTTTGGCTAGGATGCAATAGTTACTGGAAAGATGAGGAGAAGACCAATGGCCAAGGCCAGTGCTCTCTTGCACTTGGCATTCCCAGACTGACATGTGTTGTCTGATGGTGCAATTCTCCCCCCATTCTTGTCTAGTTTTGTTTTGAGATTATAAACACCGCAAAAGCACAAAATTAAAAATAAAAAATTAGGTACTATCCTGAGAGAGATATAGATATAGATGTATATGCTCCTTTTAATCCTCACAACTACTCTGAGGCAGGTATGTTATTATTCATCTACTTTTAGCCTAGTATAATATTACTAGTTTCTGTTGTTTTTCTTTTTGAAGTGTTTGACATAATTTCAGGCTTATCGAGAAGCTGCAAAAATGACACAAAGAATTCCTATATACCCTTCAACCAGGTTCCCCAAAGTTAACATTTTACCACATTTCTTTCTATCTCTATAGAAATATTTTTTCTCTCCTGAACAGTTTGAGAGTAAGAGGCTGGCAGGTGACCACTCTCCCTCTAAATTATACATCAGTGTGTATTTCCTAAAAACAAAGACATTCTCTTCCATAATCACTGTACATTTATGTAAATCAGGAAATTAACATCAAACATAAAGTGTCTAGTTTCTGGACCTTGAGATTTTTGTCAACTGCTTAAGTCATGTCTCTTGTAGCGAAAGAAACTCCTTGTTAATGCAGTGCATTCGGTTTCCAAGTCTCTTTAAATCTTTCTTCTGTAACAGAGCCTCCATCATTCTTTGTGTCCCATGACAGCGATATTTTTGCAGAGCAGAGGCCGGTTACTTTGTAGAATGTCCCTCCGTCTGGGCTTAGCTGATGTTTCCACGTGATTAGATTCAGACTGTGCACATTTTGCCCAAGACCACGGAAGCGATGCTGTGTCCTTTCTCAGTGCATCATATCAAGAGGCCCGTGATGTCTGTTTGCTCCCTTACTACTGATGTTAACTTTGATCACTTAGTGAAAGTGGTGGCTGCCAGGTTTTTCCTATTTTTGTCACTATTTCCCCCTGTGTAATGAATAAGTATCTTGTGGGGAGATAATTTGTGACCAGGGAAATATCCTGTTACTCCTCAAACTTGAGCCCACTAGTTTTAACGTGTATGGATGTATGTGCCCTCCAACACCACCAAGCAATTAACTTAATTCTGACACTATCTACTGGGAGATAGCATCAGATTCCACAGGTTATAGACTCAGTCCTACCCCTGCCCCCCACATGCAGATGCCAATCACAAGTCCAGTTTGTCACCTGTGCTTCTGACTGACCGGCTATAGCTCAGAGGTTCCCACAACCCGCTCTGTTGATTAATTTGCTTGAGCAATTCAAAGAACTCAGAGAGACATTTTACTTAATGGATTACTGGTTTATTACAAAAAGATGT
This sequence comes from Monodon monoceros, assembly GCF_005190385.1. Lineage (NCBI taxonomy): Eukaryota > Metazoa > Chordata > Mammalia > Artiodactyla > Monodontidae > Monodon > Monodon monoceros. The sequence continues at coordinate 47,433,215 of NW_021703766.1, forward strand.
AACTCAGAAACAGCTAGATGGAGGAGATGCACAGGGCAAGGTACCGGGAGGGGGTGGGGAGCTTCCAGATGTGCCACCCTCCCAATACCTCCATGTGTTCACCAACCCGGAAGCTCTCTGAACCCCATCTTTTTGGGGATTTTGGTGGAGGCTTCATTACATAGACACCATTGATTAAATCACTGGCCGCTGGTGATTGATTTCAACCTCCAGCCCCTCTCCTCTCCTGGGAGGTGGGGCTTGGGGAGTGGCTGAAAATTCCAACCCTCTAATTATATGGTTGATCCCCCAGGCAACCATCCCCCATCCTTAGGTGTTTTCCAAAAGTCACCTCATAAGCATAAACTCAGGTGTGGTTGAAAGGGGTTTGTTATGAGTATCAAGACACCTTTATCACTCTCATCACTTAGGAAATTTCCAAGGGCTTTAGGAGCTCTGTGCCAGAAACCAGGATGAAGACCAAATATGTTTCTTATTATAAATCACAGTATCACAGCATCTATGACTGAATCTTGCCTGAATTAATTATCATTATAAAGGTTGCCAAATGGTGATGTTTTGATTCCATCATTCCTTCCACATCATTCATTAAGTTTTTACTCTAAGAATGCGCTCTCTCCTTTTTATTTATTTTCATTGATTTTCTATCAGTTTGTAGTCACGGATTCTTGTTTTATTCAATGGGTTATAATCCTTTACTATTATTATTTAATCTGAGCTTCAAATTGTTCCAGATTTGGTCATAGGAAGCCTCTTTAAGATGTCTTCCTGTGTCTCTCTGACACACCCGCATCATTCTTTGAGTATGTCCTTATTTCTAACTCACTTCTGCTTTAAAGATGGGGAAACTGAGGCACAGAGAAGTTGAATAACTTGCCCAAGTTATCCTGATGATAGCTGGCAGGACCAAGATTTGAATGCAAGCAGTGTGTTCCAGAATCCAAGCTCTTAACCGCTCAACCATATTGCCTCCATGACTTTTTTTTTTTTTTTTTTTGGCTGCACTGTGTGGCTTGTGGGATCCTAGTTCCCCGATCAGTAATCGAACCTGGGCACTCGGCAGTGACAGCACAGAGCCCTAACCACTGGACCACCAGGGAATACCCTTATATATATATATTTTTTATGTATAATATATTTTTTATTTATTTATATATATAATATATATACACACACGTTTGGATTTATTCTGGCATTCTTTTTCTTAAATTGAAGCATAGTTGATCTACAGTGTTGTGATAGTTTCAGGTTTGCAGCAAAGTGATTCAGATACACACATATATATATTCTTTTTCAGATAAACCATGACTTCTTGTTCAAAGCCATATCCCCATCACTCAGCATGATGCCTGACCCATAGTTAAGTATTAAATGAAAATGTGTTGAACAAATGAATAAATGAATGAATTTTCTGTCATATCACTCAGGTCCTTCCAACTTCTAACCTTAAATTCCACTCTTCATCACTGTAATCACACTTTTTGCAACATACTCTCAAGTCTCTGGCTTTGCCCTATTAGAAAGGCAATCTGCCAGTATCCAACTTTCTACCCACTCAATACTTGTACCAGAGTGATGTAAGTGTCCAGAGCTGTTGTCAACCAAAAAAAAAGAATGCAGGAGGCTGAAAATAAGAAAAGAGTTTATTGGGGGTCTTAAGAATGGCAATTTGGGAGACACAGATTCAGGTAACCCCAAAAGAGTGTTCCAAGGAAGAGAAAAAGTCAGGGGCTCATAAAGACAAAAAGCCACGAGGCTGTTGAAAGTTGCCTGGTGAGGAACTTCCCTGGTGGTGCAGTGGTTAAGAATCCACCCGCCAATGCAAGGGACACGGGTTCGAGCCCTGGTCTGGGAAGATCCCACATGCTGTGGAGCAACTAAGCCCCTGCGCCACTACTGAGACTGAGCTCTGGAGCCCGTGAGCCACAACTACTGAGCCCGCACACCTAGAGCCCCTGTTCCGCAACAAGAGAAGCCACCGCAAGTAGAAGCCCACGCACCGCAAGAAGAGCATCCCCCGCTCGCTGCAACTAGAGAAAGCCCATGCGCAGCCAAAAGGAAATTAATTAATTAATTAATTAAAAAAAAAAAGTTGCCTGGTGAGAATTGTGACGGACTCTAATGAGAGTCAGAAAATATTTGTCCTTAAGGAATCACAAGGTGTTTAAGGGTAGGAGTCCAATAAGTAGATAGAAGACCGTCACGAGTCATTTTAGGGTAGAGGGTCTGATAAGTATCTTGAGTTTCTGGCAGGTGATCTGATCAAAAGATCAGATTTCACCCAGGCTGAGATGTGCACAAGTCACACTTCCTTAACGTCCTCCTGGCTCCAGAGAGCTCTCTTAGCAATACCAACTCCATTTTGATTTCCCTCTGACACTGGAGGAAAATCACACAACCCTGATGAAAAGTCTGACTTTAAATTTGTGGTATAGAACCTCCAGTGAGCCCTTAATTCTGCCTAGAAATCAGCCTAGACTTTTTGGGTCCATATACTTGCCTGCTTTCCTATTTCATCCCTTCTCAGTGCTCCACAAAGCTCCTCCCATTATCCCACTGGATACCACACTAGTGAAAAATTACTCTGAATGATCAGGGACTTCCCTGGTGGTCCAGTGGTTAAGACTCCGTGCTTCCACTGCAGGGGGCGTGAGTTCCATCCCTGGTCAGGGAACTAAGGTCCCGCAGGCCGTGGAGCACGGCCAAAAAAAAAAAGACAAAACAAAAAAGATTAGACTTCAGGGAAATGCATATTAAAACCACAATTAGGTACCACAACACACCTACCAGAATGGATACAATTTAAAAGACCTATTGGGACTTCCCTGCTGGCGCAGTGGTTAAGAATTTGCCTGCCAATGCAGGGGACACGGGTTCGAGCCCTGGTCCGGGAAGATCCCACATGCCGAGGAGCAACTAAGCCCGTGTGCCACACTGCTGAGCCTGCACTCTGGAGCCCGCAAGCCACAACTACTGAGACCACGTGCCACAACTACTGAAGCCCACGTGCCTAGAGCCCGTGCTCCACAACAAGAGAAGCCACTGCAATGAGAAGCCCGTGCATCACAAGGAAGAGTAGCCCCCACTCGCCACAACTAGAGAAAACCCCCGTGCAGCAACGAAGACCCAATGCAGCCAAAAATAAATTAATTAATTTTAAAAATTCTAATAAATAAGTACAACTTAAAAAAAAAAAAGACCTACTGACAACACAATATGTTGATGACAACACAGAGTAACAGGAATTCTAATTTTAGTAAAATAGTGTAGGACAGTGAAATAGGATAACCAATTTTGAAAAGGGTCTGCTAGTTTCTTATTAAACTAAGTATTCCCCCATTCTTTGACACAGTAATTCCACTCCTAGTGTTTATGCAATGAAAGCCTATGTTCATAAAAACAAGTATACAAGAATAGTCATACCAGCTTTATTCATGATAGCCCCAAACTGGAAACAGGTGTCCATCAATAGAAGAATGAATAAACAAACTGGGATAATACCACATTCCAGGACTTCCCTGCTGGTGCAGTGGTAAAGAGCCCGCCTGCCAATGCAGGGGACACGGGTTTGAGCCCTGGTCCAGGAAGATCCCACATGCCACGGAGCAACTAAGCTTGTGCGCCACAACTACTGAGCCTGCGCTCTAGAGCCCGCGAGCCACAACTACTGAAGCCCACGAGCCACAACTACTGAAGCCCGCGCCTAGAGTCCGTGCTCCACAACAAGAGAAGCCACCGCAATGAGAACCCCGTGCACTGCAACAAAGAGTAGCCCCCACACACAGCAACTAGAGAAAGCCCGCGTGCACCAACAAAGACCCAACGCCGCCAAAATTAAATAATAAATAAATAAATAAGTTTATCAAAAAAACCCACCGCATTCCGTTGAGTGAAAGAAGCCTTACACAAAAGAGTACAGTATACAGTATATTTCCATTTATACAAAGTTCTAAAGCTTTAGATATTGAGCACTTGAGACGTGACTAGTGTGAATTGAAATGTAATATAAGCATAAAATACACATGGGACTCCAAAGACTTAGTACAACTCCCCCCAAAATATCTCATGAATAACGCTTTCATACTGACTATAAATTTAAATAATACTTGCATTAAAATATATTATTAAAATTCATTGCTTCTTCTCTTTTTACCTGTTTGATGTGAACACTAGAAAAATTTTAATTGCATATGTAATTTAAATGTTTTACAATATACTTCTGTTAGGCCATGATGATCTAAAACTTAGAAATAAAATAAAAGGGGAACCACATATAACAGACCCACTCAGGGATTATCTGATTCTCTGGGGGTAACAGGAATATGTCTTACTATTTATTATTGATTAGGGCCCAAACTCTATAAAGTTTAGATATTAACTTTACAAACGGTAAGAAGACTGGTAAGTTGCAAATGCTGTTTGTCTGGTAAAGAGGCAAATGCTTTCTGATGGAATGGTTTCTGCCCAGTAAACAATAAAGCCCCAGAAATTAAGGTTTTATCACCCTGTAAGACCAGAATTCATTTTGAATCTCAGTTTTCAATCTTATTTCAGCATTCTTGCTTTCGATGACTAAATATACTTCATCTCATCTACAAGCTTTTGAATTAACTGTATTATCTTGCTGGTTCCCTATATTCTGAGCACTTACTATATGCCAGGCACTGTACTTGACTTACATTAACAAGTTCAAGTCTCCCAAGAGTCCTAAAGGCAGGAACTATTATCCCCATTTAAGAGATAAGGAAACCGGGACTTCGAAAGAATTTCCCAGCTCAGTTTCACTCAGAATAAAACAAGGTATAGAGTAGTTACACAGCTGAGATTTAAACATGTCTGACACAAGTCTGGCCTCTCAATCTCTATTCTACACTGTGTCTTTGTTATGAGGGAAACTGTGGCCCCCTCAAAAGAGGTATGTTGAAGTCCCAACCCCCCAGGACCTATGAATGTGACCTTATTTGGCAATAAGGTCTTTGCAGATTTTATCAAGTTAAGATGACTAACATCTAATATGACCTCAGAAAAAGAGGGAAATTTGGACACAAACAGGGAGAGCTCCCATGTGAAGAAGGAGGCGGAGACTGGAGATTGAAGAAGAAGCCAAGGAACGCCTGGGGCTACCAGAAGCTGGAAGCGGCAAGACAGGGTTCATCCCTAGAGGCCTTGAAGGGAGTATGGCCCTACCAACACCTTGATTTTGGACTTCCGGCCTCCCAAACGATAAGTCAATAAATTTCTGACGTCTTAAGCCACCCAGTTTGTGATACTTTGCTACCGCAGCCCGAGGAAACTAACATAGTCTCTGAAATGGACTACATTAGGCGGCTACATGGATGTGGAGGTGAGAGGGGTACCACCAGCAATATGGGACCCACACCTGGAAGGCATCTTTCCTCTGTCCCTCATCTGTGCTCGCAAAATGCCCTACCCCAACTCACAGGGCGCCGTGTCAGGACAGACTGTGTCGGGGCCTTCACAACACACCGGGGGCTTTCAGAGGTAAAAGCCTTTCTAATGGGCGGAAGGGATTACTGGGTGTCCTGTCTAGCACACCCTTCTGGGTTAGCTCTACCTTTCACTGTCTTAAACTATGATAGTAATACTAAACCGATGGTAAACTGAGAGCAATGCAAAAGATTCCTGCCTGGTGGAATACAGCTGATTATTTCCCTGTGGTTACTGACCGGTTCAACATCCACTCATAAATTTATTTCAGCATTCCCGATCTCCTACCTGTGCGTGTTCTTGGAATTCTCCTTTGAACTGGCTGTAACATTGTATGGGTCCCCTCATTCATAAATGAGTGAAATGAAATCTTTGACACGTGTTCATCTTGTATCTGTATAAGAGCTGATTTTCCTTTCCAAAAAATATCATCCTTCCTCACCTGCTTCCCCACTTTGGCACTTCCTCCAAAGATGAGAAAACACCCGCATGGAGTGACAGGTGATAAAAGGAGGATTTCCAGCCTCCACACCCTCAGAAACCCCAGAGTCCTCTGACTTACGCCACCAAGATGGCAAAAAACAGACTCGGAGTTACCTCTAAAGAGTGTTAACACACTGGTTAGCAGGTCCTGCTTGTCAAAGCAAAAACTGCACGGGACAAGTTGGACAGGCAAGAAGTCTTCATTCAAAGTATTCCAAAAAGAGACAGAGGCCAGAACTCAGTCTGAACTCAACGCAGCTGAAACACAAGGCAATTGGGTTTTTAAGAACTGGGGTGGGGGGCTTCCCTGGTGGCGCAATGGTTAAGAGTTCGCCTGCCAATACAGGGGACACAGGTTTGAGCCCTGGTCTGGGAGGATCCCATATAACGTGGAGCAGCTAAGCCCATGCGCCACGGCTGTTGAGCCTGCGCTCTGGAGCCTGTGAGCCACAGCTGCTGAGCCTGCGTGCCACAGCTACTGACGCCCGTGCACCTAGAGCCCGTGCTCCGCAGCAAGAGAAGCCACCATAATGAGAAGCCCGCACACCGCAATGAAGAGTAGACCCCGCTCACCACAACGAGAAAGCCCATGCACAGCAACAAAGACCCAACGCAGCCAAAAATAAATAAATAAAAAAAAAAAAAAAAAAAAAGAACTGGGGTGGGGGTTGAGGGGGTAGTAGGTCATGTTTGCGAATTGGCTTCACCTGAAGGAAAAGGAAACTTTCCTGCATCTTCTGGGCAAGGGGTAGTTTCACAACTTGGAGAAAGGTCCCCATTGAAGTCAGGCTTCCAGGGAAACCGGGAGATAGAGGTGCTATCTCCTTTGATGTTTATATTTCAAAGAGATAGCTCCCAGGTCCTTGTGAAATACATTTCCTGGGTTGTAAAACTGGCAAGAGGCTTTTAAACAGATTTATATACATCTCAAAAGAGCAGAGAAAGAATTTACAATGACAAGTTTTCTAAAGTAGATGCTCTAAGAAACAGGAGGTCCAGGGCATCTGTGGTTAGGTCATCTGGATTCTGTAAGGGACCAGGGTGAGAGGGAGGACAGTGCTTTAGAGGCAGGAACAAGTCTATCTAAAGTTTAGTTAAGCTGAGGGGAAAGTGACAGCCCTCTTGTTCCTGCTCTATAAGGCCGGTCTGCCTGGGTTCCAATTTGGACTCCGTTGCTTATTAGCTGGGTGACCCGAGGCAAGTTACTCAACCTCTCTGGGCCTGGTTTTGTCATCTTTATAAAAAGGTGATGATTAATACTTAACTCATAGGACGGTTGTGTAGATTAAATATGTTAATTCAAGTACAGCATTTAAACCAGTATCTGGCACATAATAAATTTATACTTGCTGTGGGTTAAATTACTTTACCATTCTGAGCCTGCGTTCTCCCAATCATCCCATCTGAGAATTTAAATGGAAAATTAAGTGAAATGATGGGTGCAAACAACCTTAGCCCAAGCCGGTCATCTGGTAAGACTCTTTTAAATGATTAACATTCCCATAACTCTAGTTACTATTACTGATACTGATACTGTTTGTTGCTCAGGCTCTTATTCCCTATTTAATAGTTAAACTATTTAATTTAATAGTTACTATAATCACTATTTACTGTTATTTTATTATTAACTCACACTACTCCCTACTATGAATGGTAATATCAGCAGTATTACTTTTTTTTTTTTTTGGCCGTGCCACGTGGCTTCCAGGATTGTATTTCCTGGACCAGGGATCGAACCCAGGTCACAGCAGTGAAAGCGGGGAGTCCTAACCACTGGACCACCAGCCAATTCCCAGTATTACTATTATCTCACCATTCTGCACACCTGGTTCCCCTCCATCAAGCAGTCCCGAAGCCTGCCAGGGTCTTCCTAAGCCAGGCTTTTCCTCCCTGGGCGCCCAAGCTTTCATCTGATTGGAGGAGATGGTGGTGGGACTCAGGCCCCAAGTCCCCAAGAGGAAGCAAAAGTGGACAGCGGCACCCACAAGCCCTCTGGACAGGTGGGATGCCGGGGCCAAGCCACTGAATGATTTTTTTTTTTTTTAATCATTAAGCTAGGCTATTTTTTTATATACAATTTTTAAAGGTTACTTTCCATTTACAGTTACTAAAAAAATATTGGCTATATTCCCCGTGTTGTACAATGATTCTTAAGAAACCAGATTGATGAGGGGCTTCCCTTGTGGCTCAGTGGTTAAGAATCCGTCTGCCAATGCAGGGGACATGGGTTCCAGCCCTGGTCTGGGAAGATGCCACATGCCGCGGAGCAACTAAGCCCGTGCGCCACAACGACTGAGCCTGCGCTCTAGAGCCTGTAAGCCACAACTACTGAGCCCACGTGCCACGACTACTGAAGCCCGCGCGCCTAGAGCCCATGCTCCGCAACAAGAGAAGCCACCGCAGTGAGAAGCCCGTGCACCGCAGCGAAGAGTAGCCCCCGTCCGCCACAAGAGAAAGCCCGCGCGCAGCAACGAAGACCCAACACAGCCAAAAATAAATAAATACATTTATTTAAAAGAAAAAAAAACCGACGGCAAAGTTGGTGGGGCCTGAGGACCGTGTACAAACTTGTGAAACAAAGCTCCCCTCTGCTCCCAAACATTGCTAAGAGTACCATTCCCCCTCCACACTGCTCAATGGTCTCACCCGGTCTCCCCCTCACCAGTGGGATCACCCATAAGCACAGCTAAACCTCAGGAGGTGAAAAGTGTTCAAAACCAACGTCCCCCGGGGCTGTGACTCCGGATCTCAGTTTCTCCATTTCAGTCTTGGCATTCCCACCCTAGCTCAGCTTCAGGAGGTAGAAATATCTCAGGTAGGTTATACTGAGGTAGGTCAGCAATGAGGTAGAAATAACTCCTTTAAAACACTATACAAAGTAATTAAACTTTTATTGAAGCCTTATGTGCCAGACATTGACCACACTGAGGCGTAAGGCACGGTCCCTGCCCTTGAGGAGCTCACAGTCTATAAAAGAAGGCAAAGAAGATGCCAAAAAATGATTCCCACAAAGATTCAGGGGCAGGAGGCAGAGCCCTCAGACCCCATCTCTCCTATTCCAGGTTGACTGTGAGAAAGCAAATACAAAGCTTATCACTGTCTCTCCCACCTTCCCTGGGACAGCTCTGACTTCCCTCTGACCTAGGCACCAGGAGAAGACCAGGGAGAGACAAAGATGAGGGGGATACAGTTGCTGCCCTCAAAAAGCCGGAACACCCTGGCAGGATATATACAATGGTAACTTTCTGTCCCAAAGCCGCAAACCAGTGCAGCAAAAGCTAGGGAGAACAGGGGCTGGGCCAGCCCAGTCCAGTGGTGGAAGAGGGAGTAATGGGAAGGGAGGGTACCCATGGCCAAGGAAGTAGGGCAAGAGGTAGAGAAGTTCATAGTAAGGTGACAGCAGCCACAGCCAACAGAAGAGCCACCCACCCCACTGAAGGAGCTGCAGAGCCTTTATTAGAGGCCCCATCTTTTATGGGGTACTGCCCAATATTTCTACGGTCTTGGTGGCCGTAGGTAGATTCCTCCACCTGGGAGGTCTCAGGTTCGACCTCTTTTGGAGAAGTCTGGCTGGCTGGGGCTGGGGTGGGTTTGGTGGTGGAAGTGGAGGACGGGGCTGGGGTGGGTTTGGTGGTGGAAGTGGAGGCCAGGGCTGGGGCAGAAGTACTGACAGAGTTGGTTGCAGCCAGAGTGGTGGACGGAGGAGGGGGCAGCAGGACAAGGGGCGGGAATCGAGAGGAGAAATAGGTCTTGTTGCGGAGGTCCGAGTTACAGCGGGACCCCTGGCAGCAGGAGCCGCTGAGCGTGAACCCTGGGCCTGTCGCCGAATCCCGGGTGCAGGACTCATCCTGGACGCAGCCCCGGACAGGCAAGGACACAGTCACATTAGCTGCAGGAGGGAGACACAGGTAGGTCCGTGGTTGGAGGGAGGGGGTAGGCACAGCCAGAATGAAACTTAGGGGCAAGACAAGAGCAAGAAGACCCAAAACAGGGGACAGAAGGACTCTGCAACCATTAAACCCAAAGTCTCAATTAGGGCCCCACTTTGAGAAACACTGTCCCACTGTCTTTGGCACACGGTGGACCACATTTCCCATAGTACTTTGAGAGGAAAAATGTGTAGAATGAACTACAAGTCCCACAATGCCTTGGAAGAAAGGTTTGAACTGGGATATAACACCTCTCACACGAGGAAAGAGCGGGAAGACCATTGCCTCCCTCTCTCTCCCCCCACCCCTCACACCACCCCCACCAAAATTCAGTCTTAAAGTCAGAATTACATTTGCCATAATACACCTGGCAGAGGATGGAATTTGAAGAACACCTCCCATGGTTCCCTGAAGCAGAGGCCAGGAGGCTGAACTACATCTCTCCTAATACTTTGGGACAAGTGGGGACACTAACCCTTGAGTTTTAAGGAGTCAGAACTACACTACCCACGATGCCTGGGCAGAAGCTTGGAGGCTTAAATACATTTCCCATTGCACATCCTCCCATTCTGCACCTGGCAGGCCTCTATGAAAACTGTATTTCCCCAAAAACTCTAGGACAAAAGCATTCCTATTCCCGTGCTATACTGGGAATAGGACTGCATTTCTCATGATGCTCTAGGACAAGCCACGAATGCGCTGAGGTGGGGGAACCCTTTGGGTAAAGGGCTACCTACCACCCATGAGGCCTCAGAAAGTCTACCACAACCTGTGAAGGCCCGGTGCTTCGAGCTCACTCACCTGCCGTTAAGGTGACGTTGCCGTCGAAACAGCCCTTGTAGAAGTGGTCGCTGGCGTTGTAGCACCTCACGACGGGCGGCGCCGTACCCTGGCACTCCTTGCGGCTCAGCCCCACGCAGCTGTAGCACTCGGCCCCATTAGGCTCGTAGTCACTCTCATTGCCTGAGAGGGGGGCGGGGAGGAAGGAAGGGGTCGAGAGAGTTCAGGAAGCACAGCCCTGCTCCGCGTCCCTCCAGCCCACGTCTCCGCCCCTCGACGGACACTCAGCTCAGCCTATAATCCCGCCCCAGGGCGTGGCCCCGCCCCCAGCCCCTACGGAGTTCTCCCGCCTTCCCCTTGTGACCGCCCCTAGCCGCTCAGCCCAGACATGGCTCCGTCCCTGGGCCTGCGGCCCTGCCCCCACCGACCTGCGGGGATGAGTGCTCGCGAGGTGAGGTTGAGCTTCGCGTTGCAGCGGTCCTGGGAGCATTGATGTAGCTGGACGAAAGCCAGAATCCCGTAAAGGTCCAGTCCGCGATCATTCTTGCCGGGGAGTCCCGAACCGCAGCCCCGCACTGCCACCGAGAATTGCCCGTGGACTGCGGAGAGGGGAGGGGGCGGGGTCAGAGGGGCGGGGCCTGGAATAGACCGGCACCAGAGGATAGGCCAGGGTGGGAGGGCAAGGGCCTCAGAAAGAGCCGATCCGAGGGGAAAGAACAACAGACCGAGGGGCGGAACCTGAAAGAGAGGAGTCTGAGGGGACAGACAGGCTGATAGACACTGGACACAATCGACGCGGGAGGGCCAAGAGTGGAGCTAAGACGGGGCACGACCATAGGGAGTCGGAACTGCAGAAAGCAGCATCAGAAGGAGCTGAGACCGACAAAAAAGGCACAGGATCAGAGACGGATGGGGCCTCCTAGGAGCTGTGGCCGCAGACAGGGGCGGGTCAGAGGGGCGGAGCCTCAGCCTAGGGATTTTAGGAGAAGACCTCTAGAGGGATCTCCATCACCAAGGGCCCCATTGGATGGGGGAGGCTGGGGTGGAGAGGATTCTGGCAGGGACAGAAGTGGGTAGGGAGATCTCAGTGGTCCAGGGGAAATGGATAGGGTGTGCCCTTGAAGGAGACGAGGTCCCAGATCTGGGTTCTCCCAGTTCACGCCACCCATGCGCAACTCTCCGTCCTCATCCCTCTAAGCCCTAATGGCGTGGTTGTGTTGAAGGGCCCACGCCAGGCTGAAAGGGAAGGATGGGGCTGCGTTCAAGGGGGTGTGGCAAAATTCAGAGGGAGGGGCGGGACCATAAGGAGGAGGGGCCCAGATGGAGGAGCGTAAAGGAGTACGCAAGGACCCGGAGGCCCCACTCACTAGACTCCACCGCCCCTACGACCTCTGTGCAGACGTCCGTGCCTGGCGCGCACTTCACCGTCTTAGTCTTCTGCGGAGAGCATCCGTCATCGGCTTTCTGCACGCAGCTGTAACACTCCAGGGCCTGCGCTCCTGGGGGTACAGAGGCAGGTAGAACTGAGCTGTCCCTACTGAAGCCTCCTCCCCCAAAGGAGAAATAGTCGTTCCCACTCCCTCTGTCCCTGTGCAATCCTATTGCACACCCTTTTCCAGGGCGGGGTAAGGAAAACCTAGCCGCAAGCCTGAGGCCAGGAGATACATTGTGTCCCTTTCCGTCAAACGTCCTATGCCTGCAGTGGGAGCATCTTTCCCACAGCCCTTTATGCCCAAGGTGGGGGATCCCTGCCACAGACGGGGGTGGGGGGACTTCTTCCTACAGTTCTCCACTCAGGATGGGAGAATTTTACCCACAGTCAAGTCAGCTCGGTGAGGGATCCCTTCCCACAGCCCCCCGTCTGCTTAGGATGGAAGAAATTTTCCCACAGTCCCCTCTGCCCAGGGTAGGGAACCTTCCCGCATCCCACCCCCTCCCCCGACCCCTCTGCCCAGGATGGGAGATCCTTCCCACAAGCCCGCTCTGTATGGGGTGGGGGAACCCTCACTAGAGCTCCCACTCTATCCCCTCCGCCCCCTTCCGGCAGCAGACTCACCTTCTAGAAGCAGCAGCGGAGGCAGCAGCAGCAGCCAGCCCGTTGTCCAGATCGCTACCCGGGAGCCTGCTTTCCTGGCGGGGTCCATGGTTCCGTCCTGCTCTCTCGGCTTCCACCCTAGTTGTGCCGCCTCCCAACCCGGCTCCTCTTACGTGAGTCCAGGATGAGTAACTTCGCCCCAGGCAACCCTGGCCTTGCGCAACCAGGCCAAATCAGCCTCAGCTGTGGGGCGCGACACCCGCCCCTGGATGCGTCACCCACCGCTGCCAAGGAGTGAAAGGGCGGGAGTCAAGGTTCCCTGGCAGTTCCCAGGAGAAAGTCTGTGTGTTTGTGGCGGTGGGGAGAGGATATAAGGCTCACACAGAGGGTCTACTCAACATTCAACACTCAGTAAATGTTGAATGAGTGCAGGCTTTGGGCCGGGTGATGCTGGAGACTAAACAGAACCAGTGCTGGTCTTCACAGAGCTCACAGTCTGATGGGGGAGACAGATATTAATCAAATAATCATACAAATTGTTATTTACAGCGAGGACAACGAAGGAAGAAGTGTAGGGAGCTACAAGGAGGTGTGGTGTCTAAAAGTGGGGGCTGGTCAATGAAGCGTCCCTGAGGATGTAAATCATCCAGGTGCCTTAGGATCTTAAAGACTTGGAGGTTTAGCCAGTGAAGCAGGTCGGGATGGGGGCAGAGCACATTGCAAAGCAGAGGGGTCAGCACGTGCAAAGACCTCGGCTGGAAGCAGCATGGACCCTTCGAACACAGAGAGGAGAGCAGTGTACCTGGAGCTCCTGTACCTGGAGCTCAGGAGTGAGGGGGAAACTGAGGCAAAAGAGGCCATTCCAGGCCCTGAGGAGAGGTTTGAATTAATTCTGAGAAAGATGGAGAATGTTTCACGGGGTCTAAATCAGCTCCGAGACACAATCAGATTTGCTTTTTAAACTATCAATCTGGCAAACGATGCAAAAACTTATCAAGAAATGAATTCACTAATCCCAGGGAATTATGCAGCAATGAAAACGGGCCAACTACTGGCCTGGGTGCCAACGTGAGTCTCAAAAACTTTATGTTGGCAGTTCCCTGACAGTCCAGTGGTTAGGACTTTGCCTTCCAATGCAGGGGGTTCAGGTTCAATCCCACATGCCTCGCGGCTAAAAAACAAACAAACAAACAAAAAAAACTGAAACATAAGACAGAAGCAATACTGTCACAGATTCAATAAAGACTTTAAAAATGGTCCACATCAAACAAAAATCTTAAAAAAACCCTCAACTTTATGTTGAGCTCAAAAAGCCTTAAACAAGTAGAAGATACCATGTGACTCCATTTCTATGAAGTTCTAGAACAGGCAAAGCTAATCAGTGGTGATAGAAATCAAAATAGGGGTTACTTTGGGGAGGGCATTGCCCCAAAGGAGTAATAGTAAGGAACCCCTACTATCTTCATCTGGGTGGTAGTTACACATGTAACTACAAACGTGTTAAGAATCGACAAGCTGTACGCTGTACATTTTCCATGTATGCACTTCACTGAATGTACACTATTCTTACCAAAAGAAAAGGGTGGGGGAGGAGTGCCATTGTGGCCTCAGTAAAAAAGGAAAAGAGTAGAAGGGGCAAGAGAAGGCCAGGAGACCGGGGAGGGAGCAGGGCAGCCTCCCAGGTAAGAGAACAAGAGCCTCTGATGGCTGGGAGTTGGCTGGCGGCTCACAGCGATGTCTGGGTGCTCTGCTCCACCCCTGCACCAACACATATGGGGCCACACTGTGACCGCGATGGAGTGAGACACAATCAGGACCACTGCCTTCTATGTCTGAACACAGGAACAGACAAGAACACTGTGCAAACCACAGAATGACTAAGCATCCACATATATAAGCTAATATAAGTGATTGCTCGTATTGGGTTGGCCAAAAAGTTCGTTTGGGTTTTCTGTAAGAGGTTACAAAAATCCGAATGAACTTTTTGGCTAACCCAATGTTATGTATTATTTATATTATATTATTATTTAAACTACAGCTTTAGCCTTGCTTTGTTTCTCCTGACTCACAGATAAGATTTACCTATGGCAGGAAAAATAGCAGCCGTGTTCATAAAGGTTTTATCTGTTCTCTGGACCCCATGGGGCACCCCCATCGCCAATAATGACTAGCACCTCAGTCACCTAGGTTGGGTTGCTTGTCATCATGCTGAAGCTCAGAGAGAGAAAGTGAGTGGCTGTGAAGTCATTCAACACTTCCCCCTACCTCCCTGCCTCCCAGCCTTGGAATCCCAGCCTCACTTATGGTTTGCTGTGTGACCCACTTAAGTGTCTTCACCTCTCTGAGCCTCTGAGGTGTCTGTTTTATAATAAAGGGAGGAGAGTCTTTCATGGTGGAGTGAGGCAGTGGACAAAGTATTAAGTCTGGAGTCAGACAGACTGAAATTTTACTCCTGCCTCTGCCATCTTCTTGCTGTGTGACCTCAAGCAACTCCATCTCCCTCTCTGAACTTCAGCTGCCTCCTTTGCCAAACAGGTCTGAAACCCCCTGTCTCCAGAGGGATGGAGTGAGGCAGGGCTACAATTCTATTATTATTGTGCACTCAGGAGCAGGAGGCCCTTCAGGTCCCAGCCGTGTGGGAGAGTTTCAGGGAGGAACCCCAACTGGCCAGACCAGAAGATCTGGTGTCTTGGGAGGGAGTGGGACCCAGGGTGGAGAGTCTCCTCTTGCTCAGGGTGCTGACACCAACCGCCGCCCCCCCCCCCCCAAACCTGGCCCAGGACCAGAGAGCAGAGGGAGGTTTAAATACCGGACCTCTACTTAAACCTACTCTGTGACTCTCCCCAGCTCCCCTCCACAGGGGTCACTGCAAAGAGGTTTAGAATTTGTTCCCCAGAGAGGTGAACAGAGGAGTCAGTGTGGAGGCACAAGGTCCCCAGCCCTGGAGTTCATGCCAGGGCCTCAGACAAGCCTGGGGCCATTTCCACTATGGGTTTCGTGTCCCCTGGGGAAGGGCAGGCTCTGAGCCCAGTGATGTTCCCAGCCTGCCTCGGACCCACTCCTTCTGGGATGTGCTGTCTGGGATGTGTCAGAGAAGGGGTGGGGTCAGGGCCCGGGCTGGCTACATAATTTGCGGGGCTCAGTGCAAAATGAAAATATGGAGACCTGGTTCAAAAGGCAGGAAGGAGTGTCATGAAATGTACTAAAGTAGAAATGCTCTTTTCATTTCTTCCTGCATCTCTCTTGACCCCATACGGTGTCTAATGTCATCTTCCCTCAGGCACAGGGATACTGGTGGGGCGAGCACAGACCCTTACAGGTGTCTAGAGACCCTGCCCCACAACTAAAGCAAACTGGTTGCTGGGTTCCCCTTCCACCAGCCGCCCGCCACCGTGCCCCACCTGAGATGCCAAGAGGCACAAGTGCCTGAATTTCCCGTGAGCACTCAGGCCCCTGTCGGGGCTGGAGGATGGCAGAAGTCACAGGGCAGAGGCAGGGAGGGGAAGGCAGACAGAACCTATTCCGGGGAGATGGGAGATGGCAGGTGCGGGACCTCCTTTGAGCTGAGGCTCCAGTCCCCCCAGCTCAAGCTCCACACCCTTCAGACTTCACTTACAAAACACAAATTCAAATACAAAATTAAGAATTTCTGGATGGCAATCACAGATGATTAAAGTCAAGAGGGCTCTTCTGAACATGGGACCTGTCAACTGCACTAGTCACGTGCCCGTGAAGCTGGCCCCAGTAAGGGCACAGTTTGCAGAGGGGCTGAGGGATGAAATGATCCAAGAATCCAGATGCCTCACACCTGGAGGTAGAGGCCAAGGAACACCTCGGGTCCCCGAGGGCCTGGGGGTTAGAGTGTTTGCATTCCGGGGTTTCAGGAGCACATCTGGATCCTTAAGGAATCCTGGGATGGGACACCCAGGTCCTGAAGAGATGGGAACCAGAGGGACTGGATGCCTAGTTCCAGCGAGGTTTAAGGGAGGAAATGAACTGTACCACACAGTGACAGCCTAGAGTGGTCAGGGAGTGGTCCTGTAGTTGGGGAGCTCAGGGGACTGTGGAAGCCCACCAGGGATCAGGGAGAGCTTCCTGAAGGAGGGGACACCTTAGGTGAGATGTAAATGATGAAAAGTTCTATGCCTGTCGTTCACCATCGCCCCATCCTCAGCGTCTTTCTTATCAATTTATTCCCTCAACACCTAGTTTGCCTAGAGGCCATTTGCTGTGTGCCAAGGACTCAGTAGTGATGGAAATAGCCCAACCCCTGCCTCCTGGGGCTCCCGCCCAGCACGAAACACACCCATCAAACAACCGGATGACCCAGAGTAGTCAAAGCCGTGATGGGGAAGGAGCAGGCAGAGTGATCGGGGCTGGGATGGGAAGCCCAGAGGGAGCATCTGACTCAGCCAGGAGAATCAGGGAAGGCTTCCTGGAGAAGGAAACATCTGAGCTATGACCTAAATGATGAGTAGGGTGGAGTGGGGAAAGGTGTCTTAGCAAAGGGAACGTTACATAAAGACCCACAGGTGAAAGGATAGCTTTTTTTTTTTTTTTCTCCACTTTCATGGGATGAAATGTGCCCTCTGGTGCTGGGGACACAGCCATGACCAGGACAGCCCTGGCTCTGCCCTCAGGGAGCTCCCAGTCCGTCAGGACATAGATCCATCACCAGTGATGACCCACGATGTTCAGGAATGGGACAGGAGGGCTCAAAGTGGGGGTACTTGATCCAGCTGAGGGAGTCAGGAAGGGCTTCCTGAAGGAGGGGACATCCCAATTAAGAGGCGAAGAATAAGAAGCTAGGTGGTTAAGGGAAGGGCAGAGGGAATAACATATGTCACGGCCTGGAGGGCAGGAGCCTAGGAGTTCCTAGAAATTGCCAATAGCTCAGTCACGTCCAAAAGGGTGGAAGCAGGCGGGCCCACAAACTGAAAAAACAAAATTGCCACAAGACTAAGGACGCATGCCTCCCCACACCCCCGCCCCTCCCAGCCATGACCTTGGGGTTGAAGGTCTCCATTCCTAAAGGGTAGAACAGCTAAAGGATGCATGGTCTCCGAGATACCCGTAACTCAGATGTCCTGCCTAGGGGTCGAGGGGCCCCGTACGCCTGTGCTGGGAACCTCAGCAGTAACCACTGTTTTTCCTCCAAGTTTAATTCAGTATCACAGGAGCACCAATAAATAGTTCCTTCCCGCCCCCGCAATCTTCCTCCCACCCAGGGCAGAGCCTCAGCGGCTGGCTTCCGGTCCGGGAAGACACCTGCAGCCCAGAACTGCGCAGCTCAGACCTGCCGAACCGCCGAGCCCACAAAATTCCCGGGAGAGTTCCAAAGGGGCTGGCCCAGGATTTCCAGCAGTGGGCGTGGCTTCGAGGCAGCGCGTGCGGGGCAGAGCCTCGCTGGGATGTCCCCCTGAGAGGGTATTCAGGGGGCGTGGTTCTCGTCCGCCGCTGTCACGATGACGTCCATCCAGATGCGCATGGCTTCTGGGCTTGGCGCCGCCATGTAGAAAAGGCGTTCGTAGGTTTTGACACAGAACGTTAGGCGAGGGTTCGGGCTCTGGAATAAGAAGCGGAGTGGAGATGGTTATGAGTCCACCCTAGTTGGAATCCCAGCCTTGCTATTTATAGGCTTTGTGGGGTTGGGCAAGTTATTTAGACTCCCTGAACGTTTCCCCATCTGTCTTCCTAAATGATGCTACCTACTTCGTTGGGTTATGAGGGTTAAATAAATTAACACAGGAAGGCGCTTAGAATTATGGGAGCAAGAGGACTTCAAAAAGAGGATGGGGGCTTCCCTGGTGGCGCAGTGGTTGAGAGTCCGCCTGCCGATGCAGGGGACACGAGTTCGTGCCCCGGTCCAGGAAGATCCTACATGCCGCGGAGCGGCTGGTCCCGTGAGCCATGGCCGCTGAGCCTGCGCATCCGGAGCCTGTGCTCCGCAACGGGAGAGGCCACAACAGTGAGAGGCCCGCGTACAGAAAAAAGAAAAGAAAAAAAAAAAAAAAGAGGACGGACCCATGTCCCAATCCCCCAGCCTACCTTCTCCTATATTAGAAATAAATATAGACATTCAAATTTCCCCTCCCCCCGAAATCTAGGTCCCCCTGATTTGTAACTGGGAAAAACCTAGTGTCTACAACCTATTTATTGAGTACCTACTTGCCAACCCTGAATTAGGTAAATCCTTTACGTCCATTATCTGTTTCTAACCTTCTCAACTCTGAAGAAATGGGATGAAGAGTGCCGATTCTGCAGGTGAGAAAACTAAGGCTGGAGAATGGAAGTCACTTTCCCGATGTCCCACAGCTTGGATTCCAGCCTAAGCTCTAAAAAGCCACAGTTGCTCTCCAGAGCTTTCTAAACATTGTATCAGTTTCTGGCACTGCACTTTTATTTTTAATTTATTTTTATTTTTTTGCATTTTTATTTTTATAAAAGTTCCAATTCCTGCGTTCTCTGGGGAAAAATAAATATGATAAGACACCATGGGGCCCATCACCATTTGGCAATGATGGGCAGATGCTAACGAATGATCGTCTCCTTTAGATGCTCCCAGGCTGCCTCAGTCCTCACCCTGCCCAATTCAGACATTTATTCTCAACTTGGCATCTGCGTTTGCCAAATTTCTGCTCTAAAACTTTTGTTCCAAGAAAAATATCAGTGGGCTGAGAGCCAAAGACTAAGCTCTTAATTTTTGGTCCCTGCAGTGAAATCTGTTGGTTTCCTGTGCTGGATGGAGTACCACTGGATGGAGTAGGGGCTGTGGGTGGCCTTTCCCAGTGATAAGATCAGGCTTGACAGCCGGGGCTCCAACCAGGAGGGCAGAGCAGCACCAAGCAGGGGCTTCACCTTGAAGGCACAGCGTAAGTGGTCGTAGTAGACTTCCTCAATGGCCTGGAAGTAGATGACGCCTTTGAGCTTGGTCTGTTCTTTGTCTGATGGAGGGAGGTGAGGGAGAAACAGAGCCAGTGAGAGGTGTGTATGGTGGGGGGAGCAGGGGAGTCGCTGGGCCCAAGTCCCGAGACTGGGGTTGGGGTGAGGAACATGGTGGCAGAGTTTGTAGGTCCCTAAAGTACTGTGGTTGGGAGGTGAGTGCATGTTGACGGGAGACTAGGAGGGAGACTGGTGTGGTGACTGGACAAGACCAGAGAATGAGGTCTGGGGAGTTGGAATCCTAGGTCCCCTAGTGCCTTGGCCCCTGAGAAGGGCAGTGACTCAAGGAGAGATTCAGCATCATTGATTCTCCTAGAGAGGAAGGAGGAGGGGCCTGGAACCCTAGATTTGTGGGCTGGGCACTGACAATGCTCCTCTAGGGTACCTTAGGAAAATGGGGTCTGGGGAGCCAGAGTGGTACAAAACTGTTACCCATGTTACTGAGGAGGGCTGGATCACTAAAGGGGAAAGGGGCTGGGGATCCAGACTCGTGGGCCTAAGAGAGAAGGGGGCTGAGGGTGGGACTCCTAGGTTTCTGGGGTGAAAGTCTGTTGTGGTTTCTTCCAGGGTCCTGGGGGCCCGGGTCCCAAGGCAGCCAGGGTGGGCTTACCCGTGTAGTAGGCCAGGCGGCGGGCCTGGCGGTCAAAGCAGAACCACCGCTTCCTCCAGGTCTTGATGCGGCCTCCCATCTTCACCAGGGGTCCGCGGCAGTAGCCTCCAGACACCCATATGTGCGGGCAGCTTTCCGGGTTGTGGCCCCAGCGTTCCAGGTGTTGCCGGAGATCCAAGACCCGAGGGTCAGGAGGGCGGGATGGGGCTGTGGGCGGGGCCTGGGAAAGCAAGAGAAGGGGGCAGTGACTTCATGGGGTGGGGGGGCAGGTCCTGCAGCCTGGACGCCCCCGAGGGGTGCTGGTCAGAGTAGCTCAAGTATGAGGCCCGGCACAGCCTTTCGTTAACAATGATGATCAAGATGATATTTCCAACAGCTAAAGTGATTAACTGACACTCTGCCCAGGGCTTTACCAGCATCCATTCCTTGACTCCCCACGGCCACCCTCGGGTCAGGGCTACTATGAGTCCCATTTTTCAGATGAGCACACACTGAAGTACAGAGAGAGAAAATAATCCACCCGAGGTCACACAGAGCTTCTAAGTGGCAGAGCTGGGTGGCAAACTCAGGTCTTCCTGACCCTAGCGCTTACCCTGAAACACCGGAGATGTGTTAGAGAAGTGATGGACCCTGGTGGGACCCTCATCTACTGTCTCTGTAAAACAGGGGCCAGATAGTGAGTGATCAATAAATGAGAGCACTGTTTCCATTATTATTATTATTGTTATTATTCTTGTTGTGATGAAATTACTGATTATTACCTGTGCTAACAAAACACTTTATAGGTATAATCTCTGTGTCCCCTCAAACTCTCTTCAGGGGGTAAGTACATCATTGTCCCCATTTTACAGATGTGGAAACCAAGACTCCGAGAGGTTAAGTCACTAGGCCCAAGTCACACAGCCAGAGCTGACGAGCCAGGACTCCCCAGGCAGAGTGTCATCTCAGGAGGCCATAAAGGGGAGAAGAATGAAGGTGATCAAAGTGTCTACTGTCACAAGGCCCAGCCTGATCATACCTATTCTTCCCAAATGATCCCTGCAAAGAATGGTATGATCCCCGTGGTCACACTGAGGCCTCAGACTTCAGCATGCAAGGGGACCCCCTAGGGGTTTTGTTAAAATGCAGACTGGGATTCAGTCATTCCGGGGTGGGGGTCTGGGGTAAGGGTGAGGTTCTGCACGTCTAACAAGCTCCCAGGGAAAAGGGACGCCGATGCTGCTGGTCCGTGGACCACACTCTGAGTATCAAGGGCTGAAAACACTGAAGCAAGGCCAAAGCAAGAATGGATGAGAAACAGAGGCGAGACTCATTGGATGGAGACAGGGGAGAATGAGGAGGAGGGGAAATGGGGAGGAGCCGGGGAATGCACAGGAGGGGAAGGGGTGGTTAAAAGGGAACCCACCAGGGCTACCCTGGTGGCGCAGTGGTTGAGAGTCCGCCTGCCGATGCAGGGGACACAGGTTCGCGCCCCGGTCCGGGAAGATCCCACATGCCGCGGAGCGGCTGGGCCCATGAGCCATGGCCGCTGAGCCTGCGCGTCCGGAGCCTGTGCTCCGCAACGGGAGAGGCCACAGCAGTGAGAGGCCCGCGTACGGCAAAAAAAAAAAAAAAAAAAAAAAAACAAAAAGGGCACCCACTGGGTCATCTCACCAAATCCACACGGTAACACTACTACTGATCACCACGTATGGAAGGTCCCACTCTGTGGCCGGCACTGTGCCAAGTGATCATCTTGTTGCCTCTCCAAAACAACCCATTATTGCCCCCATTTGACAGACGAGGAAACTGAGGCTTCTAGAGAGGAAGTGACTCACCAAGGTCACCCACGTAGGATGTGGTGGAGCCGGGCCCCAATCCAGGACAGCAGGGATGGGCTTGGGACTGTCAGCTCCCCCACTGCCCACCTGTGTCACCTCCATGGAACGCCTGCCCCTCTCGGAGCCTCAGTTTCCCTACACTGAAACTACACTGAAACTCGGCAGTTATCACAGCACCCTCCACATGGGGCTGTTTCATGGATGAGCTCGCTGCTGTCAGGCTCCCTGACCTGGTGATTCCACTTCCAGGTGCGAATCCCGGAGACACACTTGCTCACGGGCACAAGAAGGCAGCTTGAGCTGTAAGGGGATGGGGTGGGGGGGACAGTGCAGTCAACAGGGAACCGTTTAATAAATGATGATGCTACACAGCAGGAGTGCTTCATTTTTAATGAGGTAGAGCTTATGCCTGAAACCAGAAGGTCCCACTGCCCTTCCCAATTTATTTTATTCCTGAACTCTTATCAGCACCTGACGTGCTACTTATTTTACTTACTGACGCTGGTTTTTGTCTCTCTCCCCTGCTAAACGCCAGCTTCTCCAAGGGCAGGGATTGTCACTTTGGTCACTGCTATATAACCCAGGGCCTACCACGCAGTAGGCCCTCTGTAAATACTGGGTTGAAATGAATAAGAAAATGCCAAATGGTTGAGAGAACTAAAAGCAGTTGGGAATGATGTGCTCGATTACAAGGAAAATAAATTCACCAAATATGGTTTGATCGGTGTATGTAGGAAAGTATTAAAAAAAAAGATTTGAACGCTTCTCTGCGATAGAAAACACCTGCACTTCCGGAGGTAAGCTGAGGGGAACTTCACTTTCCCCAATTCTGAAGTGTCTGTTATAACAAAAAGTATTCATGTTCTTAGTGTAGGTAGAAATAAAATTTTAATAAGGAGCTGTCTGCTAAATCCAGAGTGTGAGAAATTCTACAGGATAAGTGACTTTTCCCACAAATTAATGGCATTTTTTAAAGCAGGGAGGGAGGACTCTATCTCAGGGTTTTAAAAGACATTTTAACTAAATGCAGTGTGCGTGCTTTGTTTGGGTCCAGATTCAAATAACCAACTATGAAAAGACATTTTGGAGACAATTAGGGAATGTGAATACGGATCATGTATCAGAAAGTTGCAGAATTATTAATAATCTCATAAACTATGACAGTGGAATTTTTGTTACGTTAAAAAAAAACCTTATCTATTGGAGATACATAGTGAGATACGGATGAAATGTCTGGAATTTGCTTTAAAATACTCCACTGCAGAGAGGGAATTAGGTGAGGATTCAGTACAACAAAGTCGATAAGTAAAACAAGATTCAATATTGATGATCACTGGGGCTGCATGGTGGGTGGGTACATGGAGGTTTATTACCTTTGAATATGCTATAATCAGAAGTTTTTTAAAAGAAACATTCAGATAACATTTAAAAGCCCCAGCACGTGGTTACCCTCATTCTGCCGCAGCCGCTCCGACACCGGCACCCACCTACAGAAGAGGGAACCCAGGCACAGAGAGCGGAGCATGTCACCCGAGGACACGCCACGAGTACAGACGACCCTGACGGCAACAGGAACTAGGCCCTTCGAGTTCCCCTTCCACTTGCCAAGCCCAGGATACTTTCCTGTCCCGTTGGAGGAGACTGACAGGGTGAGATAAGACAGAGCAGAGGCCAGGGTGGCAAGACAGACCAGGGCAGTAGTGGTGGGGGAGGGTTAGGGGCGGGACTGACCATGATAGCAGGTACAGGGGGGTCTGAGGCACCTTCCGTGCTCCTTCTTGTCCCTTCCTGTGAGTGCAGAAAGAAAACATCAACGAGAATGCTAACCAATAATAAGTGGGAAAAACGTACTGGGTTCCTGGGTCCTGAGGGAGGAGGGGCCGGGGGCCTGGATCCTGGGTCTGAGAGGGGAGGGGCCGGGGGTCTGGATCCTGGGGCTGAGGGAGGAGGGAGGGGCTGCCGTCTCACCCTGGCCTGGAGCAGCCGCTCCCTCTCTGCCACAGCCCGCTGCAGGAGGTGTTCCATACGGGCAATGTCCAGGTGGAGGGCCCCACAACTGGGAGCAGAGAACAGAGACGCGCAGGTTACAGCAGCCCGACTTCTTCCCCCCATCTCCCCACCTTCTCCCTGATGTCTCACCTATTTCTGGGGCCACAGTTCAGCAGCTGATAGAGGGGGTGTCTCCCGGAGTCTCTGGCTGAGGGCGGGAGGGCCGAGGCCTCCAGGGCTCCTGCAGGGAGAAGGGCTGGGGGGCTGGGATGCTCCCGTGTCTAAGCCCCTCCACCTCTCCCCCAACAGAAGCAACCAGGTTCCTCCATCCCGTGCTGCAGGAGGGGGGTTAATGGGGGAAGAGCCTACGCAGGGGAGGGGTACGTACTCACCAGTACAATAGAAGGACAGAGGCCGGGGGGATCCCCTCTGGCTCACTCTCTCTCCCCTCTTCCGGGGCAGGCTTCCAGTCCTCTGGAGGCCAATGGAGCCCTGAAAACACACAACGCCCACGCACACAGGAAAAGATGCTCAGGCTCCACCATGAAGTTGGAGAACCGCCAAGTAAAACCACCGTCTCACTGGCACAGATCAAAAAGCCACTGTAAACGTGATGCTGAGTGAAAGCAGCCAGTTACAAAGGACCACACAGTGTAACGTCCAGAATGGGCAGATCCAGGGAGACAGGAAGTGGGTTAGCGGTTTCCAGGGCCTGGGAGGAGAGGGGAATTGAGGGGTGATGGCTAAAGGGTATGAGGTTTCTTTAGGGATAATGACTATGTTCTAAAATTGATTGTGGTGATGGCTGCACAACGTGGTAACTAAAACCCCCTGAATTGTACGCTTTAAACAGGTGAATTGTAGCGTAGGTGAACTATATACCTTGATAAAACTGTTGAAGAAAACCCCAAAAGCCCGCGGTGTTGATGGGAGTGTGCGAAACCCAGGTGTACTCCCACAATGCTGGGGGCCGTTTTATTGCAACAACCGTTATGGAGGCCAGTTTGGCTCCTTTTTTAAAGTCAATGAAAAAAAAAAGAAAAGGAAAAGAAAAAACAAACAAAAACAGAAAAGAAAATCAAAATGACAAATGCATAGGTACCTTTGAGCCCCAATTCCACTTCTAGGACTATATCTGTGGAGACACTCAGACATGTGCAAAATGACCTGATTTCAAGGTTAATCCCCAAAGATGCCCGGAGACCACCTAAGTGCCCATCAAAAGGAGGCAGGGATAAACTAGGGATCATCTGCATGGAGGAAAACTCCAAAGCATATAAAAAGGAGGAGGATGCTGTTTACATGAGACAGAATAAGAGGGCTTCCCTGGTGGCGCAGTGGTTGAGAGTCCGCCTGCCGATGCAGGGGACGCGGGTTCGTGCCCTGGTCCGGGAGGATCCCACATGCCGCGGAGCGGCTGGGCCCGTAAGACATGGCCGCTGAGCCTGCGCGTCCGGAGCCTGTGCTCCACAACGGGAGAGGCCACAACAGTGAGAGGCCCACGTACCGCAAAAACAAAAACAAAAAGAGGGGGAAAGTATATACATGACTGTTTAAATACAGAGGATCTCTGGGAAGACGGGAGACACTAGTAACCCTGGCCACCCCTGGGAGGTGAACTGTGTGGATGAAAACAATGGTGGGAAAGGTCTTTTCTCTGAATATCCTCCCATGACCTTTGAACTTGGAACAAAAGGAATATTAGTTTAAAAAATAATAATAATAAACATGATAACCAAATGCAACCTGTGTTCCTAGATCAGAAAATATATTTTTTCTTTTTTTGTTTTTTGCTTAAAAAAAAAAATTTGTGGGACAATTGGCAAAAATATGAATCACATCTGTGGACCTGAATAATATTGTCTCAATGGTAGCTTCTGAATGTGATCGCTGTACTGTTGTTATGTACGAGAATGGCCTTGACCTTAGGTAATAAAAGTAGAAGTATTTAGGGGTAAAGGGGAATCATGCTTCAGAAAAGAATAATAAACTGTGTGTGTGTATGTGGGTGGGTGTGTACAGAGAGAGAATAAGAAAGCAAATATCAAATGTGGTAAAATGTTAATCACAGAATCTGGGTGACAGGTATGCAGGAATTCTTTCTACTATGCCTGCAATTTCTGTAAGTCTTAAATCATTTCAAAATAAAAAAAAACTACCAAAAAATGAAAACAAAATTATTTGAGAGTAATAAAGACAGAAAACCGAAATCATTTCTTAAAGAAAAAAACAGCAAAAACTCTGCCTGGATAATAAAAATAAATAAGTTGCATAATTTGAACACCAGTAGGGATACTCACTGCTCAAATATATGTAATCCACAAGTTAATAATAATACTAAAATAAAAATTGCATTG
This sequence comes from Monodon monoceros, assembly GCF_005190385.1. Lineage (NCBI taxonomy): Eukaryota > Metazoa > Chordata > Mammalia > Artiodactyla > Monodontidae > Monodon > Monodon monoceros. Next base: position 47,459,608 of record NW_021703766.1, read on the forward strand.
GTCACCTTGGAGGATGCAGGAGAACCAACTCTATTCTGAAGACAGGAGAATGAAGTGAAACCATCAAGCATTTTCCCTGCATTTCTTACAAAAACCATATCCCTGGGTAACCAAATAATTAATGAAGGCAAGTCCCTCTTTTTTTTTTCTTTTTGGCTGCACCACCCGGCATGTGGTGGGATCTCAGTTCCCCTCCAGTAGAAGCTCGGAGTCCTAACCCCTGGACCGCCAGGGACCCCCTGGATGTGATTTTCTAGATTCGTATTATTTTAAAACGTTTTTTAGAACAGTGACCAACATTTATCAAGTGCCTAACAGTGTACTTGGCCCTCGGCAGACCCATTTAAGCTTATAAAACCCTGGGAGTCGGGAAAGTTTCGCTCTGCTTCACAAAGAGGAAACCGAGTCCCAAGTTCCTGTGGTTCTTCACTCTTTCCTTCATTCAACTGATATTCCCAGCACTCCCCAGCTGAGAGACCTTAGATTGTTGGCACTGAGGGAAAAGGTGGGTAAGAGAGACCCAAGCCTTGTCTCCATGGCGCTGACATTGTAGGAACTGAATGAGCCATCGTACAAATAAGTGTATCATCAGAAATTGCTATGAGCGAAGAGTGTGTTATAAAAGGGTGATATAAAAAAGGATCACCTTCCAACTGGAAGACCAGGAACAGCCTTCTGAACACTGGACCTAAGGCCCAAAAGATAAGAGCTGGCCAGGGGAAACTCCCTGAGAGTCCAGCGGTTAGGACTCCAGGCTTTCATTGCCAAGGGCCTGGTTTCGATCCCTAGTCAGGGAACTAAGATCTCACAAGCCCTGTGGCGGCCAAAACAAAAAAAGTTGGCCAGGGGAGACTGAGGGGAAGGGTGTTCCAGGTGGCAGGATCAGCAAGTGCAAAGGCCCTGAGGCAGGAACAAGTATGGAGTGCTGGTGGGTCAGTGCTCCTACAGCTGAGCAGTCAGTACGGGGAGGGGGATGGTGAGAGGTGGGCAGGGGTCAGACCACACAGGGACTTGTGGGCCATGGTGAGGAGACTGGGGGAATCATGGAAGGCTTTTGGTGGGAAGAGCTGAAGTAGGAGGGATGAAGATCACTCTGGCTGTTGTTTGGGGAATAAATTATTGGGAGACAAAAACTAAAATAGAGAAAACCAGTGAGGAGGCTGGTATAGGGTCACTAAAACCAGAGATGAGGGTGGGAGTGGGTGGAATAAGAATGATAATAATTATAATAATACCAATCAATATAACTCTAATCAGAGTAACTGGTGCCCACACTACTGAGCACCTGTTATGTGCCAGGCATCAATCACACTAAGAGTTTTAATGCATTAACCAATGAATGCTGTTATCATTCCCATTTTGCAGCTAAGTAAATTGAGGCACAGAGCTGTATCTAAGGTCAGCCAGCTAGGAAGTGGCAGAACAGGTACTGGAACCCAAGGTACTCTTAGTCATCACATGATCCTGGCAAGAAGGTATAGAATTTGAGAAGGATTTAATAGGACTTGGAGGGAGAGAGAGGAAAGGGCAAGGAGGAGTCATTTGTTAATCCCTGCATTCATTTATCCACTTGTTTACGGTTTATCTGGCTGAGTAAATAAACACTCCCTGGACTCTTCGTGTATCCCGAGGTCCCCGGTCGCTCCCTCTGAGCTGGTGCTAACCAGTCACCCCCTTAGGTTCTGAAGGATCCCTGAGAAATCCTCATCTCCCGAAAGGCACAGGCTGTGGAAACAGGCAGCCTGGCTTCAAACCTAAGCTCTGCTGCTTAGCTGGGTGTGTGACTTTGGTAAGTCACAGCTCTTCTCAGGGAGATTCCCCCTCTGTAAAGTGAGCAACGTCCCGCTGCCCTGCCATGGCTGATGCAAGGATTCAACGAGTGACCTCATGCAAAACACATAAAAGAGTGCCCAGCACGGCCACCAGCGTCCAGGGGTCAGTGTCTGGCCCCCAGGTGACACCCAGGTGCAAGGTGGCTATGGGGTCCACGCCAGGGTCCACCTGGCCTTAGAAGTTCCATGTACACAGGAGCCAATGACTCAGGTAACACCTCTATAGGAATGGACCCAGCTTCCCACCAAGTATTTATAGATATGCAATTTACTTATAAGGGCCATATTTACCCTAAGTCACGTTGCCTGGCAACACAGCTGACAATCCACCTTTATCAAGCTTCCAGCTAGAAAGTTACAAAAGCTCTGCTAACCCTTTACCCAGATAATAACAGGACCTACTTCTGCAGGTTCTTCTGAGCAAAAAATAAAATTATATATACATAAAATTTCATGAACATGTAATGTATATTATTGAATTGTATATCCATGGAACAATAATTATATAATATAATATTAGTATACAATAATATAATATATATTAGGTTGAAGCACTTCAAACTGTCAGTATTTGACTGTTTCTCACCTCTAAATAATAGCAACTTCATGTGGCTCGAAGGCATAAGATAGCTTTGAGCAGATCCTGGCCTACGATAAGCTCTTAAAATTAATATTAATATGAATATTGTTAATATTAATTAATAAGATAATGTTGCATATTATATTAGACAATAGAAACAATTAAATATTATAACAGACATTAATTAGATAATAATTGATATTAATTTGTTATTATTATTGTGGGTACAAAGACACACATACATGGATCTTCATAACAGCATTGCTTAAACGGCAAAACAACTCCAGTCACTATCCTCAGAGGGAGGGCTGGCTCAGTGCCTCCACGTAGAACTGTGTGCCACACAGAAGCTCAGAGTGGTTCAGGGCACAGGCTGTGAAAACAGAGTGCCTGGGTTCAAATCCCAGCTCTGCCGCATACCAGCTGGTTAAGAAACTTCCCCTTTCTGCCTCAGTTTCTTCATCTATAAAATGGAAAGAAGAACCCAACTTGTAGGGTTGTTGCAAAGACTAAATGAGTGAATCCACGTGAGGCATTTAAAACAGTGCCTGGCACGCTATGAAGACTCCACAAATGTTAACTGTCATTATGGTTGTTATTGTTTATATCATTATTACAGAGCCATTGAAAAGGAAGCGGCAGCTCTAAATGTATCAGTGGAAAACAATCTCCACGACAGAGTCTTAAGCTAGAAAATAAAAGCCAACTAGTAGCTAATAGACATGTTTCTGAAAAAAACACTTACATGATAGAACAAGAGCTCCCAATTTCTAAGCGCTGGCCCCCTATCCACACGACTGAAACAAAACTCTTTTCGTTGACTATTCACCCCTACCTCACACATAGCACTCTGCCACTGTCTACTCTATTTCACTTTAAAAGTTGGTAGCTGGACTTCCTTGGTGGTCCAGTGGGTGACACTCCACACTCCCAAAGCTGGGGGCCCAGGTTCCATCCCTGGTCGGGGAACTAGATCCCACATGCCGCAACTAACAGTCCGCATGCCACAACTAAAAAAGATCCCACATTCTGCAACAAAGATCCTGCAGGCTGCAACTAAGACCCGGTGCAGCCGAAATAAATAAAAAAATAAATAAAAAGTTGGTAGCAACATACTCAATAAATGTATTAACCCATTAATAAGCTGGGATCCTCGGCTTTAAGAAGATCTGGAAGAAAGGATATTCAAGAAACAAGTAGCTGCCCTGCTTTTGGGGAGGGAGCCAGGGGCCAGTGGGGTGGGGGGAGGAGGCCTTCTTATCAATATGCCCTGTTGGGTGGCTTTTAAAATTTACACCTGGGTAGGCACAGTCCCATTTCTCCAGGGGAGGGGTGGGGTGTTAGGCAGAAGAAAGAAAACGAATAATAAAGCTGGAGGCTGATAAACATTAATACCACTTGATCAGCCTTCCCTCTCCCCCAGGCCCACCGCAGAGAAAGCCACAGTTACCAGTGAGACCCGGGGTGACGAGGCATTGGGGGGGCACCTGGAGGGAGCTGTGAACGGAGAAGAGGCAGGAAGAGGTGGCGGCGGCAGCGTGAGCAGTGGGGTCCTGGAGAACCAGCAACTGGCGATCTGTCTTTTGGGTGAACAGGAGCTGCAGGAGAACAGGTGGGGTGGCTGGCCACTGGAAGGATGCTCTCGCCCATACCTCCAGAGCCAGCCCATTTCTTGGATGGAAAAACAAAGGCTCAAGGTCCCAAGAGAGCTGAAATGTGGTCTCGGTGAGGGAGGACTATGGGCAGAGATGGCTGGTTCCCTGAGGAACCTGGAGGCTGGACCTCCTGCGTCCCAGGGGGAAAAGGGATTAGGGGTTGAGAATCGTGGATCCCAAGGGAGAAGGGGGCAGGGGGCCTGGACTCCTGGGTCTGAGGGAGGAGGGGGCTGACAGGCGCATGAAATCCCCATACCTTGGTGAGGGCCTGGCTGGGCTCAGAGAAGTCCTCGCCAGGGGTTCCCTGAAGGCAATTAAGCTTGAGAAGTCTGCTCCGTTCCTAGGGGACAGCAAGACATCAAGGGCTGCCACGCCTCAGGGTCGGAAAGGGCCATCCCAGCAGCTCTCCCTGATGCCAGGAGACACCTGGGGTGCAGGGAGGCAATGGGATGCCCTAGGGGGAAGTGAGGCAAGTAGGACAGGTGCCTGGGGTGAACTTACCTGGGTCAGGGCCTGAAGGGCCTCCTCCTTCTTCTGGCTCAGCCCCCGGCTCTCAGCTGCCATCTGCTCCCCCAGTGACTTGAGCTGCTCCTCCAAGACCTGGATCCGGCGCTGCAGGGCACCCCCCAGAGCCCTGGTTACTCAGCTGCCCCAGGATCCCCAGGCTGGTTCCCACAGAATCAGGTCCTCCTTGAGAGCTTGGGGCTTGTTCCACCCCATAACAGAGACCCTGGCATTTGGGTGCCTGGGAGGGGGTGGGGGACTTAGAGTTAACCTCCGTGGTGTCCTCCTCCCCTTTAGGGGGGTCCAGAGAGACTTGAAGTTGAGTTGGAGGGATGGAGGATCCAAAATCCAGAGACCGAGGAAGACGGAGACCCAGAGAAAGTCACCGTTGCCAAGAACAGAGAGAGAAAGAAAGGAAAAGACAGAGACAAACCAGAAGAGATACAGAAAAGAACCAAGACAGACCCCAAAAGACAGAGATGCAGAGACAAGACAGAAACAGAACAGAAACAGACAGAAGCCGTGAGACAGAAATGGGAAAAGAGACAGTGACAGGAAAAAGATGCAGAAATAGAGGCGGGGAAAGGAGACCCACATTAGAACTTTCTAATCCAAAACCCTGGGAACCTTTGTATTTTTTTTTTTTTTGAACCTTTGTATTAAATACAGTCAAAATGTTGCTTTTTCCGTTGGGACTTGTCAGACCCTTGAATGTGAAGCCCCCAGAAAGGACTAGTGAGAGCATCATTTGGGATGAGGGCTTGAGAGGCAGGGAGCCTAGTGGCGAAGATCTAGTGGGTTCAGATCCCAGCTCTGTCCTTTATGAACTAAGTGACCTTGGAAGAGATTACTTGAGCACCTTGACCTTGAGTTTCTTCACTTATAAAGTGGGAAAAAATATTAAGACGTGTCTCCCAGGATTGTTGTAAGGATTCAATGACTCAATATTCGTGAAACATTTCGGACCGTGCCCAGCACATGGTAGATGCAACTGGCATTACTATTTTGAAGTACGTGACGCAGGGAAGACACGAGGACAGAGAAGGGAGCGGAGGAGACAGAGGGCAACGGCGAGGGAGGCAGGGCTAGCCCGGCCCAACTCACCCTGTGCTGTGCCACGCTGGCCTGGAGTTCCTGGACCTTGGGGTCCAGTGCCCGGGCCCTGGGACTGTCTCGATCTTCCTCCCACTGGCTCTCCCGCTCCAGCTGCTGGAATTCCAGGTCCTCATAGGCATGCTGGGCCACATCCAGCTGTTCCTTCATCTGTGGGGGAAACACAAAAAGGCTGGAGGCCTGGACCCCTAGGAAGCAGGAGGGTAGTGGGCTGGGGCCGGGAATCCTGGGCAATGAGGGAGGAGGGGGCTGAGGATCCAGATTCCAGACTCCTGGGGGTTAGGGAGCTGGAGCCCGAGCTACTAGGTGGGTGGGGAAGCAGAGGACTGAGGGCCTGGATGTCTGGGTCCTGAGCGGCCTGGACACCGGGTCCCTGAGTGGGTCCAGTGGACCCTCACCTCCTGCACTCCCTGCAGAAGCCGCTCATGCTGGTCTTCCGGCTGCAAGTCGAGCTGCCCCTGGGCCTCCCGGAGTCTCTGGCGAAGACCCTCCACACGATCCCGCTCCTGGCTCAGGTGCCTCTGTTCCTGAATGAACAACCAGGCTCTTAGCCTCAGCCTGAGCACAGGGAGGGAAACAGAGGCCAGCGGGGGCCAGGCCAGCCAGATCTCAAATCCCTCCCTCTCTGGGGTGTTGGCTCTATGAGGGCAGGGACCCTGTCTGACTGGTTCACACTTACACAGGCCCACCCAGGGCAGGTGTCAAGTAAACAGCTGTTTAAGAAATGAATGAGGGGACAGATGAATGGATAAAGAAGATGTGGTGTATATATACACAATGGAATATTACTCAGCCATTAAAAAAATGAAATAACACCATTTGCAGCAACACGAATGGATCTAGAGATTATCATACTAAGTGAAGTAAGTCAGAAAGAGAAAGACAAATACCATATCATATCACTTATATGTGGAATCTAAAATATGACACAAATGAACTAATCTACGAAACAGAAAGAGACTCACAGACATAGAGAACAGACTTGTGGTTGCCAGGGCTGGAGATGGGGGAGGGATAGATTGGGAGTTGGAGTTAGCAGATGCAAACTATTATACACAGAATCGATAAACAACAAGGTCCTACTATATAGCGCAAAGAACTATATTCAATATACTGTGATAAACCATAATGGAAAAGAATATGATGAAGAATGTATATATATACGTATAACTGAATCACTTTGCTGTACAGCAGAAATTAACACAACACTGTAAATCAACTATATTTCAATTAAATAAGTTAAAAAAAATGAATGAGGGAATGAATGCAAAATATATCCAGGCTGGGTGATTGATACTGGGGACCCAGAAGGGGGTCTGACCTGGGCCCTGTGCTCCAGCAGGGGACACAGCCAGTTACAGTCTGGGACAATCAGGGCAGTGAAACACAGAGACTGTGGGAACCCAGAACACGGGGAGCAATTTCTACTGGGGTAATCCTAGGCTTCCTGGATGTGAGGATTTTAAGGTGAGTCTCAAAAAAACAGGGAGTATTTGGGAATTCCCTGGCGGTTCAGTGGTTAGGGCCCCATGCTTCATTGCAGGGGGCATGGGTTCGACCCCCGGTCAGGGAACTAAAATCCCACATGCTGTGTGGTGTGGCCGGAAAAAAAAAAAAAAAAAAACAGGGAGTATTTAGACTGGTGGAGACAGAGGCGGCTGGAAGGGCATTTTGGATAGAGGGGAACAGCATGGAGCAAATGAATGGAAGTTGAAAAGTAAGGGAAGTGTAGGGACAAACTCTGGTCAAGAAGGGAGAAGGTGGGGTAGAGGGAAGAGATGGGGAGCACAGGTGGGACATGACAGTGGAAAGGCAGGCAAGATGCAGCTCACATTCGGTTTGGCCCACCAGGCTGAGGAGCCCTTATCCTGGGGCAATGGGGAGTCATAGAAGGATTGAAAGGATCTAGGTGTGGAATCATCCCTCTGGGAGATAGGCTTGAGGGGTTGAGACCAGCTCCTTCATGAGTCCTCCAAGCAATGAGTGAGGTGAGGTCTGAGCAGTGCAGATGTAAAGGAGACAGATTAGAAAGAGAGGTTCAGGGAGCACAAAGAACAGGACATGGTGACTGACAGGCTTGGGGTGAGAGATAAGGAGGCACGCAGAGCGAGGCTCAGGACTCTGACCTGGTGGCCAAAGGGACAGTGAGACTGGGACAGTGTGGAAAAGGGAGTTGCTGAGGTCAGCTTTGGATAAGGTGAATGAGAAGGGGCCAGACTCCTGAGTCTGAGGGAGGAGGGGCTGGGGGCCTGGACTCCTGGGTTAGAGGGAGGAGGGGCTGGGGTCTGGAATCCCAGGTCCTGGGGGAGGAAGGAGCATCTAGGAACCAGTATCCTAGGAAGTGGGACACGTAGATCTACATTTTGAGAGAGAAATCAGGGCTGGGAGAAATATAGGCTCTTTGAAGTAAATGAAGACTCAGGACCCAGCCCCAGGAAATTCCAATATATAAGGGCAAAGAGAGAGTTTGATAGAATTACAAAGTTACCATTTTCCAACCTATAGTGCCAGCTGGTCCAAGCAATGACCACCAATGGATGTTAAAGCCTTTAGGTAAATAACTATTACAAAGGGATCAGACTGAGCTCACTGAGGTCTGGAGGACCAGAGACAATGTCCCCCTGACCCAGCACACAGGAAGCACTACAGCACATCTGAATTTGACCCAGCCTCTACATCTAACCAACCACCCGCTTCCAGGAAGAGAAATGAGATAAAGGACACCCCAGGCATGCAACCGGTCACACACTGACCATGGAACAGAAGACTTGGTTTCTCCAACAAATAGTACAGTAAGCAGGGACCATTAGACGTGAAACAATACACACAAGGCATTTCACCAACTACAATATACTGGCCTTTGGGGGACCAGATTCAAACAGCCAACTGTTAGCTGTTTTTGAGACAACCTCAGACCCATGAAAACTGACTGGAAATGAGACGGTATTAAGAACTTATTAATTCTTCAGGTGTGACAATGATATGGGGATAATGTTTTTTAAAAGGAGTTCTTATCTATAAGATAAGAACTAAAGCATTTACAGGCAATATGATGTCTGGGATTGGCTTTCAAAACTAGGGACAGGGAAGCCAATTGGGGGATAGGAAACAGGAATGGAGGATTAATCCCTGCTGAAGCTGGGGAGCACGCCACCTGGCAGCCCGTCTGACTCCTCTATCTTTGTTGGTTTGATGTTTTTCACAATATGACATTTAAAGAGCAGAGAGAGATGGGGCAAAGGAAGATGAACCAGTGAGTCAGGCCCTAAAGTCATGGACAAGGAGGGAGGAGGGAAACAGGAAGAGGCATAGGCCCACTCCCTGCGCCCTGCCCCCAGCCCAAGGATCCCCGTTTGGGGAATGGGGATAACCTCAGGGCCCAGGGCCCAGAAGCACCACAAGGAATGTCTGTCCAACAAGGAAGAAAACTGAGGAGGAAGACCCAGCAGGGCAAACAGACCTGTTCCCGCTGCTCTTGGACGCCCTTTTCTGAGTCCACCTGCTGCCCCAGCAGCTCCCAGAGGTGCTCCTCCTTGCGCCATACGGCCACTCGCTCCCCAGCCAGTTCACCCCGAAGCAGGGTCACCTCCACCTCCATCTGCAGAGAGAATACAAGGCCTGGGACCCAGAGGCCTGGGTCTGAGTAGGAGGGGGCTGGGGGCTCGGACGCCTGGGTCTGAACGAGGGACCTGTGAATCTGAACGCCTGGATTCGGAGAGAGGATGGAGCTGGGCTCCCGCAGTTGGAAAGGACCGGGAGTCTGGCCCTGTGGGGTTCCCCAATAGTTGGGGGCAGAATTCCCAAGAGGTCTGCAGCCTCACCTGGATCCTCAGTTCCTTCCTCTGACGCTGTAGCTCCCTCACTCGCTGCTCCAACAAAGCCACGCGAGTCAGTGCCTCCAACTGCTGGGCTCTAAGCCGCCGCGCCGCCTCTCGCACCCCTTCCCCAGCCTGAGAGGCTGCGGGTGGCGTGGCCGGGATCTGAACGGAAGGCAAAGTCTCCACCTGCGGTTGAAGAGGGCGTGGTCAATTGGGGAGGACTCGCCCCCTGCAGTCACTAAATAGGTCTGTTCTCCATCCCAAACATCCCCTCAGGCGGTCTGAGTCGGCGTTTAACTCTACCACCAAGTTCTTTTAATTCAAGGAGGGGAAGGTGCAGGTCCAGGGATCGCTTGGCCCCGGGAGGTGGCCCAGGGGCTCGCAGTGCCCAGGGCACAGAGCCGACACAAGGATGGTGTTTCTTTTTCTTTATCCAGTTCCCATACTCTTGGCGTCACGTCTCCGAAGGTCCTGCATCTCTTTCTCTCCCCCCGGGTCTCCTTGAGTCTTTCCCCCTTTTATCTGGGCTTCATCTTCCTGACCCAGTATCTGTCTTCCGTCTCTGAATCGCTATTTCTCTTTCTCCCTTGGAGTATCTCCGTCTCTCAAGGTTTCTCTGTCTCTCTTTCTGTTTCTCTGAGCATCTTTGTTTCTGAGTTTCTGTCTGTGTCTCTATCCCCATCTCTCTGAGTCTCTGTCTCTGGTCTTTCAGTGTCTCTAACTCTTTTGGGTCTGTCTCTCAGTCTCCCTGTCTCTGGGTCTCTGTCTATCTGGTCTTTCTATACATGTCTCTCTGTGTCTCTGTCACCCGTTTGGGTCTGTCTCTCTGGGTCCCCCCGTGGCTCTCGCCCTCCGGGTCCCTCACCGCATCGCGGCTGCTCTCCGTGCTGCTGCCTTCTCCCACTTCTTCCTCTTCCTCCGTCTGCTGCTCAGCCCCTTGGCCGCTCGGAAGCTCTGCTGGGGCCTCGGGCACCTCCTGCTCGCGGGAGTCCTCGGGGAGCTCCCGGGGCTGGGCGGCCCCTTGAGATCGGACCTCCGCGTCGCACTCGGGGACCGCGGAAGGCGGGGTCCCCTCGTCCGGGCTGCTCCGTGTCCCCATGGCCTCTGCGGACTCCTGTCGAGTGGGCGGAGCCTGGAGTTCGGGAGGCGTGGCCCGGTAGCGTGGGGGCGGGGCCCAGGAGGGCTCAAGGCCCCGCCCGAAAGCTCTGGAGAGCGCTCCAGAGGCGGGGCCTAAGAGTTCAAAGGAGGCGACTGAGCATTCCTGAGGCGCGGCCTGGAGTTTCTAGGGGCGGAGTTCGATGGCTCCTAGGGCGTCACTCCCCCGGAGGCCTGACCAGAATTTGAGTCCGGGGTCCTAGTCCGCCCCCTAGCGGCCTCTCCCTGCTATCCAGGTGTCGAGTCTTGTACTCTCCCAGCAGCCCCGCACAATCCCTTGGACCACTTTAGAGGGACCCCAACACCTTCTCCTTCGCGGACTCAGGAGTCGGGTTCCGCCGCGTCCTCTCTGGAGTCCAGTAATCTCAGCTCCGATCCCACTGTGCAAGGGAGCGGGCCCCCTGCCGCCTCACCGAGGGATCCAGGAGTCGGGGCTCCTGGTCTCCCTCTGGACGAACCAGGGGCCTTGAATCCTCGGCTCCTCCTGGAGCTAGATTCCAGAACTCCAGCCCCCTCCACCACCCAAGCCCCGGCCCCCTCACCGGCTCAGGCTTCGGCGCGCTCCCTTCTGCGCTGCGGCGCTGCAGTTTCTGCCCACTAGACAGGTGGCTGGGGAAGAGGGAGGAGAGAGAGCTTGCTCTGTCCCCCTTCCCAGCAGCCCGGAAGTGGATGGGGACAACAGGTCCAACAGCTCTCGAGGGAGGAGGGAGCGACCAGCTTGCCCCGCCCGCAGCCGCGGCATCCGGCCATCCCTGCCCAACCCTCGGAAAGCCCAGCATGACGACCCCCCAACTCTGCCTCCAGCGCCCCCATTCCTCCCCCCCTGGAGGGCCAGGCGCCTTGGTCACCTATGTATAATGTCCAGACCCTGGGAATCCTGAAAGGAAGAGAGGAATGGAGACAGGGGCCTCTCCCCTCTAATGAGCCCTTTAGAAGGGCCCCGACCGGTTTGGGGAGCTGGGCAAGGGGAGGGGGGTGCCCTGAGCTGAGTCAGAGACCCGCCCAGAGACAGGGGGAAGTATGTTCCCACCACCACCACTTTGCTATGGGTGGAGGGCAGAGGTTAAAGGTCTCAGCCAGACCCTTTCCTCTCTGGGCCAAAACAGGAAAATAACTGGTATGTGAGAAAGGAGCACTGGATATCAGGAGCTATGTGTATAAAGTATAAACATTTTACACGCATTAATTTATTTCATCCTTACAGCGGCCTACAGTAGAGAAAGGGATTACTATCTCCATTTTATAGTTAGGAAACTGAGGCTGAGGGGGACAAGTGTCTGCAAAGTCTACACATGTTAATGTTAACACCATATTTGTTCTCTCGAAAGTCCATGGTCTTTACCATTAGGCATCCTGTCACTCAAGCCAGGAAGTGCCTCAGAGCTCATTTCAAATGATAGTAACAGTAATAGTGAACACTGATAGGAAGTCTGCTGTGCAGGCAGTGTACCAAGCACTTCATACATATGGACTCATTGGATCATCACAACACCCTATTATTATTACTATTATTCCCATTTTACAAATGAGGAAACTGAGGCTTGGAGAAGTGAAGTACCTTATTCTGGGTCTCATGGGGCAAGTAGTTTAACTTAAGACTGTTCTAATCCAAGGAGCTGAGGAACCCTGCCCCAGATATCTGTTTGCTTCTATCTTATGAGTTAGAAAATCTCCTTCCAGGCTCCCAGGACCTTTACGCGGCCTTGCTCCCTGGCCTATCCAGGGACCACAACTAACCACAGGCATCTCAGCCCAGAAACCCATTGGGTCCCCCAGAAAACAGAAGTCAGATTCAGAGGGAAAAAATATATATATTTTTTTTATTTAAGAAGCTTGAGAGTCTGGTAAGGGAGGGGAAGATAAGAGAGGCTCTGGTGATGGCACTGTGCCCCTCACCCCACCTAGTGCATTATTAACTGGATATGAGCACCTGAGAGTCAGGAAGGGGGTGTCTGGATCCCACAGCGCATGTTAGCTGGAACAGCAAAGTCTGAAAGGAAGAAGCTAAGGGTGAAACCAAGGGGCCCAGGCAGACCCTCCCGCTCTCTCTATGCCCCCACTGGGGACCCAGAAATCCTAATAGTCCTTCTTTGGGAAACTAGAGTTCTGGCCCTGAGGCCCATCCATCCCTCAGACCCAGGAGTCCAGATCCCCAGCACCTTCTCCCTCAGACCCAGGAATCCAGACCTCAGCACCCTCCTCCCCACCAACTGCTCACCTATCTGCTGAGGTTTGGGCAAGTTCAGTTTGCTCATGACCTTGACAAACTCCTCACAGCTGAGGGTGAGCCGAGGGTTTAGAGTCCGCTCCTCCTCCACAGTGGATACTGTGAGTCCTAGTGGCCAAGAGAGGGGGAGGAATGTTGAGCCGTCCAGTGCCTTGGGCCTCCCAGAACTACATTTCCCAGGAGGCCTCAGGGTGCCTTTCTGGCTCAGGACTAACAGATTGCCTTCCCTCCTCAATGGGCACTATGGGAAATGTAGTTTCCCACAGTTCCCTAAGTTCTATGAGGAAGTCCCAGGAAAGCCTATGCCTTCTAGATTCTAGGCATTGTAGTTTCTACATTCACACTCAGTACACCTAAGCACTTGATCTTTTTGGCCAGAGGAGTTCCTGGGAATTGTAGTCTGCAAGCCACAGCAGTTTGGTGCTCCCTCTCAAATAGTAAGTTATGTAAATCCCACACCTCCTCCAGGAAGCCCTCACCATGGTAATCATGAGCAGGGTAGATCAGACAGTCTCCTGGAAGTGTGAAGATCTTTTCATGAACTGAGTGATACAAGGTCTTAGCACAGCCTGGGGAGGGAAAACTCAGAGGTCAGTGGTGCAACAGGATGAGAGGAACTCCCAAATCCCTTCCCTTCAGGAAAAGGAGAGGATAAAAATCACTGTAGCTAAACCGTCTCCCTCATTTTCTGCCAGTAGTCCTTTGATTGGGTAGAGAAGGAGAGGGAAGGGCATTCTAGGCGGGTGGAACAGCATATGCAAAGAATTGGGAAATGGTGAGAATCCAGCATGACTGTAAACAAGGTTAGGATATGACCCTGAAGCACCAAATTCCCTCACTCTGGGGATGCCAAGAAAGGATTCTGGGCAGGGAAAGTGGATGGGAAGATAAGAAACTGAAGACATTAGGCCAAAGAGGAGGATAGAGCCATGGTTCTGACAAGAAGCTCTGAGTCCTAAGTTGGGACAGGGACAAACCTCTCTGGAACGTTCTGCCACCTTTCCTTTCAGCCTAAATCTTTCGATCTCATGACTGTGTTGGGGATGGATAAATGGAAGATTAGGAGCCTCAGAGGGAAAAAGATAGAGACCAAGATGGAGAGATAAGGAAAGAGGAAGAAAGAGGCAGCCTGGGGATCTGGTTACCCACGGCCAGCTCAGCTCGCTGTGGCTCTGTCTCTTCTCTCTCGTCCAGCGTTGCTGGCCTCCTGCAAGGCAGCTAAATCCTCCCAATCTAGTGTCCACCTCACATTCACACACATACTCAAATCTCATACCCTGATATTGTGAAAGTAAACACCCTTCCCGCAGCGAAACCCCTTAATCTAATTGCCCCCAGCAGCTAAACCCCAAATGTAACACCACCTCCTAGCAATTAAACCACTGAATCTAGCAACCTTCTAGCAGCTAAATTGCCAAATCTAACTTCCCCCAGCAGCTAAACCCCTGAATCAAACTCCACATCCCTCCCTGCACCAGCTAAACCCCTTATGGGGGGTTAAAAATATGCCCATGAACACTTTTAAACTCTTCTCTTGAAAATGTGACACATAATTCCCCTTGCCTTGACTTAGTGGTCTGGACTAAGTGACTTGCATTTAATAAATAGGATATGGCAGAACTAACAGAGTTTAACTTCTGAGACAAGCTCATTAAAAAAAAAAAAAAATTAGGTCTTCTGTCTGTCTGTCTCTCTGATTGTTCCCTCTGGGACAATCCAGCTGCCATGTCATGAAGACACTCAAGCAGCCCTATGGAGAAGTCTGCATTGTGAGGAACTGAGGCCTCCTGCCAACAACCAGCAAGAGCTCACTGGCCACGTCAGTGAGCCACCTTGGAAGTGGATCCTTCAGCCCCAGTCAAGCCTTCAGTCAGCCCTGGCCAGCAGCTTGGTTGCAACCTCACATAAGACCCTGAGCAAGAACCATCCAGTTAAGCTTCTCCCAGAGTCCTAACTCTCAAAACCTGTGTGAGATGATGTTAATCATTGTTTTAAGCCACTAAGTTCTGGGGTGATTTGCTTTACAGCTATAGATAACACACACTCTTGACTCTAACTGTCCCCCAACCACTAACCTCTGAACCCAACTCTCCTCCACTCCGGCACTAAACTCCTTGAATCTAACCCTGACCCCCTAAAAGTCTAACATTCATCCATTCATTCTTGCAGCTGACACTTAAAACCCTGGCACCCACATAACCATACTAAGATCTCGGGCTGGGGAAAGGGGCCTGTGACCTTGCTGGAAGTCTGTCCGCCCACACCCTCGGATAAGCAGGGTATCTCCAGTGAAGGCCATGCTGTGGTCATGCAAGACGAAGGTGACACAGCCTGGGGTGTGGCCCGGGCTGGCCCGGGTCTCTAAGGCCTGGAAGAGAAGGAGAGTACAAAGAGTCACCAATAAGGCTGTGGCTTTACTCTCATGGTGAAACTGGCCTCAGAAGCCCCCCACCCCATCCCATCCCAGGGTCACATCTAGATAACCTCTTTTTGATAAAAAAAATACTGAAGTTAGATCCCGGACTTAAACCTCACTCCAGAGTAAACTCCCCCAAAATTAAAAACTTAAAGCAAGAAAATAAAATCATAAAACAGTGACAACAACAAAAATACAAATAAATATATGATCTCTGGTTAGAGAAGAACATCCATCCCAAAAGTCATAAATCATTAAGGGAAAGATCAATGGTTTGAATTTAAATACATTTGATGTTTCTGAATGGCAACAACATCATAAACAAAACTTAAAGGGAATCAACATGGTGGCAAAATATATTTGTAACACAAATACACCACATAGTAGTCAGTGTACTTTATGTACAAACAGATCTTATAAATCAGTAAGAAAAAGATAAGCACACTAATATAAATATGGAATACTAAACAGTCATTTCAAATTGTCAATGAAATAAAATTCGATGATGCTATACACAAACATTTAATGGCAGGAAAAGATATTTACTATCCCGTAAGTGCAAAAAACAGGTTACAAAGCAACTTATACAATGTCATCTCTTAAAAAAAAATTTACTCATTAACTCAAAATATTTTTTTTCTTTAGGCTTTTCCTGTATTATCTTTTTTTTTACAGTAAACATGTCATTTTATTTATTTATGTATTTTTAAAACATGTCATTTTATAATAAAAAATAAAACACAAAATTCACGATAAACGAAAGATCTAAACATAGAAAACCCAAAAAATTCTAGAAGGAAATATAGAAGAATATATATATTTATAAATACATATATATTTATATATATAAAATCTTGAGGTAGAAATGGTTTTTCTAAGCATGATAGGAAATCCAGAGGCCACAAGGAAAAACAGGAACAGATGTGACCACATAGTTTAACTTCATTACAGAAAAAGACAAAAATCAGAGTGACAAGACGAAAAAACTCAGAGACAACATTAGCACATGTATAAGAGAGTATTAAAAAGTGTGAATAGTCATAATATATAAACAGCCCCTAAGTATCAATAAGAATCCCCAAAGAAAAATGGGCAAAAGAAAAAACCAGGCAATTCATGGTAGAGGGAACAAATAGTCAAAAAACATCTGATAAGATGTTTGATCTTCCTTAAAAGAAAGGAAGGGAAGGAGAAATCTAAAAGCCCTATTTTTCACCTAACAGATTGGCAGTTGTCAGAGTTGCTTAGGGTGCTTGAGGCAAACCCTTTCATCCCCTGGGATGTGAGTACAACTCAGTATAGCCATTTTAGAGGACAGCTTAGCAGCGTCTAGCAACATCGTAAATGCACATACTTTCTGACCCCTCAAAGTCACTTCTAAGACTCTGTGGTCGGGTTTCCCTGGTGGCGCAGAGGTTAAGAATCCGCCTGCCAATGCAAGGGACACGGGTTTGAGCCCTGGTCTGGAAAAATCCCCACATGCCACGGAGCAACTAAGCCTGTGTGCCACAACTACTGAGCCTGCGCTCTGGAGGCCGCAAGCCACAACTACTGAGCCCGCGTGCCACAACTACTGAAGCCCACGTCTAGAGCCTGTGCTCCACAATAAGAGAAGCCACCGCAGTGAGAAGCCCGCGCTCCACAACGAAGAGCAGCCCCCGCTGGCCACAACTAGAGAAAGCCCCGTGCAGCAGCAACAAAGACCCAATGCAGCCATAAATAAATAAATAATAAATAAATTTATATATATATATAAAAAGACTCTGCGGTTAAGAACCCCTGACACATGAACACAAAAACACCATCCAGGGAACCCCGATTATCTAAATTCCCATGCTCAGTTCAGGGAGGCAACTGTAAGAAAAATTTTTATCCCAATGATCTAACAATCACTTAAAAGATTAGTTCCCACTCACATATCACTCCTCCTCTCTTAATAGAGGCCCCTCCCACAAATTAGCATCCTCGTCCAGGTCAGTCATCTGCTAATTGTTGAAGGACACCATGTGCAGACTCTGTTTCGACACCCAATATCCATTCTAACCTTCCCCACTCACAGATCTCCAATTTGGTCTGGGGCATCAGTGTGCCCCGCCAAGCACTTTCCCAGCCTCCCTGACAGCTTGGGTGGCCTCTGGCACAGTCCTCTGGCCAATGAGATCTCAATAAGTCTCCTGAGGATTTCTGGGAAAGCTTTTCCCTTCCTGATAAAAGGGACTGGCACCTGCCCTTTCCACTTCATCTGGCTCTGAACACAAGGTGTGATGGCTGGAGCTGCAGCAGCCATCTTGCAACCATGAAGAAAAAAAAAGCCAAGAGAATCCCACAAATGATGGTGCTGCCAAATCGAAGAGAATAGCTACATTCTTCCAAATTTCCTGTTATAGGAGAAAAATAAACTATTTGTTTAAGCCACTGTATGGGTTTTTCCGTTACTTTCTGCCAAACACCTTCCTAGCTCAACTACAATAGAAATATATGGGCAATGCAAAACAAGTGCAAAGCAAAATCACAAATCTTGCAAAATCTTGTGGGAAAAACCACATCCCCTGGCCCCCAAAATTAACATTACCTTTTTGTAGTAGAGGGATGATCTTTCACTTTTTATTTTGTATGTTTCCATACTCTCTGAATTTTTTTTTTTTTTAAACAAAAAGCATGGGAGTCTTTTGAACTAAAAAGGGGGATGGATATTCAGGAGTAATGTTCAAAATATTTAACCATAGTTATGGCATGGGTATCGGTCAATCAGAAGGACGTCAGTTGTAAACAACCAGTAGTTAGAGTATATACAGTTGACCTTTGAGTAACACAGGTTTGAACTGTGCAAGTCGACATATAGACAGATTTTTTTCAGTAGTAAATACTACTGTACTACACGATCTGGTTTGGTGAATCTGTGGATGCAGAGGAACCGCAGATAGAAGGACCAACTGGAAGATATACCACAATTTTTTTGTGTGTGTGTGGTATGCGGCCCTCTCACTGTTGTGGCCTCTCCCATTGCGGAGCACAGGCTCCGGACGCGCAGGCTCAGCGGCCATGGCTCACAGGCCCAGCCGCTCTGCGGCATATGGAATCTTCCCGGACTGGGGCACGAACCCCCGTCCCCTGCAGCGGCAGGCGGACTCTCAACCACTGCGCCACCAGGGAAGCCCAATATACCCCAATTTTTGAATGTGGGGAGGGTCAGTGCCCCTAACTTCCTAGGTTGTTCAAGGGTCAATGGTATATGGTATATATAATTGTCTTATGTGTATAAATTGAACAAAATTTTAATATCAATTGAACACAATCCAGCTTGCCACATAGATCAAGATCCCCTAGGCCCTTAGTGACTGAGTCTGTGTCTCAAGTGGCTTTGCTGATTATCAGCCTCCCTGTTTATCTTTCCCTTCTCTAGAATATCTAGAATTTACCCTCTATCAACCCCCATAATCCTGCCCATCTCAGGCCTCTCCTGCTCGGGCCAACTGACAGCATCCTCCCTGGCCTACCAGCCTCTAATCCACCTCCTACATGACGCTGAGGGAGGTTTTCTATCACCCAGATCCAATTTTGTCCCTCTCTGCTCAAAACCCTTCCCCAGCTTCCACTGCCCCCAGGGCAGAGTTCCAGCTCCTCAGCCCCTGCTCTGGTGCCTGCTCACTTTTCTAGCTCCATGTCCTATAACATCCTCCTTTCCCCAGCTACTCTGAACCCCAGAGTCATTTCCAGAAAATAGCACACTTCTCCACACCTCTTTGCCCCTGCAATTTCCTCTTCTCCCATCAGTCCGATCTACCTATTCTTTAGAAGCCTGGCATTGATTACCCTTTTTCCTGTACCAGGCTCTCTTCTAAGCACTTTACATGACTGAACTCATTCAGGCCACACACATCCTTATGAGGTAAGTACCACTCCTGTCCCCATTCTACAGATGAGGAAACTGAGGCACAGGATGAGCATGAACAAACTATAACTATATGCGACAACATGGATGACTCTCACGGACGTAACCATGAGCAAAAAAGAAAAGTGGGCTAGACATAAAGAGTGGAGTGGGGAGGAGTGGGATAAAGTGGGAAATCTCAATGTGCCTGGTACACAGGAAGGGTAAGTGGTATTTCATGAAGCTGAGGTTTCAGTGCTGAATCCAGATGTAAAATATTTCTCTCTTGGTGAGGGCACATGGATTAGTGGTTAGGAGCAGTCTCTGGAGCCGGGTGACATGGGTTCTAATTTTGGCTCTGCTATTACTAGCTGTGTGACCTTGGGCAAGTTACTTCACCTCTCTGGGCTTCTCTGTTCATTTGTAAAATGGGCATAATAACTGTCACCACTTCATAGGGCTATTATAAAGATTAAATTATTTCATGTATGTAAAGCATTTTAAAAATGCCCAGGGAATTCCCTGGCGGTCCAGTGGTTAGGACTCCAAGCTCTCACTGCCATAGGCCCAGGTTCAATCCCTGGTCAGGGAACTAAGATCCCATGAGCTGCGTGATGCAGCCAAAAAAAAAAAAAAAAAAAAAAAGCCCAACACAATAATTGCTATATTATAAAAATAATAATGTTTAAAAATTCTAAAAACACTGATCTAGTGGAACCACCAGGTCTCCTGGGTTCAATTCCTCGCTCAGCCACTTTCTCAGTATAACTTTTGGGCAAGTCACTTTCCCTCTCTGCACTCCCTTCTCTGTAAAATGGGGAAAATGTTTCTGATCTCACTATGTGGTTAGGAAGGTTTAATAAGATCTATCTGTCAGAAAAGACACAGTGGAGGCTCAAGAGCCAGGTTCAGCCATAGCAATGTTTTGTTTGGACTGCTCGGTAGTTATTAAAAGTCTGAATTTGTTGTTTACCCTTAACATTTGGAAGATTTTTCAAAAATGTATATTTGCAGCTTCTAATTAAAAAAAAAAAAAAAAAAAAGCCTTTACAGTAGACAGACTACATTCCCTAGTGGGTGTCCTCCATAAACGGGGCACACACCCCAACACTAGCCACGGGTCCCACCTCTCCCTGCTCCCAGGAAGTGATATTTGATTCTGAAAACTGTGTGAGATACATGCTGAGAAAATGCACTTTCTCACAATGCTAAGTGAGAAACAAAACACTCAGTATTTGTTAACTATTATTAAGTTATTTATTATTATTATCATCCAATACAGATATATCTGCAATCTACTTCAGTGAACAGCAAAGAGAAGTTTTGAAAGAACAAGTTAAGTAACACCAGGAGGAAACAAGCAGACACATCCAGAAAGTGGGATATTCTGCAAGACAACAGGCTGGGAGCTTCAAAAGTCAATGTCATGGGGCAGAAAGGGTATGAAACTGTTCTAGATTAAAAGAGACTAAATAGACCTAACAGCCAAATGCCATGTGTGAACCTCCATCGGGTCCTGGTTCATATAAGCAGCTGTAAAAATGATGCCTAAGCACTTGGAGAAGTTTGAACATGGGCTGGATTTCAGAACTATTTAAGAATTATTGTCTATGTCGTTAGATGTGACAAAGATCTTGTAAAAAGAATGGTTCTCCAAGTGGTGTAGTCGAGGGAACCCTGAGGGTCTGCAAGATCAAAACAATTTTCATAATAGTGTGAAGAGGTCTTTTGCCCTTTCTCACTCTCATTCTCCCCTGAGAGTTCAGTGCAGTTTTCCCAGAAGCTCCATGACTTGTGATGATGTCATCGCTCTGACAGCTGATGGAATGTGTGCTTGTGTATTCTTGTGTTTTAAAAAAAGTCTCACAGGAATAAAGACACAGACCTACTAGAGAAAGGACTTGGGGATATGGGGAGGGGGAAGGGTAAGCTGTGACAAAGCGAGAGAGAGGCATGGACATATATACACTACCAAACGTAAGGTAGATAGCTAGTGGGAAGCAGCCGCATAGCACAGGGAGATCAGCTCGGTGCTTCGTGACCGCCTGGAGGGGTGGGATAGGGAGGGGGGGAGGGAGGGAGACGCAAGAGGGAAGAGATATGGGAACATATGTATATGTATAACTGATTCACTTTGTTATAAAGCAGAAACTAACACACCATTGTAAAGCAATTATACTCCAATAAAGATGTAAAAAATAAATAAATAAAAATTAAAAATAGTCTCAGTTTCAACTTCTGATACAGTAAATATGTTTTGCATATCTAAATACTTATTTTTTATTTCTTTTTTTTTTAGCCTCACCACGCAGCTTGTGGGATCTTAGTTCCCTGATCAGGGATTGAACCCAGGCCCTCCACAGTGAAAGCACAGAGTCCTAACCACTGGATCACCAGGGAATTTCCCATTTCTTTTTAAAATTGAGATATAATTGACATGTAACTAATACAGTAAATATTGCTTGATAGAACCCAGGTAAACAAAAGCTTTTTAGGGCCCTCCATAATTTTTAAGAGGGTTAAGGAATCCTGGGGACCTGGGATTAGTATCTTGAGCAGCACCCCCTCTATATCGCTGTATTTAACAGGCAACACTAACTTTCGGAATCCGCCAACCCTCTTGGGAGCTAGAACGTTCAAATCTCAATCATTGCTTATTAAAACAGTAAATCCATTCTACAGTGAAGCCGTACAAATTTGGCTCACTGTGAATATAAAATGTAAAACCAGTTCAAAAAAAAAAAAAAATGTAAAACCAGTTCAAAAAGCTGTTTGGGGCTTCCTTGGTGGTACAGTGGTTAAGAATCCGCCTGCCAGTGCAGGGGACACGGGTTCGAGCCCTGGTCCGGGAAGATCCCACATGCCACGGAGCAACTAAGCCCGTGCGCCACAACTACTGAGCCTGTGCTCTAGAGCCCGCGAGCCACAACTACTGAGCCCACAGGCCACAACTACTGAGCCTGTGCTCTAGAGCCCGCGAGCCACAACTACTGAGCCCACAGGCCACAACTACTGAAGCCCGCGTGCCTAGAGCCCGTGCTCCGCAACAAGAGAAGCCACTGCAATGAGAAGCCCGTGCACCGCAATGGAGAGTAGCCCCCGCTCGCCGCAACTAGAGAAAGCCCGCGCCCAGCAACGAAGACCCAACACAGCCAAAAATAAATAAATAAAACCAATAAATTTGTATATTAAAAAAAAAAAAGCCGTGTGGCAGTTTCTGCCAAAGTTAAATATGTGTCAGTTCTAAGACTCGGCAAGCCCACTCCCTGGAATTGAGGGTAATGTCCACCAAGAGATTTGTACAAGAATCTTCAGAGTAGCATTATTCATAATAGCCCCAAACTAGAATCAACCATCAAAAGGAGAATGGATATAAATTGTCATCCATTCACACAGTGAAATGCTCTACGTCAGGGGTTGGCAAACTATGGTCGGTGCACCAAATTTGGCCTGCCATCTGCTTTTATAAGAATGACATTTCATGCCACATGAAAATTATTGAAATTAAATTTTCAGTGGCCATAAATAAAGTTTTACTGGAGCCCAGCCATGCTTATTCATGCATTCATTGTCTGTAGATGCTTTCACACCAATAGGAAAATTAAGTAGTTACAACAGGGACCATATGGCCTGCAAAACTGAAAATATTTACCATCTGGTCCTTTACAGAAAAAGTTGGCCAACCACTGCTATACAGCAAAAAAGGAAAGAACTACAATTATATACAATAGTAGGTAGAGTGAAAGAAGCAGACATAAGAGTACACACTGGTTTCTGTTTATAAGGTCCAGAACAGGCAGAACTTATCTATGATTAAGTAAGTCAGAAGAACGGTCTCTTGGTGGGGCTGTCAATGGCCAGGAAGAGGGACAAGGAGGAGTTCTGGGGCGATGGGCATGTTCTGGATCTGGATCTGGGTGGTGGATACTCAAGTATAGACATATGTTAAAATTTACCAAGCTGTACATGTGTAATATGTGCCCCTTTTACTGTATAATATGCATGTTACAATTCAAAATTTTTAAGTGGGAGGAGGAAAATGAGAGGGGAAAAAAAGTGCCCATCTCCAAAGGTTTATAAAGAACTCGGATGAAAACCAAACAAAATGCTGAACAATCATAAAGACAGATAATAACAAGTGGTAACAAGGATGTAGAGGGACTGGAACCCTCATACAACTGGTTATGGGAACATAAAATGGTATAGCCACTTTGGATAACAGTTTTTTTTGTTTTTTTTGCGGTACGCGGGCCTCTCACTGTTGTGGCCTCTCCCATTGCGGATCGCAGGCTCCGGACGCGCAGGCTCAGTGGCCATGGCTCACGGGCCCAGCCGCTCCGCGGCATGTGGGATCCTCCCGGACCGGGGCACGAACCCGTGTCCCCTGCGTTGGCAGGCGGACTCTCAACCACTGCACCACCAGGGAAGCCCCCGGATAACAGTTTTTGATAGCAGTTTGGCAGTTCCTCAAATTGTTAAACAGAGTTATCATATGATCCAGTAATTCCATCCTAAGTATATACCCAAGAGAGATGAAAACATACATCCACACAAAAACTTGCACATGAATATTCATAGTGGCATAATTCATAAGAGCCAAAAGTGGAAGCAATTCAAATGTCCATCCACCGATGAATGAATAAATAAAATGTGATATATCCATACAACGGAATATTATTCAGCAATAAAAAGAAATGAAACACTGATACATGTTACAACATGGATGAACTTTGAAAACATTATGGTCAGTGGCAAAAGCCAGTCACAAAGGGCTTCCCTGGTGGCGCAGTGGTTGAGAGTCCGCCTACCGATGCAGGGGACATGGGTTCGTGCCCGGGTCTGGGAGGATCCCACGTGCTGCGGAGCGGCTGGGCCCGTGAGCCATGGCCGCTGAGCCTGCGCGTCTGGAGCCTGTGCTCCGCAACGGGAGAGGCCACAACAGTGAGAGGCCCGCGTACCGCAAAAAAAAAAAAAAAAAAAAAAAAGCCAGTCACAAAGACCACGTATAGTATGATACCATATTTCTATGCAATGTACAGAATAGACAAATCTATAGAGACAGAAAGTAGGTTAGTGGTTAGTAGCGCACGTGCCCACATGCTGCAACTACTGAAGCCCACGCACCTAGAGCCTGTGCTCCGCGACAAGAGAAGCCCCCGCTCGACGCAACAAGAGAAAGCCCACGCGCAGCAACGAAGACCCAACGACCCAATGCAGCCAAAAATAAATAAATAAATAACCCAAGCATTAAAGCTAAATCTTCCACAGCTAAGCCCTTCCATGTTGATTCATTGAAAACATCACTCATCCAGTTTAACAAAGGGCTCTTCTTGACACAAAACTCCAACCATTTCTAACACCTCTAAGGCTTCTCAACCCAAGAAATGCTTGTCAGCACCTGCTTATTATGTACAGTGTACCTAAATGTACAATGCATTTTCTTTTTTATCTGCTTCCAGAAAAAGGCTTGAAATAAAGAGGCTGTAACCAGTGGAGCTAAACCCTCTGATCCCACCCACAGCCTTTATTTCCCCAAACCATCTGACTCAGTTTAACTGGCCTCATTTAGCAAAACCCTCTAACTTGGAGGTCAAGTCCAAGTGACATTCTGTCCCCAAAGCCAGCCAAACTCTCTAAGTCTTTACCAACTTTGATCAGGAAAACGTCCTGCCAGCTGTTTCCCCTCCCTCTGAGGGCAACCCTAGCACCCTCCTCACCCATCGTATTACCCTGGGTTGAACTTCTGGCCAGAAACCTGCTGATTCTGCTTGGGGCAAAGAAAGGAGAGGAGGTAGGAACCTTCAGACCATTCCTGTGTGAGGCAATAGCAGGGCTGGGGTTAGGGTGAGGCAAGCAGGCTCCTATAGGGAGCAACATTTAAGGAGGCGCCCACTAGAAGGTGCCAGCCCTGCCTTTGCACCACCCTGAGAATGAGCGCCCCCTTAAATGTTGCGCCCTGGATTCCTCTCTTGCCTCACCCTAGTCCCGGCTCTGGGCAACTGCATGCGCCTTCCTCCAACAGTGGCTCTGGGAAGAGAGGGCTGGGTCTCCCCCTCAGCCATGACCTTGTAATTCCAGCTCCCAGTCAAATTTTATGAGACTCCAGGCCAAAGGAGTTGCCCCAAGGTTATAGGAAACGCCATAGATGTTGTTGACTTAAGGGGATGGGCCAGAGACACATCTGCCCAGAGCCTCTTGGCTCAGTTTTTCACCTGGGTTTATTGCACCCTTCTCCCTGAGACAGAAACTCAGGGATCAGGAGTCCAGGCCCCCAAGCCCCTCTTCCCTTTAGTCCAAAAACTCCAGGCCACCACCCTCTCGGGGACCCAGCATCCAACTCACGAAGCGCCCGAAGTGGATGGGGTCTCCATCTTCAATGTGCATGTCAGCCTGGGCCCCACTAAGGCGGGAGATGACAGACTGGCAGCCGGGGAGTAGGGACCGCAGCAGCCCGGAGCCGGTAATGTGGTCCGCATGGCAGTGGGTATTCACTGGGAGAGAGAGGAGAGCCAGGTCCAGGAGGGCACAGAGAGGACGCAGGATTCCCAGCCCCCAGCCCCCTCCTCCCTCAGACCCAGGAGTCCCGGTCCTAGCTTCCCACTCCACGCTACAGTCCCGCGCCCTCAGGCCCAGGAGCCCGGCCCCCAAACGGACCAGCATACAGCAGCTGTAGCCCCAGTTCCTTGACCAACTGGGCATCCCGATGCGCTGTCTCCAGAACCGGGTCGATCAGAATGGCCTCTCTGGACTCTCTGTCACCCAGGAGGTAAGTGTAGGTGCAGCTCTTGGGCTCAAACATCTGGAAAGGGGGTGGGGACAAGTGAGAGCACAGATTCAGACCCCCCCTTACTGTGGACCCAGGAGTCCAGGCCTCAACTCCATTCTCTTCCTAAGATCCAGAAGTAGAAGCCCCTGTCCGCCCCCCCTTTTTTTTTTACTTAATGGGTTTATATTTAATATAGTACTTCTCACCATGGAGATGTTACCCGTTAATATAAAAATTTTTTTGTTTTCGTTAAACATTAAATCTCTTCTCCATTTCAATGTCAATATAAAGTATTTTTTTACATTAAATCTTTTCTCCATTTCAACGTTAGGTACAACGAATACATTTTCTAAACTTTTTCCCCCACCAAGAGATAAATTTTAATTTTTGACCAACTGTATTTAATATCTAGGTACAATATTAACTTGGGAGATAACGAAACAAAAATCCATTAAAAATATGGAGAAAAGACTCCTCAGTGTTGGCAGAAGGCAGTGACTATAACTAAACAGTGGCAGTTTCCTAGGATTCTGGGCAAGAGTTTTCTTCTTCCTATTGAGAATTCTTAAACTATGAAATATTACTTTTGCAAAGTTCAGCCTTCTCACTTCTTTGACCTTCTTTCTAACTAGCAAATGCAAATTACAGATGGCATTTTTCAGTGCATTATTTGTTGTGAAGAAAACGTTTTGTTTTCCATTTAATATAGTATATCAATTTGTTCCTATTTATAGGGAAACCAAGACTATGAAACTACCCTATTTACTGTTTCTTGGGAACTTTCAGACACCAAAACTCAGTTCTGAACCTCAACAGCACAAAGGTTTTCAGGGCAAGGTTTGATTCAGGAGGTCCTTCAAAGTCACATCTGTCCATTTCTCCTTCGTGCATATACCCCCAAACAAGCACAAATGCCTGTAATACTGAGAAAGAGAGCGATTGCATCTCTGGCTTCTACTGCTTCAACAACAGGCAGCACCAAAAGCAATGAAAAGAGGACTGGGAACAATTGTGTTGAAACTAAGATCATTATGTTGAGATCTTGAGGTGACTGGTTCTTAAAGGCTGAAGGTTTCAAAGAAAGCGGTATTTGTTTAATTCTATCAGTTCAGGATGCTGAGGCTTAAGAGGTTCCACGTGACAGCGCCTTCAAGTTAGCAGCCATTACAGGAATCCCCCTGCCCGGAGTCAGGAGTCTGGGACCCCAGCACCTTACTCCGTCGGAACCAATGAGTCCCAACTTTCATCCATCCCCAAACCTGGGTCCCCGTCATCCTCTTCTGTAATGGAAGCAAGAGTCCAGCCCGAAGCCCAGATCGGGGTCCCAGATCTGGGACCCAGATCACTCCCCTTTAAAGGACGCAAGAGTCTAGCCCTACACCCCTTTCCGCAAAGATCCAGGCGTCAGGGCCCGGGTATCTCTCCGGATTTAAAGGACCCAGGAGTTCCACCCCTGCCGCCACCCAGGATCCAGTAATCTCGCTCCCCGGTCCAGCCACTGCGAACCTGCCGTAGGAGGATGGGGGCTCCAGACTCGCTGTATTGACTGAGCTGCCGCCCAGCGACCCTCAGTGCAGACCCCGCCATCGCGCCCGAGGCTGGAGACGGAGCGGTGCCAGCGGAAGCCGAACGCACCCAAGGCTGAACCCCGGAGGGGCGGGGCGGGGCGGGGGCATGGGCGGGGCCCGCCTTAAAGGAGCCACAAGTGCCTGGGGCCGAGGGCGGGGCGGAGCGGAGCGGAGCAGAACCAGGCTGAGGACCGATGGGGAGACTTTAGAGACGGAGAAGACAGGAAGACTCAGAGGAACAAAGAACAATCACCTCACACCAGTCAGAATGGCCATCATCCAAAAGTCTACAAACAATGCTGGAGAGAGTGTGGAGAAAAGGGAACCCTCCTAAAGGCTGGTGGGAATGTAAACTGGTACAGTCACTATGGAGAACAGCATGGAGGTTCCTTAAAAAACTAAAACTAGAGCTACCATATGATCCAGCAATCCCACTCCTGGGCATATATCTGGACAAAACTATAATTTGAAAAGATACATGCACCCCAATGTTCATAGCAGCACTATTTACAATAGCCAGGACACGGAAGCAACCTAAATGTTCATGGATGGAGGAACGGATAAAGAAGATGTGATATATATATACAATGGAATATTACTCAGCCATAAAAAAGAATGAAATAATGCCATTTGCAGCGACATGGATGGACCTAGAGATTATCATACTAAGTGAAGGAAGTCAGAGAAAGACAAATATCATATGACATCACTTATATGTGGACTCTTAAAAAATGATACAGATGAACTTACTTACAAAACAGAAACAGACTTCAAAAACAAATTCATGGTTACCAAAGGGGAAAGGTGGGGGTGGGGGTGGGGTGGGATAAATTAGGAGTTTGGGATTAACATACGCACACTACTATATATCAAATAGATAAACAACAAGGTCCTACTGCATAGCACAGGGAACTCTACTCAATATTTTGTAAAAACCTATATGGGAGAAGAATCTGAAAAAGAATGGATGTATGCATATGTATAACTGAATCCCTTTGCTGTGCACCTGAAACTAATACCACATTGTAAATCAACTATACTCCAATATAAAATAAAAATTAATTTTTTAAAAAACCAGAGAAACAAAGAACAGGGAGATGCTCAAAGGGCGAGGGAGACACACTGGGAGAAGCACAGACTTCTCTCCCTGGAGAAGGAGAAACCCAACAAGAGACCCCAATACACTCATAGCCCCAGGGCCATTTTATAGGAAAAGCAGGTGGTTGGACCTTCATTGTTACAAAGAAAAAAACGTTTGGTTCAATGTCATTAGTGTCTTGAGGGGCTGTTGGTTGAGTGCCTGGTCCCAGAACAAGAGATTATCCCATTAAACTTTATTTAAAAATCACTTAAGTATTTTACCAGGAATGTTTATGTCTTCCCAGGAAGAAATCATTAAAAAAAATAATTTTCCACGATGTCTTGTAAAATCAGGTTGGGGATCATTTGGCTTCTCTTGGAATGTGAACCTCTAAAAATGGCTTTTGTTCATTTACACCAAGGACCTAGAGTTGAGACAATGTCTAGTCATGGGCTGTCTGAAAGCTTGCTCTTTGGAATCATATCAGTAGTGAGAGTAGGGCATCCCACTCTTGTCTGGAGGATCTAAGTCACTTTGTCACAGATACAGAAGGCCAACTGTGCCACACCATTCGATATAAGGGACTTGCACATTTGCCAATTTTGGTATCCATGGGGGTCCTGGAACTAACCCCCTGTGGATACCAAGGGAAGACTGTGACTCTCCCTGTGTTTGGGGAGACAGCCAGTACTCCCTCTGCAGTCCTCTACCCTTAGCTACAGCAAATCAATAAAACCCAACTTTGCCAGACTTCTAGTATATTCCTGGTGGGCTTTATCAGGGGAGAGACTCAGGGAGCCACTCAGAGACAAGGAAGATGCTGAGACTCAGTGATAACAAAGAGAGAGAGAGATCTGGAGAGACTTTCAGAGATACATTGGGAGATACAGAATTGAAATGGGGTGTCTGTCAAAGAAATATGGTCACTTAGATACACTCGAAGATTCCAGGAGATCGTGGAGGTGGGAGGAGATGTGGGGAGCAGGGAGCATTAGAGAGGGGAGAAATGTACAGGGAGAAGGACAGAATCTCTCAGAACAGGGAAACACCAAGAGAGGGGAGAAACAGGCAGAAAGAAAAGCTCAGACTCAAGGAGAGAACTTGGTTCAGTTATTCCTCACATTGAGGTCTCCTGAACGTCTGGTTCAAGCTGAGCGAAACTGGAGACCCAGAGGTGAGTCCTCAGTCTGGTTGGTCTGGTTGGTGGGGGAAAGAGGTGCAGACATCAGGGCTAAAGCAAGGAGAGGTGCAGGGATTGCCTGGAGCTCAGGGGAGAGAGAAGCCAGGAAAACAGGGACTCTGAGGCACACTTTACTGTGAGGGTCCCCCAAATAAGACCTCTCCACCCTGGGGCCCATTCCTAATTGTTTCTGCAGGATTGGTAGACGCTTACTTGTCCCTTGAAGGCGTGCACACCCTCTGGGGATTTTGTAGAGTCAGCTGCGAGTTATCCTAAGAGTTAGAAACTGGTATCACCCTTCCCAAATGTGTGACCTCAGGCTCAAAACTAAACTCTTCTGGGCTTCTCTTTTTTCATCTGTAAATTGTGGTTGAAAATAGTTCCTCCCTCACTGTGAAGATCTAAGAAAAGATACATGTGGGGACTTCCCTGGCGGTCCAGTGGTTAAGACCCTGAGCTTCCACTGAAGGGGACACAGGTTCAATCCCTGGTCGGGGAACTAAGATCCCACATGCTGCACAGCCAAAAAAGAAAGAAAAAAAAAAGATACACACACCCCAATGTTCATGGCAGCATTATTTACAATTGCCAAGATACGGAAGCAACCTAAGTGTCCTTCACATGAATGGGTAAAGAAGAGGTGGTATATATATATACAATGGAATACTACTCAGCCATAAAAAAAGAATGAAATTTTTCCATTTGCAGCAACATGGATGGACTTGGAGGGCATTATGCTAAGTGAAATAAGTCAGACAAAGAAAGACAAATACTGTATGATATCACTTATATGTGGAATCTGAAAAATACAACAAACGAGTGAATATAACAAAAAAGAAGCAGACTCACAGATATAGAGAACAAACTAGTGGGTCCAGTGTGGGGAGGGAGGGCAAGATAGGGGTAAGAGGTTAAGAGGTACAAACTACTAGGTATAAAATAAGCTACAAGGATATATCTTACAACAGGGGAACATAGCCAACATTTTATAATAACTATAAAGGAGTATAACCTTTATAAATTGTGAGTCACTAGATTTTACACGTGTGATTTATATAGTATTGTCAGCAACTATACTTCAATTAAAAAAAGAAAAGATCCAATGAGTTCACACATACAAAGAGTTTGGGAGAGGACCTGGCACAGAACAATTGCTCAGGTGTTGTGCTCTCAGGGAGGTGGCTATCACTATTTCATCGTCATCCGTGACTCCTTCCTCCTCTTGCTACTTCCTCCCAATTCATTACTAAGCCCTGATGAATTAACCTCTCCAACCAGACCACTTTTCCCTCATCACGCCCTCTGCCCCAGTCAAAGAGGCAGCAAAGCATAGATGCAAATTACATGGATTCCAGGGTCAGGCTGCAAGTGTTCAAATCCTGGCCCTGCTATTTCCTGGCTGAGTGACCTTGGATAAGTCTTAATGCCTCATTTTTATCTCTGTACAATGGAGATGATAGTAGCGTCTCCTCTTGAAAAACTGCTGTCAGCATTAAATGAATGAACATATATAAAACACTCAAGACAGCTTCTGACATATATCAGATGCTGTAATTAATAACATAATTATCATATAATATAATTATCGATATCATATAATACTATAATTATCATAGTACTTTTTAATAATTACTAATATAATTAATATATAACAGCCGCCTCACTGGCTTCTGTCTTCCACTCCACCTCCCTGTAATCCATTTTCCATGCAGCAACCAGTGAACCTTTTAAAATGTCAATGAAGACACTGAAAAGTCAAAGCAAACAAATTCAACTTGTGGGTCTTGTTTAAGTACTGACTGAAACAAACCAAGTGTAATAAAAAGATTTTTATGGGATATGAGGTCTGGTATATAGCTTCAAAATCATCTGGGAGGAGTGAGTGGGGAAATGAGCCCAAATAATCCTTCCGTATAACTCCCACGGCTCCCAGGGTTCGCCAGACCTTGTGGATTATCAGACTGAAGACCCACCCATGCGGGGGTGGTTTATGGGCACTTCACGGTCATTCCTGTACGGGGCGGGAAGGTGCACCATCACTTCCCGGGGGAAGGGTGCCAAGCAAGCCACCCCGGGCCTGGCACCAGGAGCTCCAGCGGGGAACAAGGGGGCCCGGGCACCTGGAGACCGCCGCCCTCCCGGCCCCAGGGTCGTAGCATTAGGGTGGGAGGGGCGGAGAATCCAGAATCACCCAGCAGCGAAGAGTGCCGGGCGCTGTGCAAATAACGTGACTTTTACCGGGCATAAGCTCGCTCTGAACCCGCCCCGCTCCCTCCCTCTCTCGAGGAAACAGCTAGCCTTTACTTGCCAGTGCCTTGAGGGGTAGAATAGGCAGCGGGCTCTTGAAACTGATTCGGGAGACGGAACTCAAGCTCCGAGCGGAATTCTCGAAAAGAACGGGGACAAACAAAAGGGAAGTTGTCTCAGAAATCTCTTGAGTTAGGTTTCCCCGTGTTAACTCCTGCACGTGCTTGACTCCAGTCAGCCACCGTAGGCCCTGCAAGCCTCGGCACACTTTCCTCCGGTCCCTCAGCTGGTACTGCTCACCAACTGGCTTGCCTTGCGCACCCACCCCCTCCTTCCATCCCGTCTCCCCCGCTGCAGCCTCCGCGGGCCGGACCGCGCATGCGAACTAACGCCCCCACCGGCCCGGCGGAGGAGGAGGGAATGGAAATGAGGCTGGGCCCAGCAGCTAGCGCGCGCTCCCTCCCCTGCCCTCCCATCTCAGGGCGCGCGCCGGGCGGTGCAGAGTCCGAAGGCAGCGCCGCAGTGGCCGCGGCCCCCGGGGGAGGGGCCCGGAGCCCCGCCCCCAGGGAGGAGCCGCCCGCAGGTGAGGGGGCAGCGGTCCGGGCACAGACGCCAGGGTCTTCGGGAAGTAGACTGGGGGTGCTGATCGCCAGAACTCCCGGAACGGGGGAGGGTCCTGATGCATAGGTTCTGCAGGGGCTGCATGGGCGCCTGAGCCTTGGGAGGGTGCATTGGTGCCCGAATGCCATGATCCCAAGGGGTGCGTGGAGGCTCGGATGCTTGGGACCTCGAGGGAGAAGTCCATTAGGGGGTCTCTGAATCGCAACACACGAGCCACGCTCTTTCAGTGTCTTCCTCCAGGTCTCCCCTCTACCCTCCACGGTTCCAACTCCACGCAGGGGTTGAAATTTAGTGACAAGAAGAAGGCAGTTCACGCGCCGTCAATGGACTGAGGCTAAGCCAAGAGCCGGGTAAAGCTACCTCTTCGATGTGAATCCCGCCCACTGAGCTCGTAGGCCCCTCCCCTGGGACAGAGTTGCTGAGCAACCGACTTTGGGTCTTATTAGTATAGCTCCACCCATCCCCGTCTTAGGTTCCTCGGCCGGTTCCGCCCACTCTGGACATAGGCCCCGCCTGCTCCGCGCTCTGGGGCGGCTGGGAGTTAGTTATAGAGGCCCCGCCCACTCCGCTCGAAGGCTCAAACGCTGAGGCTAAGTTCCAAATAGACTGCTTCTGGGTCGGGTTTGCATAACCCCGCCCATTGTGCCCTTAGGCTCCGCCCACCCTCTCCTTATAGGACCCCAGACTTAAATAGACCCTGCTCCTAAACATACTGACCCTTGATTGTTAGGCTCTCAGCCCTTCCTCCAACAGCCTGATAAACACCGGCGTCGCCCCCTATCCCACCCTAGGCCCTCCCTCTAGGTTTCTGGGCCAGCAAGATGCTGGAGCGGGATGCTGTGGCCTGGGGCACCGATCCTAGTCCCACTGGCAAGGAGCCTGTGACCAAAGGAGAAGGTGACGGCGGCTCCACCTGTGAGCAGGGGGCATTCTCCAGGAACTGGGGCCAAGAGAATCGTATGTTGAGGGAATCTCAGGGTGAAGTTTTGAAAGCCCAGGGTGATAACCATTTCGGATCCCCAAGAACGCTAAGCTCTGGGGAATCCTCCAGGTTGTCTTGGAGGGACCCCTCATTTCTAGGGAAGGTGATATGCGGGATTTCAGGGTGATCACTTGGGAAGATACTAGAAACGGACACTTTAGTAGCTTTGGGGAAGCCTTAGCTCTGGGGTTCCAGCGAGGTAACCCTTTGGAGCCCCTTAGGATGATGCATGGCAGGGGGTGAGAAGCAGGAACATGCCATTTGGAGAATCTCAGTATGACCCTTCAGGTGTCCAGACACACTAGAATGTCAAGGTCGAGGGGGAGCCTGGTGTAGACTCAGGGCGTTGGCTGCTTCCTGGAGCCCACCAACCCTCCTGTCCCCTAGCTCCCTACCAGGGCTCGCTGCAGAAGCCCAGCCAGTCGGTTCCAGGGCCCGCCACGTCTGCGGGGGCGCCTTCCAGACCCCGCCGGCGGCCCCCGCCCCAGCGCCCGCACCGCTGCCCCGACTGTGACAAGGCCTTCTCGTACCCGTCCAAGCTGGCCACGCACCGGTTGGCACACGGCGGCGCCCGCCCCCACCCATGCCCCGACTGCCCCAAGGCCTTCTCCTACCCCTCCAAGCTGGCAGCCCACCACCTCACGCACAGCGGCGCCCGTCCGCACCCGTGCCCGCACTGCCCAAAGGCCTTCGGCCACCGCTCCAAGCTGGCAGCCCACCTCTGGACCCACGCGCCCACCCGCCCCTACCCATGCCCCGACTGCCCCAAGTCCTTCTGCTACCCCTCCAAGCTGGCGGCCCACCGCCATACGCACCATGCCACCGACGCCCGTCCCTATCCTTGCCCGCACTGCCCCAAGGCTTTTTCATTCCCCTCCAAACTGGCCGCCCATCGCCTATGTCACGACCCCCCGACGGCACCGGGCAGCCAGGTCACCGCCCGGCATCGCTGCTCCAGCTGCGGCCAGGCGTTTGGCCAGAGACGCCTCCTACTCCTTCACCAACGCAGCCACCACCAGGCCGAGAGCCCAGGGGAGCGGGAGTGAACCCTCCCTTTGGCTCACTGGCTCCCCGTGCTGCCAGCCCCGGTCAATAAAGAGGTGGCATCTCTGAGCCAGGCTGTATGGACTTGCCTCTTCCAGGTAGCCGGAAGGGAGGTTGGCCCCCGCACTGGGCTCAGACTTAGCAGGAGGAACTCGTTTCTGGGAGGGGAAAACATCACCCACAGAGTTAGCACTGGGCCCCAAACCATGGACCTGGAGGTGGCTCTGGTTTTTCACACCTCTTCATATGGCAAAGGTTCAACACCTGCTAGCACCCTGTACTGTTGAGGAGCGTGGCGAGACAGGCGCTCCTCAATGTTGTGAGTTTAAACTAGTGCCTCCGCTTTGGCCACTGAGTGTATGTATAAAAAATTTTAAATGCACGCATGCTCGTGTCAACGATTCCACTTCTAGGAATTTATCCTATAGATAAGCACGTGAGAAAAGGTATAAGATTAAGGATGTTCACTGCAGTGCGATGGCAGCGGCCAAAGATGGGAAACAACCCGAGTGCCCATCAATAGGGGACCCGCTAACGAATTTACAGTACAGCCAGAGAATGGAAGATGTAGCTGTAGGGGAAAAAAGTCAGCTCTACATGTACTGACATGGAAGTATTCCCGAGATAAGCTAAATCATAAAAGCAAGAACAAGGGGTGTATACCAGTAGAGTAAAAACAATTTTAAGGCCAAGCTTTGGAGCCAGCCCTGACCCACTAAAGAGCCGCAGGGCCTTGGACGAGCTTGTCACTTCTCTGAACTCAGATGCCTTATCTATAAAATGGGAGGGTTTTTTGTTTTTTAATTTGGCCACGCTGGGGGTTTTTTAATTTGGCTGTGGCTTGCGGGATCTTAGTTCCCTGACCAGGGATCGAACCAGGGCCTCGGAAGTGAAAGCACCAAGTCCTAACCACTGGATCGCCAGGGAATTCCCAAATGGGAGTATTATAAGGCCTTTACAAGCATCTTCTCAGGCAAAGATGGTTCCCCTCTTGGAGCCTGTTTCTCCAGCTATAAAACAAGGATGACTGAGCTAACATAGGACTGCTCTTCGTTCTACAGATATGAATTAAGCAGGTACCGTGTGCCGGGCCCTGCACAGGGTGTTAGGAACACAGCAGTGAACAAGACAGACCTGGTCTAGTGAGGGAGGTGGACACCAACCAAGTAGTGGCAAACACAAAGTAAAGAAGCCAAGTCCACTTTGAACAATAAGTAGGGGAGCCTTGCCTCCCTTCATACCAAGAATTATTACAAAGCTGTAGTAATAGGACGGTGGTGCTGGCGTGGGAATAGGCTAGTGGGAGGGCACTGAGAGCTCAGGAACAGACCTGCGCTTACGAGGTGCTAATAGGAGGCGGTCCCCACCTGTAGATCAGAGGTTGGCAAGCTTTTCCTATAAAGAGCCAGACAGTAGATCTGTTTAGATTTTGCAGGCCATACTGCGTCTGCCACAACTACCCGGTGCTGCTGTTGTAGCGCAAAGGCAGACACATGCATTGTGATATGTGGACGAGCGTGGCCATGTTCCGATAAAACTTTATTTACAAAAACAGTAGGTGAGGGCTTCCCTGGTGGCACAGTGGCTGAGAGTCCGCCTGCCGATGCAGGGGGCACGGGTTCGTGCCCCGGTCCGGGAAGATCCCACATGCCGCGGAGTGGCTGGGCCCGTGAGCCACGGCCGCTGAGCCTGCACGTCCAGAGCCTGTGCTCCGCAACAGGAGAGGCCACAACAGTGAGAGGCCCTCGTAATGCAAAAACAAACAAACAAACAAAACAAAACAAAAAAACAGTAGGTGGGCTGGATTCTGCCTATGGAGTGTAGTTCACCAGCCCCAGCTATAGATGAGTGGGGAAAGGATAGCTAATCTGTGAATGAGCTGAGAGATAGGGAAGAAAATTAAATGAGACCCTGTGGTAGGCAGAATAATGGTCCCCCAAAGATATCCACATCCTAATCCCCAGAACCTGTGAGTGTGTTGGCTTCCACACAGCAGAAGGGACTTTGCTTATGTGATGAAGGATCAGCTCTTAAGATGGGAGATTATCCTGATTATTCCAGTGGGCCCAGTGTAATCACAAGGGTCCTTACATGGGAAAGAGGGAAGCAGAGGAGTCAGAGGAGATGTGCCAATGGAAGCAGAGACTGGAGTGAGGCGGGACCGCAGGTCAAGGAATGCAGTCAGCTTCTAGAGGCTAAAAAAGGCAAGGAAATGGGTTCTCCCCTAGAGCTTCCAGAAGGAACACAGCAAAATAAAAATTTAAATAAGTAGATAAATAAAATAAAAAATAACACTAAAATAATTTAAAAAGACAGAAGGAACACAGCCTGGCCAGCACCATGATTTTAGCCCACTCAGACTGATTCTGCACTACTGACCTCCAGGACTATAAAATAAATTTGTGTTGTTTAAAGCCTATGATTTTGGTAATGTGTTACAGCAACATAGAAACTAATGAGGCTCTCTACCTCACAGCATACACAAAAATTAGTTTCTAGTGATTTAAGATCTAAGTCTGAAACACAAAACTCCAGAGCATTTAGATGGAAATAAAGGAGAATCCCTTAGTAACCTCATAGGCAGAGAAAGTATCTTTAAGACACAAAAAGTACAGATCGTAGAGGAAAAGACTGGTAAATTTGATCATAAGCAAACCAAGATACAACGATGATAGAGAGACAGTATTATGAGGGTAGACCTGGCAAATACGGTTAGATATAGAGGGTGAGGAAAGGCCTTCTTGAGGAGCTATTGTTCAGAGCTCAGATCTGAAAGCTGTGGAGGATGGAATGAGAGATGGTTTGTGGAATCTCCAGCATGAGGCTGGAACCAAGCAGACAAATGGAAATCAGGGGGCCTCAGGATTGCAGGCTGCTCAGCAAGGCCCTTGCGGTGGGGTGGGGTGGGGGCAGCGGAGGGGCAGGCTCCCTCCCCCAAAGCCAGCAGTATGGCTTGTGTCCATATTTACCATGGAGCTGCCCCGGAAGATTTCCTCCAAAGTGACCCCACCACCATCAACGTTTCAAGGACACAAACTCATCTTGGGGGTGTCCATCTGGCCCAACCTTACTTTGTCCAGATGGGAAAGCTGGGTGCAGGAAGGATGGGATTTGCCTGCAACCAAGCAAGGGACAGTGCTGAGTCAGGGTGGATCCTGGGTTTTCCTGGTACCCCGCCCAACACCCTGCTACTCCTTGCACTTGTCCTGCCTGAAGACCTCTGCACTTGCTTTTCCTCTGCCTGGAATGGTTCCCCCAGAACCTCCCTTACTTCTCCCAAGTTCCTGCAGACAGGTGAGTCCTCTGAGACACCTTCCCTGATGACCCGATCACTCTCATCACTGTGTAACACTGCCTGGCTTTATCTGCTCACACAGCATTTATCGCCACCCCACACTGCGGGACACTTGCCGTCTCTCTCCCCCAGCAGAATGTCAGCCCCGTAAGAGCGGGGGACTCGTGTCTGTTTTTTCACTCTGCAGCCCCACTGTCTCACACATGGTGGGTGTGGTTGGCAGAAAAATGGCCTCCCAAAGATGCCCACATCTTAATCCCTGGAACCTACAGATATGTTATGTGGCAAAGGTTGAATTAAGGCAGCATAAGGAATGAAGGTTGCTAAGTGGCCGGCTTTAAAACAGGAAGATTATCCCAGGTTATCCGGCTGGGCTCAGTGTAACCACAGGAAGAGTCAGTGTCAGAGTGACACAGCGTGAGAAAGACTCAACTGGCCGTTGCTGGCTTTGAAGATGAAGGGGCGTGGGTCGTGGGCAGCTGCTAGAAGCTGGAAAAGACAAGAACGCGGATTCTCTCCCGGAGCCTCCAAAAGGAGCGCATCCCTGCCTACACCTTTTTTTTTTTTTAAATTAATTTATTTAATTTATTTATTTTTAGCTGCGTTGGGTCTTCGTTGCCGCGTGCGGGCTTTCTCTAGTTGTGGAGTGTGAAGGCTACTCTTTGTCGTGGTGTGCGGGCTTCTCACTGCAGTGGCTTCTCTTGTTGCGGAGCACGGGCTCTAGGCACCCGGGCTTCAGCAGTTGTGACTCGCGGGCTCTAGAGCGCAGGCTCAGTAGTTGTGGCTCGCGGGCTCTAGAGCGCAGGTTCAGTAGTTGTGGCGCACGGGCTTAGTTGCTCTGAGGCATGTGGGATCTTCCTGGACCAGGGATTGAACCCGTGTACCCTGCACTGACGGGCAGATTCTTAACCA
The DNA here is from genome assembly GCF_005190385.1 of Monodon monoceros. NCBI lineage: Eukaryota > Metazoa > Chordata > Mammalia > Artiodactyla > Monodontidae > Monodon > Monodon monoceros. The sequence goes on from NW_021703766.1 coordinate 47,498,475, forward strand.
CTGTGCCACCAGGGAAGTCCCCCTGCCTACACCTTTATGTTTAGCCCAGTGAGACCCATTTTGGACTTCAGACCTCCAGACCTAGAAGGTTACACCTTTCTTTTGTTTTAAGACACTAAGTTTGTGGTCATTTGCTACCCAGCTCTGACCCTGCCTTTGCCCTTCGACCCCTTCCTGACCTCCCCAGGATGAAGTCCAAGCTTCTCAGCCTGCCGTTCACAGTGCTTCTGGACCGCCCTGTCCTGCTTTCTACAGCGAGGGAAAGGCTCTCCGTCGGTGCTGTCCAGCTCAGGAGCCAGTGAGCACTTGAACTGTGCCCAGTGTGACTGAGGAAGTGAATTTTTCCTTTTGTTTCACTGTCCTTAAGTTTATTTTATTCATTTATTCATTCATTCATTCATTTATTTATTTATTTATGGCCGCACCGCGAGGCATGTGGGATCTTAGTTCCACAACCAGGGATCAAACCCGGGCCCCCTGCAGTGGAAGCACAGAGTCCTGACCACTGGACCACCAGGGAAGTCCCTGTCATTAAGGTTAAATAGCCACCTGTGTCCAGTGGCTACTGCACTGGACGGCACAGCTGCCAGGACTGTGCCCACCTTTCCAGCTAGGTCTGCCCCTAAAGCCTCGTCACCAGAGGGGCCGTGCTCCTTCAACTGCCCCCTGGGCACCAGGCTGGCTCCCACTTCCCGGCCTTCGCCCACACCATGGCCCTATCCCACCTTCTACCCTGATTCTCTAACGCCCAGTTCAGTTCCCACCTTAAATGTGGTGGATCCTTGAAGGGGGTTCAGGATTTGGGGGGGGTGATTAAAATGCCCCTTCCCCCAATTCTACCTCCCAAATGAGGTGATATCAAACCAGGCTGATGACAGTTTCACAGCTACTTCTGAGAGCCCTGGAGAAAGGGAGATGTCCCTGGCCCAGAGAGCTGAGACTTAGAGAGAGAGAGAGGGAGGCCTATCCCATGAATATGCCAGCCCCCAGTCCAGGACCCCCAGAGGGACAACCGAGACACAGGAATGGGCTCCAGGGAGGTCAGAACCAGCTGAGGGTGGTGCTGTCAGATTCCTAATTCCCTACCACCTGCCACCAAAGGGGGGAGGGGCCCCGAAGAAGTGACAAAGAGCTCCTTCCCTACCAGACCCCAGATAGAGAGCCCTTCGTTCTTTCCGGGACCCCAGCACAGGAGTCATTAGGCAGCCCAAAGACCCGGCCTTCAGAGGGGAAGCAAAACCAAACATAAGACAGAAAGCTGGGAACCTGTTGTGGGTTCTGGGAGACACGGGTGAGAGGGGCAGCTGCTCCAAACCAAGTCACCTTTATTAATAAACTCATGTGTGTGAGAGCACATACTTCATGCCTGGGGCACCACCCCATAGAGCTGGTGGGGAAGTAACTTCTGCTTCTCGTTGCAACTGTAGATCCACCGGGGACGGACGAACACCAAGGAGGGGTTGTCCATCAAGGCCTGCAGGGTGGGGTGGCGTGCATGCAGGAACATGTGAGCCAGGAGGGGGTCGGGGGGATGCTAGGGCAGGTTTGGTCTCCCTCTCCCTGCCCCTTCAGGACTCACCTCCTCAAAGCTGGGGTCCCACTCCTGTGCCGTGATCACAAACTGTACCCGGTCACTCATATAGTCCTCAAGCTCCCTGGCAGGAGAAGAAAAGAGGCAGAGAATCGGTGTCCCCTCTCTTGACACCCTACTCCCCAACCATCCTCAGAGGCCATTCCCCATCCCCATCTATGTCCCCTATAGGCCGCCTGTGGGTCCCCCACTCTCCCACGTGCCAGGCTCGCCACAGCCCCGAAGCCGACAGCTCCCGCAGGCGCCAATCCTTTCAGAAGGGCACTGTGGAGCCTCGCTTTAGAGAAGAGGAACCCGAGGGGAAGCTATGCATCCAGGGCTGCCCAGCAGCGTGAGCAGGTCTGGCACAGAACTCCACAGCCTGTGCCCAGCCTGGGGGTACGGCCTTCTCCATCCTCCAGATGGCCCTACTCCCCACGACCTACCACACCTCCTCCCCTGCCTCCCCTGTCCCCGGAGACTGACCCGTTGAAGGCTGTGACATAACGGCTGAGCGTCCGCCGCTCGTCCCCCGGGAACTCCCCGTACAGGAAGAAGTGTTTGCCCTGGAAAAAGTCTGCAGGGGAGATGGCGGGAGAGCCGAGCATGAGGCCCCTGGAGTCCCAGGGCACCAGCCAGGAGCCACAGAACACGCAGAGGCAGGACAGCAAGGCCGGCGCAGCCGCCAGAAGGGGAAAGGGGTGTCCGTGTACAGCCTGGCACGGGAATAATCCATGACAAGCAGTGGTTCCCGCCAGGCCCATCTGAGCCTCTGGGGAGTTTTGCTTCATTTTGTTGCAAGAATGATAAAAGACGCAATTACTATTATTGCAACATGTTTCTTACACCAGGTCAATCACTTCATTAGCTTGGCCTGGCTTGGAAATTTCACATCCTGCCACTTCCTCGCCATGGCTGTCCCACTCCTTTTTAATCAGCGCCTTCTCTGGCTCTGACCTTCAGGGTGGTTCTTCGTTCCAGTTTGATATGATTTGCCATCAAGTTGCCAATGCCATGTTTGGGGCTTTGGAGGATCAAAGTACTTTCCTGCCCATCACCCATGAGGAACCGAGCAGAAACGGCTTCTTCCAGTGGCCACTGACCCTCACCTCTGCTCAGACCCTCTGACTGTCCGGCTCTCCCTTCATTCTCACTGTTTTTTTTGGCCTCACCGCGCAGTATGTGGGATCTTAGTTCCCTAACCAGGGATCGAACCCGTGCCCTCTGCAATGGGAGCACAGACTCCAGAGTCTTAACCACTGGGCCGCCAGAGCAGTTCCCCTCTCCTTTCATTCTTGACCTGGCCCTGACCCACGCCCCCAGCAATCATGTCTGGGGTGACGAATAACAATGCTGGCATCATGTAGGTCCCAACAAAGATCAGCGCCCACGCCCACAGCACCTGTGTTCCCCAGGCCCCACCACACACCGACAAAGCCGAACCCAGGGGGTGGAGCCTGGGCACCTGCAGATTTTAAAAGCCCCTGGGCGATCCTGAAGCCTAGGGAGTGGGAGGCCCCCGGCGTGAGGGAGTGGAAAGCCAAAGGGGGTCTCGCCTGGGGCTGGGCTGTGATGGAAGCGGTCACAGCAGAAGTCAGGACAGGGACAGAGAGGGAAGTCAGTGAGAGGATGCTGAAAGGAAGGGAACAGGCCTAAGAGGATGAGGAGGTGGCAAAGGCCAGGGACTGGGGGTGAGGAGCCTGGAAGACAAGTCACAGGGGGCAGCAGCCAGCCCAGGGCCGGCTGGGGCAAGTCACGGCAGAGAAGTAACAGGGCCAAATCCCACATCAGGAGGGAGGATTTCCCACCTGGGAGCTCGGGAATCGGCAGACTGGGAGACTCCGGGGGACCTTCGTTGTCCGTGTTCTCATCCGTGGATCCTGCGTACGGGTCCTTGCCATTCTCCTCGCCAGAGGGCGGCCTTTGTTCCTTCTGCTCAGCCACCCTGGAGAGGCCAAGAGGGGTGGGGCAGGAGCATGCAGACCAGATGCCCCTCCCCGCAAGGCCAGGGCCACCCTGACCCCCAGCCCAAACCCTACCTTCTCAGCTCATCCTCGGTGTCCCCAGAATCTTCTGCCCCATTGTCCTGTCCTTCTGCGAATGGAAGCTTAGTCAATGTGAGGCCCACGCCTTCTCGTCTGGGAAGACCGGTAACCTTCCCTCCCAGTCTCATGCCTGAGCACAGATGCAGGCATTCCAACCCGCAGGCTCAGTGGCCCTCCAAATCCAGTTAGGGGTTGTGGGGGGTGGGACAGCCACCCTCTACCCCAGATCCATTGCCTGGAATCCAGCCCCTCCTCCCTCAGACCCAGAGTCCAGGCCCCCAGCCCCTCCCCCCTCAGACCCAGGATCCAGACCCCCGGCCCCTCCCCCCTCAGACCCAGGATCCAGACCCCCGGCCCCTCCTCCCTCAGACCCAGGATCCAGGCCCCCGGCCCCTCCCCCCTCAGACCCAGGATCCAGGCCCCCGGCCCCTCCTCCCTCAGGCTCTGACCTGACTGCTCCCCCTTGGTGTCAGTATCTTCCTGGGGCCCTGGTGACGGTGGTTTGGTCTCTTCTGGGGTTGGGGGTCTCTGGGGTGAGCTAGGTCCTGCTGCCTGAGAGGGCTTGGCTTTGGTCTGGAGGCGCTGAGGAGGGAGGGTGGGTCAGCAAGGACGGAAGGGGCAGCGCGGGTGTGAGCGTGGGGGGCGCCTGCAGGAGGCAGGAGTGGAGAGTTTGGGTACCATGACACACCCATGTCCCCCCCCCCCACTCCACCCTCCCCTGCCCGGGCCGGGGGCATCAGACCTTTCGGGGAGGCTTGGGGGCTTCATCCCCACTGCTGCCGCCATGAGAGCCCCCCTCGTCCTCGCTGCTCGAGTCTGGCCCAGCCATGAGGTACCTGGGGGAGGAATCAGGCCTCAGACAAACAGCAGATGTGTCCTCCGGGGGAGGTGGGGAGGGGGCTTAGGAAGCAACAGGCACTGGCTGTTTATTCAGTATTTACTAAATGCTCAGGGTGGCAATCATGGCTCCTCTCCTAGCCCACCCTCCTCCCAGCTCCGGAAGGGCCCCAGAGACCCCCAGCCACCCACATCGGAGACCAGAGCACTTCCTGGCTTCCCTTCCCTCTTTGGGAAGAAATGCCTCATTTCAGAAAAGGAACAACAAAAAAAATCAGAAATAATTCTCCCTTTTGAGAATCAAAGTCAGTTTCTCATTAGGCGCTGAGTGCCCCTGCAGCTCCTCTGGGCAGACACCAGGCTGACTCCAACCCCGGCTCCTCCGCCCAGGCATGCTCTCCGCGTCTGTTCAGCCTGGCAAACCTGTTCTCTTCCTTGAAGACCCCTAGCTCACTGCAGTCCTCCCCTTGGGCCTGCTTCCAAACTGTTTTAGAGCTAAGTCCGGCCCCTCATCAAAGTCAGAGGCCTTCGAGGGCAGGACCTGACGTCAGGGGCCAGCATTGCACAGCCCAGCCTGGCGCCAAGCAGGGGCTTCGGGTGAAGGAATGTGAACAGGTGCTCTCTGCCCCGAGGCTTTGGGAATGCTGTGTCTCCAGCCTACAGTGTCCTTTTCCTTCGCTAAGCAGACTTCCCAGAGCCCTGCACGGACCGCCCCCCCCCCGCCCCCCACTGTGTCTCCCCGTCCTGCCCCTCCTCCTCTGGGAAGTCTGCTGACTCTGGGCCAGAAGGGCCTGGCCTGATTTCTCTCCAGATCCCTGACACTGCCCAGCATGGGGACAAGGGTCAGGGTCAGGGTGTGCGTGTGTAAACCACATGCGCGCAGTGAGGCCTCACCTCCGAGAGGGCAGCCGCCGCCGCATGCGGTGACAGTCCAGCACCCACTCTTTCCGCACGATTCGGCCTCCGAGGCCTAGGACCTGGCTGTACTTGGGGGTGTTGGCAAAGGCGCAGCTGGCAGAGAGCGGAATGGAGGGTGTCAGCCCGGTGTGATCTGAGAGGTGAAGGGCAAAGAGGGACAAGGGGCACAGAAAGAGAGAGACAGGGAGAGACACGGGGCAGATGTGGGAGAAGCAGAAAAGACACAGGGAGGCCGAGGGGAAGACTTTAAGAATCAGAGGGAAGAAGAGAAAGAGAAGAGGCAGAGGATACAGAGAGGCGAAGTAACAGAGAGAAGGCAGCACAGAGGAGACGAAGGGAGGCAGAGGAGAGGCAGCGGGGAGCGTGGGGAGGGGTCGCAGGCCTACATGAGGTGGGTGCTGTCTGGAGTCCAGTCTGGCCGATACTTGGCCCCCAGCTCCAGGGCCTTGTCCCGGAGCTCCGAGCGGAAGGGGTTCTGGAAGCCGCTCAGCACCACCACCACACCCTGGAGGATCTTCCCCAGCTCCTGCGGGCCGGCGCGGGGGGCCCTGGGCTCAGCACCTTCTCCTCGGGGCTTCCCTGGCGCCGCCCCCCGTGCTGCGGCAGGGACAGGGGCAGTGGCTGGGGTAGGGGTGGGAGCTGACACTGGGGAGGCCAAGGAGTGGATTCAGTCAGTAGCTGTAGGGCTACACCCCCAGCCCTTCCCTACCCAGACCCAGGATCCAGGCCCCCGGCCCCTCCTACCTCAGACCCAGGATCCAG
>NW_021703766.1:47504616-47570805 GCF_005190385.1 Monodon monoceros
CCAGGATCCAGGCCCCCGGCCCCTCCTACCTCAGACCCAGGATCCAGACACCCTGCCCCTCCTCCCTCAGACCCAGGATCCAGACACCCCACCCCTCCTCCCTCAGACCCAGGATCCAGACACCCCGCCCCTCCCGCCTCAGACCCAGGATCCAGGCCCCCGGCCCCTCCTCCTCAGACCCAGGATCCAGACCCCAGGCCCCTCCCCCCTCAGACCCAGGATCCAGACCCCCGGCCCCTCCCCGCTCAGACCCAGTATCCAGGCCCCTGTGGGAACAAGGAATCCAGTTTGCTCACATTTGGGTCTCTTGAGGGCGGGTGGTGAGGGCTGGGCGGACGGTTTGCTGGGGGTCTTCTTTTCTTCGTGGCTCAAATCCAGCTTCCTCTTGCCTCTGGGGGACTCCTGAGGATGAGGGGGTGGGATGGGCCGAGGCCTCCAGCTCACCTCCTCCCTTTCCACCCCACCAGGGTCTGATGATCTCACCTTGGAGGTGCTGCCTACTGTCTTGGAGGCCGGAGAGGCAGAGGAGGCGGCACTGGAGGCCTGCAGTGTAGCAGCTGCATAGCTGGGTCCTGCTGGGTCACTGGCTGTGACTGCAGAGGGAGAAAGTGGAGCCAGGTTGAGAGGGCTGGACCCTCAGACCCTTCGGCTCCTATCCATGGGACACAGAGTGCTGTTCCCAAGACCTGAGAGTGACCCAGGAGTCCAGGCCCCCGGCCTTTACTCATTCAGGACCCAGGTTTCCCGCACTCACCTGGGGGGGTCTTGTTGATCCGGCTGAAGAAGAGAGCCCCGGGTCTCAGGGAGCTGGCGCTCTCATCCTCCTCCTTCACGCGGAACTGGCCGAGCTTGGTCACTTTCTAAGGTCCCACAAGGTCAGCGCAGTGGGAGGGCTGTCAGTAGGGTGGGGTGAAGAGGTGGGGAGAAGGCTCTGGGCGGTGGCAGGTAGAGCTTACCTGGGATGAGGCCTCGGCCTCCTCTTTGTCTGGGGGGCTGTGAAACCTTACAAAACTCAGGCCATAGGGGGCATCCTGGGAGAGGAGGGGTGGGAATCAGGGAGCGTGGCCAAGGACTAAGATTTGGCCCCAATCCCTTTTATTTACAGAAACCTCTTTCTGGCTCTTTCCCTCCTATGGACACACACATGCGGGGAAGTGACCACATGGTAATGACAAGGATGATAACAGCAAGCTGTCATTGAGCCCTAACTTGGGGTCAGGCTCGGTGCGAAGCCCTTTACATGCACCAGCTCCTTAAGCCTCAGACCAACTGGCAAAGGCTGCTGGGTGTCTAAGCAAATCCACTCTGCGTACCAAACTCCTGCCTGTGGAATGGGAGGGAGGGCTGGGTATCACTTCTGGAACTCAGAAAGGCTCCAGACTCTTTCCCCCTCTGCTGGGTGGATGCAGAGCCATGAGATGGAAGGAGACTGGGTCCGGGATGACTGGCCAAACACCTCCAGGGACAGATCCAGAGGTATAAGAAGTATACCTTTACTGTGTGCTGTCATTACATACTCGGGTCTCATCACCACAGCTTAGCATCCCTAACTTACAGCAACCCCACAAGGATCAGGAAACTGAAGCCAGAGGTCACACAGCTAAGGAGTGGAGAAGCCAGGTTTTAAACCAGCGTTCTGACTCCAGATCTCGTGATACTAACTCTGAGGCCCAATTCTACGAGGCCCCATCTCCAACGAGTCAGCAGCTCCCCCTCCCAATTCCCCTGAGGTCTTGCAGGTCATCCTTCCTCATCTCCCTCCAGGAAGCGAAGATTCCTATATGGGGAGGACCTCAAACCAATTTCAGAGAACGTAGGGACCCAGCCTCCTTGTAATCCCACGGGGAGACCAACTGTCCGGTCCTCCCAGCCCTCTGGGGCTCAACATCGGCCTCTCGTCTCTCTCGTGGCTCGGGACCAAGGACCCCACTCCCACCCTGGGTACCTTGCTGTAGGGCTGGCTGCAGACAATTTTGACGCGGTCCCAGCGCTTCTCTGCTGCTGCCCGGACCAACTTGTCGGGCCCAAAAATGCGAACGCGGTTGGAATTTGAGCCACTGCGACTCTCGGAAGGGGACATGAAAGACGAAGTGACCAGAAGGACCTGGGGAAAGGCACAGAGGATGAGAGCCAGGCCTGGCTGGTTTCAGTGACACCTCCTGGGGGCTGGAAGAGGGCAGGGGCCTGAGCAGGGACCAGGGAGTCGCCAGATCCAGTTGTACCTCAACCTGCCTCAGGGCCTCTAGACCCTTCTCATTTCTGGGCCTCCAGTCAGTCCTTCCCTGGCACAGGCCCCAGAGGGGTCCTTCTAGTGCCAGATCTGAACCACCCTTCTCTAAATTCTTCCAGAGTCTTCCATATCTGGCCACATGGCGGGAACCCTCAGGACAGGGAGCTTCAGGAACCCTCACCAGCAGAGGATATTCACAATGACTGGCACAATATTCATACACCTTATTGTATTTTTTTTTTTTTTTTGGCCGTACCACACAGCTTGTGGGATCTTAGTTTCCTGACCGGGGACTGAACCTGTGCCCTTGGCAGTGAAAGCGTGGAGTCCTAACCACTGAACCACCAGGGAATTCCCTCAAACACCTTTTTGAAATGCACAGCTGAGTCAGCAGAAGAGAGGCCAGAAATTACAGTGCAGAATCCAAAGAGGTAGGGGAGCTGCACCCATTACTAAGTGACTGTCTCTCAGTTCAAACCCGCCCTCAAAAAACAAACAAACAAAATAAATAAATACTAAAATAAAATAGAAAAAATACAAAAGAAGAAAAAACAAAAAATATTTTAAAAAGAAAAGAAAAGAAAACAAAACAAAACATCCCACCCTTGGTAGCTCAGCTCTGGGACGCTGGGGACGTTTCTAATCTCCAGCTGCTCCTTGTCAGGCTCTGCCAGCAGGGGGAGCTAGAGAGACAGGCTGGAGGAGGGAGGCGGGACCTGAGCCTTCTTTCAGATCCCCCGAGCAGCACCCAGGTGTGCTTCGCTCCTGCGTCTGCAGCTGTTGTTCTTCCCCCGGGGCGCCAGATGAATCCAGTTTGCAGCTTCCCAACACCTGCAGAACTGGCTTCACTGCACCCTCTCAGGGACATACCAGAACCAGCCAGGGAGCTCCCCTTCCTCAGGGTCTGAGTTTCAGCTCCAAGGGCCCCACCTCCAAGCTTGGAAACATCTACCCTTCAGTCATGCCAACCTCTTCCTTTTGTTCCTCCAACCCTAAGGGCGGTGACTGCCCCCTGCAGTTGCTTCCGCGTCCTGCCTCAGTCTTCTGGCCTCTTCAGTTCAATACCTTGTTACTAATTCTTTACGTTAATTCTCTCTGTTAAACTAACTGGTGTGGTTTCAGTCTCCTGGTGGGACCCTGACTGATACAGTGGGTGGCACTGATGTTGGTGATTCCCGGTGGCACAGAGCTTGATTTTAAAGGGCTCTAGGTGGTGGTAGCAGGAGAGACCAAGAAAGAAAGCCTGTGCTCCAAGTCAGGAAGAAAGGCATCTTAGGGACCGTGCCACAGAGCAGAGAGCTGGGCCTCTCCAAAGGGCAACACCCTCCGTGGGTAAATTAGGGAGGAATGTGCCTTGTGGGAAGAGTCAGTGGGAGGCTTTAGCTCTGGGGAGACAGCAGAGAAAAGCTGAAAAATCCTCTCTGGAGACTCCTAACCGCAGGTCTGTACTCTCAAGGATTTGCAGTAAAAATCCACACTAGTTATCTGCGTGGAAGAACCCAAGGTGAAAATTTTAAGTGGTCCCATGTATGTAGTATCACCTGGTGCCGGGGCAAATCCTCTTTGGAGGAACGTACTTCAAACCAGGCCCTCAAAGAATTCCCACAGATACATTCCCCAAACGCAGAATCAACAATCACACACACACACACACACACACACACACACACACACACACACCCATGAGGCATAAGGAAACAGGCTGCCATGATTTAGGGTCAGCAGAAACTATAAACTGCAGACTCAGACCCACAAAGACTGCACATATTGACATTATCAAACACACAATATAAAAGTAATTGTGTTTAACAGTCTAAGGAAATAAATGGAGCTATTAACAGTATGACGAAGGAACAAAAACTGACCAGGCAGTTTTGAAAAGCAGTGGAAGAGCTGCGTGCCCAACACTAAGGGATGAACCGTGATTGGTCGAAGTGGTCCGATTTCCTCTGCCAGTGGCTGGTCCAAGGATGGGCAATTCGATGTTAAGAGGAAGGCTGCTGGAAGCTTTTGGGAAAGATTTTCCTTCTTCATTAAAGAGAAACAGAGGATGGAAGAAAACCACTGCTTTTCTGCCATTCCACTCCTCCGCTTTCTGCTTTGGATGCTACTAGGTGATGGATGGAGCCATAGCAACCATCTTGTAACCATGTGGGCAAAGTCCAAAAGAATCAAGAGGTGCCCAACCAAGCACCCTGACTTTGTTCAGTTGCCCAATCAACTCTGGGTCTGCCTAATGCTGGACTTCCCTCCTAAGGAAACAATATATATTCTTAGGCAGTAAGCCACCTTTAGTTGGGTGTAATCTGTTACTTAGTCTCTTTTCTAACTGACATGCTGTGAAATTAGAAAACAAAAGCTTTTTGCTGAGAAAAACATAGACTGTAACTAGGTATCTCCTTGTGCTCAGCTCTTGATTATGAAAAGGAAACAGCAAAGATGACAAAAATTATACAGAAGGGAAGCCAGCTCCCTGGCCTTGACTACACTTGTTTATAAAAGGGCTGATTCTGAGCCGATGGGAGAGCTGAATTACCATCTAGTGACTAAATGAAGGGGCAACACAAGCTGTGGTTGGCAGCTGCCACCCACACTAAGGGGGAGCCTCCCTCTGAATATACTCTCCTCCCACTCATTGTGAAGAGAAAACAACTCCAGTTGTTTTATTATCCAATACTGTCTTTAAGGTTCTAGGATTAAACCTTTATTCTCTAGACTGCGTTAACCTTGCAAGCTTAGATATCCCCTTTGCAGAACTTGGAGGGGTTAAAAAAAAAAAATGTTGGGACTTCCCTGGTGATCCAGTGGTTAAGACTCCACGCTCCCAAGGCAGGCGGCCCAGGTTTGATCCCTGGTCAGGGAACTAGATCCCACATGTCGCAACTAAGAAGTCCGCATGCCGTAACCAAGACCCAGCGCAGCCAAATAAACAAACAAATAAATAAACAAATATATTTTTTTAATGTTGATGATTTTGTAGAAAATGTCACTAGTTATTAAAATATGTGCCTTTGGCTTCGTTTGTATGGGTGACATCAAAACGGACCAGTCCTGCTCGGCCCTTTTTCCTTTTCTTTCTTGACTCTTCCAACCGTATCTAGTCTCTGGGTAGAAGCCAGACCTTATAAGTCCCAGAGTCTTTAATTCAGTCTTGGCTAGCAGTTATAACAAAGCTTCCAGCAGAAGTTTAATTAAAAACCTTGAGAGAATGGGAGACTATTGACATAGGGGTTTTCAGACTCTGAAAAGATCAAGCCCTAAGCTAACCATTCCACCTTTCTAGGTAGATAAGATAAGAATAATAAAGATTCACATGCCCGATTAGATAAAGTTTTAGCTAACAATACACTTACTCTGTTTCCATAATTATAAAGTAGAATTTTGATCTAAATCTGTTTGCTAAGAAGAACAGAAAACTCTTTTTTTATAGTCCCAAAGATTGTTGATTTTATTTAAAATTTTAAACAAGGAGGCCATTAGACTCAGTGACTCTAGTGCCTTAGGTAGCCTAAGTAAACCAACCAAAATCTAAGCCAGAGTTGGTGTACTCGAATCTAAGAAAATGAAATCAACTAATCGTGAATAGCCAAGTCACTAGATTTTCCCAAGTAAGGGAACCATTTAAGCTCTAGCCAATTAAATAATTGCTTTGCTTTGCTTCCCTGTTTTCTCTCTAAAAATCTCTGTCCTAGCCCATCCACACAGCACCCCTAATCATGTTTCAGTTTTGGCTGCCTGATTTGAATTGTTTGCTCAAATAAACTCTTCAAAACATAATGTTTTCCTTCTACAACTTATAGAACTTTTATTTTATTATTATTATTTTTTTTGCCACACCACGCGGCTTGTGGGATTTTAGTTCCCCGACCAGGGATGGAATCTGGACCCTCGGCAGTGAGAGCGTGGCATCCTAACCACTGGATCTCCAGGGAATTCCCTAGAACCTTTAGAATAAGAATGTGTGTTCAAGGAAAACCTCACTGGTTAAAATGTACCTTGTAAGGTGGAAAAAGCACTTGATAAAATTCAACACACATGCATTTAAAGACTGGCAATATCAAGTATAAGTAAGGATGGGAAGCAAAAAGAACTCATATACTGCTGAAGGGAATATAAACTGGTACAACCATTTTGGGAAACTGTCCATTTCTAATAAGGTTAAAACATATATCTACAATTCGACTCTTACATATTTACCTAAAAGAGATCTCTACACAGAGGCTTGTACAAGAATGTTCACAGCAGCTTTTTTCATAATAGTCAAAAAGTGGTGGACTTCCCTGGTGGTGCAGTGGATAAGAATCCGCCTGCCAATGCAGGGGACACAAGTTCGAGCCCTGGTCTGGGAAGATCCCACATGCCGTGGAGCAACTAAGCCCGTGCGCCACAACTACTGAGCCTGCGCTCTAGAGCCCACGAGCCACAACTACTAAAGCCCACGCGCCTAGAGCCCGTGATCTGCAACAAGAGAAGCCACCGCAGTGAGAAGCCCACACACCGCAACGAAGAGTAGCCCTCACTCGCTGCAACTAGAGAAAGCCCGCGCGCAGCAACAAAGACCCAATGCAGCCAAAAATAAATAAATAAAATACATAAATTTATTTTTTTTTAAAAAAAGTGGTGGGGAGTTCCCTGGCGGTCCAGTGGTTAGGACTCAGCACTTTCACTGCTGGGGCCTGGGTTCAATCCCTGGTTGGGGAACTAAGATCCTGTAGGCTGCACAGCATGGCCAAAAAAAAAAAGCGGCAACAGCCCAGATGCCCGTCAACAAGAGAACGGATGAACAAATTGGGATCTACGCTTACAGTGATATGGCTCAACAATAAGGTGGAACAGACCGCTGACATATATATGATATGTCAGAACACCAAAAAAAACAGTACGTTGAGTAAAGCCAGCCACAAAGAAAGAACACATGCTATATAAAATTCCACTTATGTGAAATTCTAGGACAGGCAAGAAAAGAGATCAGTGGTGGCCTGAGCTGAGGGTGGGAGGAGTGACTGCAAAGGGACACGAGGGAACTTTCAGGAAGGCCAGCGATGCTCTACGTCTTGATCTGGGGGACAGTTACGCAGGTGTGTACATCTGTCAAAACGCCGACCTGTGCATTTTATTCTATGCGAACTATACCTCAATTGAAAAAAATTTTTCACTGCAAGAAAACAACTGATTTGTTCACTTAAAATTGTAACCTCTCTTTTTCACAGTAGGTTTATTTTTACCCCAGGTCATTTTGCTGGTTGACCAGCTGGCTCATTATGATCTCACCGCTCCGGCTTGAATCCATTCAACTGGTTAAAAAAAGGATTGGGCCAATTTTCAAAATTCAGTAAGTCCCCTACATACAAACTTTCAAGTTGCGAACTTTCAAAGATGCGAATGTGCCCCTGCATGCCAGCTGTTGCACCGTGCTGCTGTCCTTTTCAAGGTGCTCTACTGGAAGGTTAAAGATGCTTCCTTTATTTTCTGTGTTTGTTTTTTAGGTATTATTCGTGTGAAAAGTATTATAAGCCTATTACAGTACAGTCCTATACTACTGTGTCAGTTGGGTACCCAGGCTAACTTTGTTGGACTTAGGAACAAACTGGACTTACGAACAGGCTCTCGGAACGGAACTCGCTCATATGTAAGGGACTTACTGTATTTGTAATAGAGCAAAAGGCTTGTAAACATTTGTCACAAATAAAGTAACTAAGAGAGGCACCCCAAGCAATTCGGAATCTCAACTGGCTGCGACATCTCTGAGAAGTTCTGGGACCAGAAGCAAAGGAGTTTTGCTCTCAAGCAGCAACTGAGTCGTAGAACAAACAGGTGCCTCTGGTTGTTTCTGCAGCCATGTTGCAATTTCGGCCAAATCCCTGCTGCACACAGCTTATCACCTGGGTCTGCTCTTTGTCTCCGGGAACCCTGGGCTCCTCTGGAGGGCCACCGTCAGTGTGACTCGCCTCCACCCTGGTCTGGAGCCTGGGAGGTCTGGGGCCTCGATGGGGGCACCTGGGGCAGGGATCAGCAGGGGGCTTACCTCGTAGTCCTGCTCCCCGGCCCCTCCGGCTGAGCTGCCCACCAGCACCTCCACGAAGGCCGAGCCGTCGTTCCCGATGTCCACGCTGTGTATCTGCTCTTCCTTCTCTAACTGCAGGGGAGGGAAAGCGCACTGTCAGTGCCGCTCTGCCCCCCTCCCCCAGCTCTCTGTGGGACCTCGGAAGAGGGATGACCCCCATCCGGGCCCCCTCGTCTCCTTGCAAAGTCAACTCGGTGACAGTGAAGACAGGGCTGAGTGGGGCCACTGCGTCCCCTGCACGCAGCACAGGGTGTAGAGTCAGAGCTCGAAAATATTCACCGACCGACTGCATAAGCTCCCACACCCACTTCCCTGACTCTGCCAGACTCTGCCGGATGGGCCGCTAACCCGCCACCACGGAGCTCTCCTTGGTGGCGCTATGCAGACAAATGGCACATCTGTCACCCCCAACCCCAATCACACAGGGCTCCGGGGAAGCTCCCTGAGGGTAGGGGCCTAGTCTGGTTTGGCTCACCACTGATTCCTGGGTTTGAGTCCCAGCTCTGCCACACGCTAGCTATGTGGCCTTGTCAGCTCACCTCTTGGAGCCTCAGTTTCCTCATCTGTAAAGTGGGGATGGTCACCCTATCTAGGATTATGCACATAAATACTACGGCCTCAGGGACCGGCATGTAGCAGGCACCCTGCCACTGCCAGTCAGGAGGCAGTATTAGTCGCTGCTTGATGACTATTTGTCAAAAGAAGGCAAGAGGTGACTGTAGGATGGCTTGCCCCCAAAGTTTCTGCCATTCCTGTAAAGGCCGCGTGGGGGTGGAAGGCAGTTAAGAATGGCTGAAGCAAGTCTCCTGCTTTCCACTCTGGGGATCTTTTATTTGGCTCCTAGAATGACAAGTTACTTCGACCCCCAAAGGTACCTAGTCTGCCACCCTACACCAGGATCATCTGACGGTCCGATCTGCCCTGTCACCTCCCCGTCGGGAGGCGGCCCGGACACTGCCTGCACCCTGCGGTAGGCAGGAACATCCCTCCGGGGAAGGAAGGAGCCTGGGCTTGTGGGGAGGTCAGCCTGACTTCAAATCCAGCCCTGCCACTTCCAAGCGGTGCAGCCCTGGGTGGCATATAACCTCTCTGAGCTGCAGTTTCCTCACAAGTGAAAGGGGAGGGTCATCATAACAGTCCTCCTTCCGAGGGGAGTCTAGATGACACATACTAACCACCGCAACCCACAGCCATTGCAGCGGACATCTAAGTGCTCAGATGTGGCAGACCCATAATAGCTGTATCTTCTCTCCGCCCCACAGCTCTTCGAGAGAGACAGGAGCTGTTATTATCTCTATTTCACACGTTAGCAAATGGAGGCAGGAAGCGGTTGTGTCACTTCCCTGAGGTCACACAGCTGGCGCCCAGGCAGCCTGGCTGGGCTAAAATAAAGGTGTCAGCAGGGCTGCATTCCTTCTAGAAGTTCTGGGGGAGAATCGTTTCATCTTTTTTTTTTATTATTATTAAAGCTTTTTAAAAAAATTAATTTATTTTAGGCTGCATTGGATCTTCATTGCGGTGCGCGGGCTTCTCACTGCGGTGGCTTCTCTTGCTGCAGAGCACAGGCTCTAAGCTCGCGGACTCAGTAGTTGTGGCGCATGGGCTTAGTTGCTCCATGGCATGTGGGATCTTCCAGGACCAGGGCTCGAACCCGTGTCCCCTGCATTGGCAGGGGGATTCTTAACCACTGCGCCACCAGGGAAGCCCGTTTCCTTGTCTTGTTTCCAGCTTCTAGAGGCCCCTGCACTCCTCGGCTGTGGTGCCTTCCTCCATCTTTGGAGCCAGCAATGGCATTGCTCCAACCTCTGCTTCCGTCTTCACATCTCCTCTGACTCTGGTTCTCCTGCCTCCCTCCTTCCCTTATAAGGACCCTTGTGATTACGCTGCACACACACACACACACCCCAATCATCCAGGCCAATCTCATCATCTCAAGATACTCAGTTCATCACATCCACAAAGTCCCTTTTGCCACGTAAAGGACATATTCACAGGTTCTGGGATTAGGATGTGGATATCTACTGGGGGCATTATTCTGTCTATCACACTTAGCTAAGCTCTTCCTGGGCCAGGCATCACTGAATCCTCACAACCACCTTGGAAGGAAGGGTCTGTAACTCTCCCAGCTTCACAGATGGGGAAACTGAGGCTCAGGCAGGTAAATAAATGGCTCACATGTCACACATAGTTAGTGACTGGAAGAGAAATTCAGACCCAACTGCCTGACGACAAGCCAACACTGCTTCCCAATTCCCCAGTTTCAATCCTTGACATAAAAACTCAACAGCTTGGGAATTCCCTGGTGGCCCAGTGGTTCAGACTCCGAGCTTCCACTGCAGGGAGCAAGGGTTCGATCCCTGGTCAGGGAACTGAGATCCTGCATGCCGTGGGGCGTGGCTGAAAAAAAACTCTGCCTCTCCCACATTTAAAGTATGGGGCCCTCCATCTAGTAGGATGTATATATATATATTTTTAATGAATGGTTCTTATTTCATATACGACTACTTCTACTTTAAACACACACATATACTCCCCTGTCTTTCTTTTGATAAATAAAAAATCTCTTATAAAAACATGGAAACAACCTAAGTGCCCATCAGTTTATGAATGGATACACACTGTATGATATTCCCTACAATGGAACAGTATTCAGCTGTAAAAAGGAATGGAGCACTGATCTAAGCTACAACATGTAGGAACCCCGAAAACCTAATGCTAAGTGAAAGGAGCCAGACAAAAGGCCACATATTCTATGGTCTTATTTATATGAATGTCCAGTATAGACAAATCCATAGAGACAAAAAGTATATCAGTGATACATATACACACTAGTATATATAAAGTAGAGAACCAACAAGGACCTACTGTATTGCACAGGGAACTATACTTCATATTTTGTAATAACCTATAATGGAAGAGAATCTGAAAAAAAATCTAAAACTAACACAACATTATAAACCAACTATACTCCAATTTAAAAAAACTGGAGGGACCTTCCTGGTTGCGCAGTGGTTCATACTCCATGATCCCAATGCGGGGGGCCCGGGTTTAATCCCTGGTCAGGGAACTAGATCACGTGTGCATGCCACAACTAAGAGTTCACATGCCACAACTAAGGAGCCCGCCTCCGCAACTAAGGAGCCCTCGAGCCACAACTAATGAGCTCACTGGCCTCAACTAAGGAGTCCACATGCTGCAAATGGGGAGCTGGCGAGCTGCAACTGAGGAGCCCGCCTGCCACAACTAAGCCCCAGCACAACCAAATAAAAATAAATAAATGAATTTTTTAAAGTTTAAACTAAAATAGTAATATATTTTTTCTTGAAGATTTAAAAATTAAAAAGGTTAATATCAAGTGTTGATTTAAATGTACACCAGCAGTGTTAAATGCAGATTAATTCAGTAAATTCACTTGAGTGAAAAAAAATAAAATAATTGAATTCCCTATTTTAACAAAAGTACATTGGTGGTTGCCAGCAGCAACCTGGGGAAAGGGGAATAGGGAGTGATCGCTTAATGGTTTTCCATTTCTTTTTGGGGTGATGAAAATGTTCTGGATTAGACAGCAGGAATGAAGGCAGAACATGGTCAATATTCTAAAAAACCCTGAACTGTACACTTTAAATGGTTAAGATCTTTACATTACGTGAATTTTACCTCAAGAAAAAAGACGTGAGTGTTCAGTAAGTATCAGCTGTGAGGAGAAAGTTACTTAAGCACAGGGTGAGTCATCTGTGGCCCGGGTTCGTGTGCGCCTTTCCCAGGAAGACAGAATTCACGACAGTGGAAGAAATGAGACATGGAAGGTTTGCAAAGTCCCAGAGACATCTTATTAAAAAAACTGTTCCAAGACAAACATCATATTTTATTGCTTATATGCCGAGTCTATAAAAAAAAGAAAAAAAGAAAAAAAAAGATACAAACGAACTTACCTACAAAACAGAAAGAGACTCACAGACTTAGAGAACGAACTTATGGTTACCAGGGGGAGGGGTTGGGAGGAGGCACAGACTGGGAGTTTGGGATTGACATGTACACACTGCTATATTTAAAATAGATAACCAACAAGGACCTACTGTACAGCACAGGAAACTCTGCTCAATACTCTGTAATAACCTGAATGGGAAAAGAATTTGAAAAAGAATAGATACATGTATTTGTATAACTGAATCACTTTGCTGTACACTTGAAACTAACACAACATTGTTAATAAACTCTACTCCAATATAACAACAACAAAAAAAACTGTTCCACATCCATGAAAGAATAAGGTAGAACTTGATGCACCGTTAAAAAGAATAAGATAGATCTTGATGCACCATTAAAGAGAATAAGGTAGAACTTGATGCCATGACAATGGATCTCCAAGATACAGTTTCTTGGAAGAAAACAAGGGAGAGGACTGTTTACATACAGTGTACTTTTTAAAAGGTCGGGAGGGGTGAATATATACGCTTGTACGTGGACAGAGTGACCCGGGGGGTAATATGAGAAACGGCTCACAGTGGTTGCCACAGGAGGGAAGACCTGGGCAGCAGAAATCAGGAGGGCGGGGGTAGGGAATGGAAGCAGGTGGTGGGGAGGAGTTTTCCTTTTCACTGTATACCCTCCCTTTTGTGCCTTTTGAGTTAACCACCATACGCATATAACACCCATTTGATGAGTTAATAAAATCTCAGTGGTTATCTCCAACAATGGAATACTACCAGCGGCACCCAGCAAGGAGGATGAAACTAACAAAATGAAACTAACAAACAATGCTGGGAAAGAAAAGAGCAGCCAGAGGTGAAAGTACTATATACCCTGTGATTCCATTTATGAACAATTCAAAGCCAGCCAAAGCTAATCAATGCTGTTAAAAATCTATGCCATGGTTACCCTTGCGGGGGAGCAGTGACAGGAAGGAGCACAAGGGGGCGTGGGAGGGGGTGTGTTCTGTTCCTTGATCTGGTTGGCAGTACATGGGCTGCAGTTCGTGACGATTCACTGGACTGTATGCTTTGCTGTACGCACATGTCATGTCAAAAGAAGGTAAAAAATTTTAAAACATCACAATGGCAAACTGGGTGATGAGAAAACCACTGAAAAACAGAAACAGAACGTGTCCACCTTGCTACTGAACATTTTTTCTAAAGAACACACCTCAGCATCCGGGGGGATGGGAGGAGTTACACCTGGGCTGCGTCTCAGCCACTCCCACCAGCCCAGGAGTGGTTAGTAAAGAGGCTGGAACTGCCCTCCTGGGAGCAGGTGATGGGTTGGCGATAGAGCCTCTTTCGGACACCGCAAACGAAAAAGGCGTGTGGGGCTGTCACCACGAGCAGAGGGCTGAACCCCACATGGTAATACAGAGATATTGTGAGATGCTATTTGAGGGGAAAAAAATACACAGTAGTAGGAAAATCCACAGATCAATCTACGTGTCTTGGTGTCCTGAAGTTTCCTCTCTTCACTTGCTTGAAAAGAACTGAAATTAGCACTCGGTGAGCCTGGAGTCACCCTGCACGCTGCCAACTGGCAAACGCCATCAGATTTTCCGAAGGGTCTCCAACGCGAAATAAATCGACAACCGCTGTGACAGTGCTGCCTGCTCCAGCACTTTTCCCCTGCAGTTTATTCTCAACCTGGAGACCTCACAGAAGATTCTGGGAGAGGGGGCTTCCCTGGTGGCGCAGTGGTTAAGAATCCACCTGCCAATGCAGGGGACACGGGTTTGAGCCCTGGGCCGGGAAGGTCCCACATGCCGCGGAGCAACTAAGCCCGCGAGCCACAACTACTGAGCCCGCAAGCCACAACTACTGAAGCCCGTGCGCCTAGAGCCCGTGCTCTGCAACAAGAGAAGCCACTGCAATAAGAAGCCCTCGCGCTGCAATGAAGAGTAGCCCCCGCTCCCCACAACTAGAGAAAGCCCGCATGCAGCAACGAAGACCCAACACAGCCAATCAATCAATCAATCAGTAAAAGATTCTGTGAGAACCTAAGTCACGTTCTGTTCCTCCTCTGCTCAGAGGCCTTCCACGGCTCCCATCTCATGCAGAG
This sequence comes from Monodon monoceros, assembly GCF_005190385.1. Classification (NCBI taxonomy): domain Eukaryota; kingdom Metazoa; phylum Chordata; class Mammalia; order Artiodactyla; family Monodontidae; genus Monodon; species Monodon monoceros. The sequence goes on from NW_021703766.1 coordinate 47,518,950, forward strand.
CAAATGCTTAAATCCTTACAATGGCTTTTAGGCCTTACGTAGGTTAGGGGTCGTCTACCCTCACCCTATCAGCACCTACCCCTCTCCCCTGTCAACTCCACTCCACCCACACACAGGGCTTGCTGCTGTCCCTCCAGCCCGCCAGACACCAGCCAGGTACCAGCCAGGCACTGGCCTACCAGGCGCCAGCCTGCCTTGGACTCTGTTTCTTTCCCAGGTACCTGCATAACTCAGGAAGGCCTTCCCTAACCCCCTATTTAGAAAAAAACCTCTTGCCACTGCCTCATCTTCCACTGGAGGCATTTCTCATTCCTCTTTTTTCTTTTTTTAATATTTATTTATTTATTTGGTTGCACTGGGTCTTAGTTGCGGTAGGCGGGCTCCTTACTTGCGGCTCGCCAGCTCCTTAGTTGTGGCCCGCGGGCTCCTTAGCTGTGGCATGCGAATTCTTAGTCACGGCACGCATGTGAGATCTAGTTCCCTGACCAGGGATCGAACCCCAGCCCCCTGCAGTGGGAGCGCAGAGTCTTAACCACTGTGCCACCAGGGAAGTCCCTCCTCACTTCTCTTAACCATGTAATTTCCTCCCTAGGCATTCATCACCTGACACACGTACGTTTTACTTATTAATCGGTCAGTCCTTCCTTGCCAATGTAAAATCTCCACAGGACTGATGTACGTTTGTCTTGTGGTGTCCCCTGCACTATGCCCCAGTACCTACAACAGTGCTGGGCCTACACAAGGCGCTTCTATGAATGAATGAACAAATGAATCCATCCACTCCCAAGTCTCCAGGGCCTGTCCCTGTGCTGACAACTCCTACAGCCCTATCTCCAGCTCCATGTCCAATCGCTAGCTGTCCCCTGGATGTCCCAAAGTCATAGCAGACCTGGACATCCCAACCAATGTGTCACCTTCTCAAGCTGCCCCTTGTCGAGGTTTCCCACTTTGGTGACAGGTGCAATATCCCCTTTGGTCTCCCAGAGCGGAGAATCCTGTGGCTTGTCTGGCTCCCTCGCTCCCCATATCCTGTCTCTTCTTGTTCCCAGTGCAACCGGGGTGCAGACCCAAATGGGATGTTCCTGATCATCTCCTGACCAGAGAGCCCAGCAGAATCAGCGCCCAGTAATTAACACATGAATCCCTCCCTTTACACAAACACCTGCCTGCTGACAGGGCACTTTTGCAAACATTACATCACCGGATTTTCACAGCAACCCTGGGCTCAGATCACATTATTCCCAATGGGCAGATGAGAAAACAGGTTCAGAGAAAAGAAACCATTTGCCTGAGGTCACAGGGTGAGTAAGAGGGACATGTGGGGTCTTAAATCCATGTCCCAAGACTAACTAAAAAAAACATTGGCTCTAGGCAAGTTTGTATAACCTCTCTGGGACTAGTTTCTTCCTTGTAAAAGGGGATAATAAAGGACTCGAGGTCATGGGGTTTTTATGAGGATTCAATGAATTAACCCATGTGAGGTGTTTAGAATGGTGACCGGCAGTTGTAATTTTTTTTCCTTTTAGTTCCCTGACCAGGGATTGAACCCAGGCCCTCGGAGCATGGAGTCCTAACCACTGGACCACCAGGGAATTCCCAGGCAGCTGTAATGTTGAATAAATGTTAGCTCTCATTATTCTTACTATGTTAGGGACCTAAGAGATATTTAAATTCCTAAAATCATTCAGAAAATCTTGTGGGTCTGTGTATTTTTCCTGGGAAGAGAATTCTCAGATTCTCCCTAATTCTCAAAAGGTTCTGTGAACCAAAACTTTTTCAGAACCACTGGGCAAGAGAGAGACAATAATAGGTTTTAACACAATCAGGTAAGCGTTGCCCCCAACATCCCTCCCCAAACACCCCCTACATTCAGAAGGGAGGAATGTGGCCAAAATCAAGAAAGCCAAGGTATGAACACAGAGCAGCAGGACAAAGTGGCTAAGAACACTCACAGTAGGTTCAGGTCTTAGCACCGCCATTTATTAGTGGTGATAACAGCCCCTACATTATCCAACTCCATGAAGAGTCGGGTCACACAGGTAAAACACCCAGGCCGGCGGCACCAGGCAAAGAGCATATGCTTGGCAACACACCTAGCTCGCTTCTCCCACCAGCTTCTTATGCCGGAGAGGAACAGCCTGTTTGGAATTCTGTAACCATCTTGGGTCAAACTACCCTTTCCTCTTTGCCTCCCTCCAACTTCACAGAGAATGTACCAAAGCGCTCAGCATGCCAGACATGGTAGCTTAGACTGGCCACTTCACTTCGCCCTGCCCTATGCCCCAGTTTCCTCATCTTTAAAATGAGGTTGACTGTGGACTTCCCTGGTGGTCCAGTGGTTAAGACTCCACACTCCCAACGCAGAGCCCGGGTTGGATCCCTGGTCAGGGAACTAGATCCCGCATGCCACAACTAAGACCAGCGCAGCCAAATAAATAAATATTTTTTAAAATAAAAAAATAAAATGAGGTTGATTGGCTTAGATGATAATGAGACAACTTCCAGCCCTGAGCCCAGAGACTTTAGAAGGCGGGATACATGGCAATGATTCACTCTGTTCCAGCTGAGAAAATTGAGGCCCCGAAAGTAGCAGCAACCTACCTGGGCCACACACTGATTCACCCCTGGCCTAGTGCCTGGATCACCTTTCTCCCCTGCTAAGGGGCACAGGGATCACACTGCTCATTTTCCAGGTGAGGAAGCTGAGGCCCAAAGGGAAAGTGCCTCAACTCACTGCCAGTTAACTCCAGACTCCTATTAAGGAGATGGGGGGAGGTCAGAATCACCTGGAGCACCACAGAGATGGTCTTCTCGCCTGCCTTGGCTGCGCGCCACTTTCGGTAAGTGTCTGCCTTGAGAAGGTTTTCTGCACAGTAGGTCTGGAGAGAAGAGTGGGAAAGGGCAAGTTAGGGTACAGAGATGACAGCTAGGTCCCCAGCTCTCAGATTATTCCATTGAGATCCCCCAGATTTAAGTTTCCCTATTAATCCCCACACACTCTGCCTTGAGTCCCCTACAGCATTTTCCCCTGGAAATTCACCCCTGGGCCTTCCAAGGAAGCTCCCCTATCCCTCCTTTTCTCTCTGAAAGTTCCTCTATTCCACATCTCTCTAGAATTCCCTTATGGCCTCTGAGAAATTCTCCCAGGACCCTCCTTTGGATTCCACAAAGTCCCTTTTATGAAAGGAAAATCAAAATGAAGTCGGTATTGCTAAAAGGGCTCTCTAAAATGGAGCTGGGTGGCCACCGAGGAATTGGGACCACGCAGGTCTCAGCCTGGATGGAATGTGACCTTTTGACCACTTACTGCATTCAACACAGACATCCAGGACATCTACCAGAAACTCGAGATACTTATCGGACACTTACCGTAAAGTAACTCATGACGGCCTATTTATGGGGCCTTTACCCTAAAGTAACTCATGACACCCTATTCTTTAAAGCCAAATATTTCTTGTATCAGGGGCAATTACAATTCTCTCTAGACAACTTTAACCGCCTGGTGACCTTTGTCCTCATAAGCCCCTGACTCTCTCTCCCAACACACTTTCGGTTTTACGGAAATCTGTGTCTCTCTAATATCAGTTCCTAAAACCCCAAATAAAGTTCTTTTTTCTTCGCAGCCCGGAAACTGATCATTGTTCAACCCCTTTTGGGCTCCAAAAGTTCTCCTAGAGTCCCCTCAAGAATTCCTTTACTTCTTCCAACCTCCTCCACGCCAGTCCCTCACCGAGTCCTGGCTACTGCAGGATACCACATGGCGGAGGCGGATCTCCGGCATGTCAACGTCGTGGGCTTCGCCTGACCAAGAAGATGCTGGAGGGTCTGAGTTTAGGGTGCAGACAGCTGGGGCGCCCTGCGCGGGCTTAACTGCGCAAGCGCACGAGGCTCGGGCCTTTCAAACAGCGGCGCGCCGGAGGTCGCGTCAACACTGCGCAAGCCCAGTGCGTCTCTCCCGAGAGAGGCGAGAGGGGCTGAGTTGCCTAGTAACGAGCTTCTCCCGCCTCCCTCTGGCCAAACCGCTCTCTAGCCCCCGCTCCCGGTGACTTTCACACTAGGTCTTCCGGGCACCTAGCAACCGGCGTGGCCTCCAGGACTGGTCCCCAGAAGAAATTCGCCATCCTCACCACCCCAACTGAAGCCTGGAAAGCAAGAGGCCAGCAAATCTGAGTGGATTTTTGCAGGGAGCCTGGAGCCTACCGCAACAGGATCCCCTCCACCGGTTGCTGGCTACCCTCCCCATGCCTGCCACCAACACACACACACACACACACACACACACACACGCACGCGCACACAATCTCTGATCTCTCAAGCTTATGCCTGCGGCAGAGAGAGTGGGTAAAGAACCTAAATAAAACACAATGCATGTGCACAAACACACATCCAGCCTTGAGTGCTTCCAACCATGCCTCAGTTTTCCAATGTGACCTATGGGCATCTGTCTCGTACCATGCCCACCCCTGCCCGGTGACAAGCACCCCTCTGTTCCGTCCCCGAGAGACCCAGAAGGGCATCTTGGGGTGGGGTCGGAGCTGGAGACAACCCAAACACGGAAAAGTGAGTATGAACCAAGCGTGCCCCTACAGAACATGCTGGACGCTCCCAGGTAGGGCCCCACCCACGCTGGGCACCTCCTTGGGAAGAGAAAGAAGGGTATCTCAGTCCTAGCAGCCGCCCTACCCTGCAGGGAATCAAATGACCCGATTCTGAGATTATGATCTTGGGCCTCAGGTCAGAAAAAAAAGAAAAGCGGGGGTGGGGGGGTGGGGGTGGGGGGGGGGGTGGGAATGTGAGAAAATAGGGAAGTGATCTTCTGGGTCCTGACGGAAGAGAGGGCTGGAAGTCCAGACTCCTGGGGTCCCCGTGGAGGAGGGGACTGGGCACAAGATGCCCATGTCGCATTCAGATTCTGGTTCTGCCTCCCCACCCCAGAGCTACAGAGACCTGCCCCCAGATCTTACGTCACTTCTTTCTCACCCTAGGGGTAGGGTGGGTCCAGACCCACCCCTCCTCAGCTTCCTATAAGAAGAGCTGGGGACCTGGGACTGCAGGTTCACTCACTCATCCATCATGAGGCTTTCCACGAAATCCCAGACCTTCCTGCTGGCTTCCGTGCTGCTCTGCACCCTCCTGGGTCTGGGTAAGTGACTAGGGGCCTGGAATCCTGGGACCTTCGGAAAGAGGACTATATGAGAGGGGCATTCAGCAAGGTCCTTCAGGGGGGAGGGGGAAAGAGGAGGTGTCCTGGGAATTCAGATTCATGGCAAAGGCAGAGGGTAAAGGACAGAAAGACTGGGGCCCCAAGGGAAGAATAGCTCAGAAACTTGTGTGTGTGAATCCCTGAGAAAGAAGGGGATTTGATGGGCTTTGAATCCCCTGTCCCCCAGGCAAGGTCTCAAAATAAGCCTTCTGGGGACTTCCCTGGCGGTCCAGTTGTTAAGACTCTGTGCTTCCACTGCAGGGGGCGGGAGTTCGACTCCTGGTTGGGGAACTAAGATTCCGCATGCCATGCAGCTCGGCCAAAAAAAAAAAAAAAAAAAAAAAGACGTCTGAATTCTAGAAAATCAGAGTATGATTAGAAAGGGAAATTTTTTTTAAAAAAATGATGGGGCGGGGGAGAGATTTTCTTTCTCCCAGAACTCTAGGGAGTTCAGACCCCTGGTGTACTCCCCTAGATGCAGGAATTCAGGCAAGCCCCACCTTCCCCAGGATGCAGTTGCCCAGTGTCTGGGCCCCCATTTGCCTCCTCTTTCAGTACCAAGGGGTCCATGCGCTTGCCCTCCTGGTCCGTGCTCTCCCTTCTTGACCTGGGATGCAGATCCCAGCCTCAGGTACCCCTGCCTGGGCTCCTACTGTCTACAAGACCTATGCGTGGTATCTACAAGACCTACGCGTGGTACCTACAAGGAAGAGGATCTCACTTCCGAGAACCAGCTCGACCTGAAGCTTCACAAAAGTCCATGGAAACCTTCACCAGGACCCCTCCCTGTCCCCAGACTTTCTCAGAGGACCCTAAAGTCCCCAGCCTTGTAATTAGGTAAACTTGCTCCCTGGTGGAGTCGCTTTGCACCCCGGAAAGCGGCTTTGCTGGAACACCACCGCGTCTCTGCCGGAGCTTCTGACAGTTCCCTGGACAGCCGCCAATGCCCCGTCCAAGAACAATCAGGGAGATACCTTTCCCTCCTCCCTCAGACCGCCCCCCCCATCCCCCTCTGGACTCCGTCCGAAGTCTTGGTCCGCAGACCACACCACCCTTGACTAGAGCCCTGCTCTCTACACTGCAGGGTACCCACTAAGCTGTGAGGTGTGTACAGGCTCCGGACCCACGTGCAGTGGAAATGTGCAAACTTGTGACCCCGACCAGGACTCCTGCGTGGTCATCGTGGCTCACACCAACAGGAGTAAGAGCTCAGGGCGTGGCGTCAGATCCTGGGGAGGGGGCTGTGCTTTCGGGGTAGCAGATACCAGCACGCGCAGGGAGGAACCTTCCAGTGGTGAGCAGGCAGGAAAGAGGAAAAGGCAATCTCGAGGTGGACGGAGGGAGGAGAATCCGATGGAATGACAGAAACCACTGTTGTCAGGGATTTCTGAAAATTAGACTCCAAAGAGTTGATGGGGTGGGGGTGGGGGGGCAGATATAGAGACTTCCTTAGGCAGGAGGGGATTAGGGAAGGAAAGGACAAGGGGGAAGAGAGAAATCGCGAGAGGGGGAAAACCTAATATGCAAGAGGTGGAGGGGGGCGTGTAGAGGAGAAGGAAGGGGCTGGGGTGGGTTGGAAGGAATGTGACCAGGTTGACCATTTGGGGTGGGAGGGATCCCCTAGGGATGCGGGTTGGAAGAGACCATTCCTGACAAGAAGAGGAGAGATGATATTGGGGTAGAGGGAAAGATATAAAAGAACAGACAGGAGAGGGAAGATAATCCTGAAGCATGGAGCAAATTATCACAAAGAAGTGGAGCTGCGGCAATGGGGAGACATATGAGTAAAATGGGAGAGGAGGGGCAAGACTTAAATGGAAGGGACTCTCCCAGGCCTGAGGGAGGATGGGGGAGAAGGGGAGCAAAGGAAGAAACCACGAGGGGTGGGGTGTTCATTCAAAGCTGAAAGAGACCCAGAAACCCTTAGTTAAAGGAAGATGGTGGGGCGCGGCGTGAGACTGGAGAAGGAAGGATGTGACGGGAGGTAAGGCCAACGTTGAGTGTAGGAAGGAACCATTCCGACCGGAGGGTGTGTGTAAGGTAAGTGGGATAGAAGATTGCACGCTGCCCTACTCACCTAGCAAGAGTGGGCAGGTGGGGGAAGGACCTGAAAGTCTTGCAGAGGCCACCCAGGAGTATATGGGAGGGAGATGGGACCCTGGGACCGCAGGAGGAAGTTGGGGAAAAAAACACCTTTCTGTGGGGTAAAGAGGGGAAACCCTAGGGCTGGAAGAGACCACCGTACTGTGGGGAGGGGGAGGGGGAAGGCTGTGGAGGCTGGACGAGACCACTTCAGGCAAGACCTGAGAGTAGCCAAGGAGGGCAGCAAGAGACCATCGGTGGGAGGTCTGGGGAGTGACCCTGGGGAAATCTGGAAGAGACCACATTAGACAGAGAAGGATATGGGTGTTACAGGGTGCGGGGGGGCGAGGGTGGCATTCCAGTATTTGGTGGAAGGGATTCCAAGGGTCAGGGGAGGGCGAAAGGCTGGAAGAGACCATTTCACACCGCCATGGAGATAGCCATAGGCGGCCTGAAAAAGACCACTACAGGTGTGACCCTTAGAGGATGGCAGTGGGGTGGCGTGGGGCGGAAGGGACCACTGAGGCAGGCACCAGGGCTTGCCGATGGGAACTGCAAGAGACCACCAAAGCCTGGAGGGGGTGGGGTGGAGCGGACCTAATAAACAGTCCAGACCATGCCCCAGGCAGATAAGGGGGTATGACTCTGGGGGGCTGGAAGAGACCTCCCTAGACAGCAGCGGGCTGGGGCAGCTGTAAGGTTGGGAGAGACCTGGAAGCCAGGGTCCAGGCCAGGGCCCCTGAGCCCTCCCCTACCTCGCCATCCTGCAGAGGGCCACCAGTCGCTGAACACCTATAAGGGGTGCATGAAATCCAGCGCCTGCAGCTCAGGATTTGTCTCCATCACCATGGACCCTGAGAACTACATGGTGTCCAACACACGCTGCTGTCAGAGCAACGCCTGCAACCACGACCCCCTGCCCGGTAAGGACCAGCGCAGCCCCACAACCGGAGTCCCTTCCTGCCCCGCCTGAGAGCCTGCTGTGAGCACCCGCCACTGACCCGCGCTGTAACCTTTGGCAAACATCCTCCTTGCTCTGAGCCTCAGGTCCTCGCCTGTAAAATGCAGTGTCCATTAGCAACCGGTGTCCCCAGGGTTGCTGTGAGGTTGGGAAAGGGTTTAACGTCCTTTACACCTTACACTCCACCCTCCTCCCCAGCTCCTGAGAACAATCGTACGGAGAATGGCCTCCAGTGCCCTACCTGCATCACCCACTTCAAGGAAACATGCTCTTCAACTAAGAAAGTACTCTGTGTTGGCCAGGAAAGCCACTGTATCACCTGCGCTGGCAAAGTGCAAACTGGTGAGGGGCACCTAGATTTCTGGGGGAGGGGACAGGGAGGTTCCCAGAACTGGAGGCTCATACTTCCAGATTCTAGGGGAGAGAGTAGGTCCAGAGAACTGGGTGAGGAGGTGGCAGGGGCATGACCCCGGGTCATGAGGAGGGAGGGGTTGGAAGTCCTGACTCCAGGCTGAAATCCCTCCCCCAACAGGTGTCATATTTGCTACTCGGGGCTGTGCTACAGAGAATGCCTGCCACACCAAGCCTGGGACCCTGGTGCCCGCGGCCTCTCGTACCTACACCATCACCCAGGCCAACTGTCTTCCAGGCCCCCAGCCTTCTGGCAAGGCTAAGTGAAGAACCGAGGCGTATGCCACGTTTGGTCTTGATTTGTTCTCAGCTACAGCTTCCCATGTGCCAATATATTATTAAACAACTTAACAGAACAAGCCTGAGTCCTTGTGACGTGATGCATTTCAGGGAGGTGGGATGCAAAAAGCAGGGGTCTCAACCTTTGGGAACCCCCTCTTTGGAAGGAAGAGAGGGAAGACCCTACCTTCTGTTAAGGGATTACTCCCTGCTGGGTCCCCATGCTAAGTGTTTTCCTGCGGTACCTCATTGCATAGTCACAACTCTGTGAAGTTGAAAGTATTGTCCCCATTTTACAGAGGAACAAACTGAGGCACAGGTTGCGGTGTCACTTGGCTTGGGTCAAACAGCTAGGGAAGATCAGACTCCAGAGTCCATGCTCACCTCTTCTGGTTAACCTCTCCCTCTTTTGCCTCAGTTTTCACGTTTGTAAACTGTGGCTATTAATAGCCATAACCTCAAAGGGCTGTCTTAAGAGTCAAATGAAAGAAAACTAAAAAAGCACTTAGTGCAGTGCCCGGCACCTTTAAGACAATGTTGGTTCTGGAGACAATGTGTCTGGCCAAATAGTTATCATCCTAATAGCTGCCACTTACTGAGTGGCCATTAGTTGGCAGGTGCTAGACCCTGGCATCAGTCAGGACAGAATCGATTATGCTACAGTAACAAACAAGTCCCTAATCTCAGTGGTTTAAAGCAACAAAGTTATATCAGTCGATTCATGCTGTAGCAATGCTTGTGTAACCAACCATCCCCAAGCTGAGATTGTAACAACAATCATTCTTCTTTCTAAGGGTTTGTAGGTGGCTGGAGCAGCTCTCCTTCTGGCTGTGCTTTGATGGGTTTGGGTCCCGTTTGGGAGGGGGATTCAAGTTCTCCTCCATGGCACTTCACAGTCTTCTGGGATCAGCGGCTCCCTGGCTAATGTCTTTCTCATGGCAGATCACGGGGGCACAAAAACCAAGTGCACCAAAGGCCTCGGCTGAGGTTGGGGGTGCTAATGTTCTATGGAGTAAAGTAAATCATATGGTCAAAGCCAACAGCAGTGGAGCAGGGAAGTATACTCCCCCTCCAGTGGGAGGGAGAGGAGTGGTATTTGCTGAAGAAGTACCCATTCACAAAAGGTTGATTTAAGGGACTTCCCTGGTGGTCCAGTGGTTAAGACTTTGCCTTCCAGTGCAGGGGGTGCAGGTTCGATCCCTGGTCGGGGAACTAAGATCCCACATGCCTCGCAGCCAAAAAACCAAAACATAAAACAGAAGCAATATTGTAACAAATTCAATAAAGACTTTAAAAATGGTCCACATCCAAAAAATCTTTAAAAAAAAAAAAAAAGGTTGATTTATCCTTGACCTTCCATGTCTAGCACCATCCACAGGGCATTCTGCTCATCATAATCGTGGAGCAGTCACCAACTTAATGCCGATTTCTGTGCACAGGAGAGAGCCCAGGAAGGTTTCACGTGGATGATTAAACGCTGCCCACCCAGAAATGACTTGACACAATTCACTGGGTGGAGCTGGTCACATGACCCTACCAAACCCCACCGGGAGAGGAGGAGGAAGCACAGTCCGGGCCCCAAATGCCCCACCTGAGCCCCCGCCTGGCCAGACACATTTCATAACCAGCACGAATGGCCACCATGACCTTTGGGGCTGGTTCTCATTTTGTCTTCACAACTACTCCACGTGATAGGCGCTATTATTCTCATCCCTGTTTTCAGAAGAATCTGAGGCTCAGAGAAGGAATGTCACATTGGTGGTCGTAGCAGCTAAAAGGTGGCAGAGTTTAAGATTTTAGTCATTGGGTCACATTGAGGGGAGAAAGAGACCACATCACAGAGAGAGCGGACAAGCCTGTATCAGTTATCCTTTGCTACGTAACAAGCCCCTCCAAACCTCAGATGCTTAGAATAATTGGTTGGCAATGTGGTCTGGGATCAGCTGGGTGATGGTTCTTCTGCTGTCTGCTGGGTTCAGCTACTGGTCAGCTAGGCAGCTGTCTTTCAGAGGGTTGACACTGATTGGGGTGTCAGGGCTGACTGGGCCACATGTCTCTTATCACCAGCAGGTTAGCCTGGACTTTTTTTTTTTTTTGGCCACACTGTGGGGTTTGCGGGATCTTAGTTCCCCAGCCGGGAATGGAACCCGTGCCCCGGAAATGAAAGCGCCAAGTCCTAACCACTGCACAACCAGGGAATTCCCTAGCCTGGACTTCTTGATGTGGTGGCAGTGACAGGGGTCCCCCAGGTAGCAAGAGAGGAAGTCCCAATGCATGAGCACTTTTCAAGCCTCTGCCCATCATTTTTGCTGTTGTCTCAGTAGCCAAGCAGATCCCATGACCGGGTCTAGAGTCAGGATGAGAAGGGACAAACCAAGGGCAGGGCTGCAGAGAAGTTGAACAGACTGGGGGCATTAATGGGCCAAGCTGGTTCCGGAGCTAAGACGTTTACCATCACAGCCCCCAAGGTGCAAACAATTAATAGTCCGCTCCAGCCGCTCCAGGGTGGCAAAACTCAAAGCCTCTCAATTCCAGCCCAAGGGATTCTACCCTGCACACACCCCCACTGTCCCTCCTCTCCAGGGACCCAGGAGTCTAGGCTTCCAGCTCCAGTCAAAATCCCAAGCATCTTTTTTTCCCTTTAAACCCCGAAAGAACAGACACACAATGGAATTTCTACTTTTTTATTCACTCCTCCAAAAAGCACCACAGGCCAACCCACCCTTGATTCACCTGCCTTCATGGTTTCCTACCTCAGTGGATACACGTCTCTCCATCATTATGCAGACAAGTATGAAACTCAGCTAAGGTAATGAGGCTTTTGTGCCTCTTCTGCTTCTGGCGATGGCAACGCCAAGATTCACCATACTTTTCCTTGAATTTCTGCCTTCAAGGGCCTTCCAGCCTGCAGATGCCTTGTAGACACACCCTGATGGCAGTCATCCAAAAGGGAGCCTTAGTCTTTTCTGCTTGGATGCTCCCAGAGACAGATGCCTCACCAGCAACTTGCTGCCTCTACAGAGCCTAAAATTCAATCCCTTTAAAAGTCATGATTTAAAAGGCAACCACTCTAAAAGATAGTCGTGACACCCAAGAGTGCCAATATACAACTACATAAACACAATCAGCACACTCCACGACGGACAGCGACACGCGGAAACAAAACTGGGTCTTGCTTTCTCAGATTTGATCTCAGGCATGATTCCCATTGGCATGAGGGAAGAGGGAATTTGGAACAGAGGCACGTAGAGAGCAGAGATGTCAGACGGGACCAAGTTAGAGATGGTGGCAAAACAGCACGAAGAGAGGAGGGCACTCCGAGCAAAGGCATGGGGGTGAGGCTAACGTTCGGGCTCCCAGTGTGCCAGCTTCCAGGAGGGGCTGCAAGTTCGTTGCTGTGCACCAGACAGAATGCATGCACATACGTGCATACACTGAATTCTCACCATAACCCTGTGAGGTAGATGCCATTTGCTGAGTGACTTGCCCAAGGTCACCCCCATGGTCAGTCAAAGGGCTGTCTGACCCTAGAGCAGCGTGCACAGAGTTCTCTTTGATAATGGGAAGCGTTCTAGGGCAGTGCTGTCTAATACAGTGGCTACTCACCACATGTGCCTGGTGCAACGGGGAAACTGAAGTTTACATTTTAGTTACTTCTGATTAATTAAAAAATTGCTACTCATCTCAGTTACCGGAAAACTATCCAATATAATTAGGACAACTTGGGTATATGAATTGACTTCTCCAAATATGAGTTTTCTGAAATCTAAATTGAGGTCAGATATTTCTGATGAAAATCCATCATCTGAATTGAGATGTGCTGTGAGAAATACACAGCAGGTTTCAAAGACTTAGCATCAAAAGAATGTGAAATATCTCATTAGTAGTTTCCTGTACTGATTACATGCTGAAATGATAATATTTTGGATATACTGAGGTAAAACATACTAGAATTAGTTTCACCTGTTTCCTTTTCCTTTTTTAACGTGGCTACTAGAAAATGTGAAACGACCCGTGTGGCTCACATCCTGTTTCTATTGGACAGCGCTGCTCTGCGCGTCTCCTGCTTCTGCACGCGGCAGGCAGGCTTAATGCAGGTGCTTGAACGCTGGACTTGAGGAGGGGACAGTGTTGTACTGGGTATTACAGATACTGATGACGGACATTCTCCTAAGGCCAGAAGAGCTTTGAGGACGATGCTTGGAGCCATTCAGTATAGAGCCAAATGCTTTATCCCCATCTTGGCCATCTCAACTTTGATGGGACAGATTGTGCCGGTGGTAGGAGTTCAAGGTAGACATGGTGGAACCGCCCCTCAGATTGGTCACCCTTGCCTTCAGCTGTCCAAGGAAACAGGATCTCGGAAGTGTTTATTGTTCTTGTCCAGCCCTTTCATTTCACAGGTGGGAAAAAGCAAAGAAAGGCACTGGCCCAAGTCACCTGGAGTGACAGTGGCAAAGCTGTGTTTGCTTCCCAGGTCCCCCGACCTCAGACAGGAGCTTCCTCTCCCATGAGATACTTGTTTCTCCCCCATCTCACACCTTTTCCCCGTCTTGTGGCAAGAGGCTGATGACCTAAATTCCAGCCCTAATTCTGCCACTGATTAATGAATTAAATACTTACTAAGGACCTTCTGTATGTCAAGCACTATTCTACGTGCTGGGGGTACAGCAGAGCACAGGACAGGTATGGGGATAATAGCCAATAGATAGGTAAATAATAAGGTAATTTTCTACAGTAATAATTGCTACAAGGAAAAATAACCGGCCAAGACAAATAATAGGGGTGGGGGTGTGAGCTACTTCAGTTACAGAGGTCAGGGAAGGCTTCTCTGAGGGGACACTTGAGCTGAGACTTGATTGACAAGAAGGAGCCAGTCGTGGGAAGATCTGGGAGCAGAGCATTCTAGGCAGAAATAACAGAAAGTGCAAAGGTCCTGAGGCAGGATCCCAGGTGGCCCACTCAAGCATCAGAAGGAAGATCAGGTTGATTGGGGGGACGGGAGGGGGCAGGAAATAAGAACAGGCAGGGGCCTTGCTGCGTGCTGTTGGGCCTAGAGCCTGCCCTCTCTGGGCTTTGCTCTCCCCATCTAACATAACAGAGATTCTGCTGGATGGCCTCTCAGGTCCTCCCTTTCTGTTTTTCGGCATTGAAGAGTTCTGTGACCTGTGGCTTCTCCTCTACTTGTAGCTGGCAGCCTAGAACATTCCAGGCACTGTGGTTTCTGCCTTTGCCTCACTGTGGCACATTCCCACGGTCTGGAACACCTGCCCAGCTGCTCCGTGGGTCCCTTGCTCACTGTGGCATTCTCTGTGTCTCTCTCGGGGATACCTGAGGTAGCCAACACAGAAGCGTTGGGATCAGTGCAGCAATACGGTTGCTTTTCCCAAAAGGCAGGTGTATATAATACCAAGGTCAGAAAGGGTTAAGGTTTAATGACCAAGACCAAAAAAAGATAGAAACCCCTAAAGGAAAAAGGGACAGATGAAGAGTCCCCAGAGAGCCTCGTAGTCGCTCAGCACCTGTAACATGGGGACTGTCATACCCCTTTCCAGTCCAACTCAGACAAAGGCAGCTAGGTGCCAGGGTCCAAACCCATTAGGGACTTTGGGGAGATACCTCTGAGGGAGGCGCTTCTGTCCTTCCACACTCAGAAGGCCTCATTCCTGGTCCCTGGCTACCCCCCAGAGCCCACCATGCCCAGAGCGCTTATTTCCTCTCATTTTTGTGGTACCATTCTCCCCACAACAACTGGGAAAGAAATCTGGGTCACCAGGCCCCTGGTGGAGCAACTTTTAGAGACCCCTCTATTCCCCAAGAGGACCAAAGGTCTCCAGCTCTCTTACACAGCCCCCTATTCCCTCCTCTAGATGGAGACCTTCCATCACCCATGAATTAGGAATCAAGGTCCACAGCCCTCTTGGGAGATAGGAGTTCTGAGACTCCAGAGATCCTTCCTCCCCCCAATGAAAATTCAAAGCCCCCTTTATATGCAGGCCTATCCCCCCACCCCGCAGAAACCCAGACCTTATACCCCTTTGTGGCTCAGAAGCCCAAGGATTCCAGCTCCCTGGGGAACCCAGACCCCCTCCTCCATGCTAGAGTCCCCGGTGTGGTGGAGACCCCCTTCATCAGGAATCAGGGCTTCCACCTCCTCTCCCCCTGGAGGACTAGACACCTAATAGATCCAGTTTCTACTCTTTGGAGACCAAGATATATCTCCTTGGAGGAGTCCCAAACCCTCAACTCCCTTCAGGAGTTCAGGAGTCTAGGAGTCTGAGGGTCACACCCTCTGGTCCCCCAGAGAAATCAGGAGTCATGTCCCCCGAACTCTATTCCCCTTCAGGACCCAGGAATCCTGGTGACGAGAAGTCACACATTCCAACCGGTAGTCAGAACCCTCATCGCCTTCAAGCACCCAGGATTCTGAGTGGCGGCCCCCGCGCCCCACCCCCCCCCGCCCCCCGCTCTGTGACCTCACAAGCCCAGACATCCCATACTAGCATGCCAGAGTCTGGATCACCACGCCCTCTCCCTCTTACGGCAACTTGCAGTCCTCAACCCCTGACCAAGCCGAGCAGCCGGGACACGGGGCACCCCGGAAGCCCCGGCCCTCAACCCACCCCTCACTGCGCGGGCACCTGCGGTGCCAGCACTGCTTCAGCGTCGGCCCGCATCTCATCGAGTGCCTGCAGCAGGACGCCGTGCGCCGCGCGGTAGCCCAGGCCCCCGGTGGCCGCCGCGCCGCCCGCCGGCCACAGGAAGGAGAGCGCGCCCAGCGCCGCGCCCCCGGCGGTGCCCTCGCCCGCCCACGAGCCCAGCCTCGCCTCCACTTCGGCGCGCGTCACCGGACCCGGGAAGCGTGTCCGCTCGGCCAGCTCCCCCGGCGCCAGGCCCAGCGCGCGCTCGCGTCGTGCCAGCGCCGCGGGTTCGAGCCCCAGCGCCCGCCGCCACTCGGCCAGCTGACCTCGCAGGAGAGCCACGTCGCAGGCCCAGCCCAGCCCTGGTACCGGGGCCGCCGCCGCCGCCAGGCTAGCCAACAGGGCCGGCCGCCACGCCCCGGCCCGCAGCGCCGCAGCCTTGGTCCGGGCCGCGCGGGGAGACGCGGGTGGCAGAGCCAGAAGCAGCGCCCCGGCCTGGGCCGGGGGTAGCGCACGCCGCAGCCACTCGCACAGCCCCGGGAGGCCGCCCGGCCGCAGCGGGAACACCGGCGGCGGCGCCTCCTCCAGCACCTCCCACGTCTCATCTTCTGGGCTCAGTGCGGCCGCGCGCTCTGAGTCCCCGCTGCCCGGTTTCTTCACGCCGACGCCAACCGGCTGCAAACTCTCGCTGCCTGCGTCCTCTGAACCTTCCCCACTGCCTGCTTTCTGCGATCCAGGGCCACGTTTCTCCCTCCCCTCACTGCGTGCATTCTTAAACCCCCCTCCGCCTGCGTTCTCTAAGCTCTCGCTGCTCTTTTCCTCTTCGTCCAGGGACTCCGGATCCTCGCCCTCGCCGTCTGTTCGCACGCAGACCAGCGGCGTATCTGGTAGCACCAAGGGCCGGACTTGGGCCCAGTCCTTCTCAGTGGGGGCCCCAGGGGTGACGAGGATGAGAGCGTCGTAGTGGGTTGGGTGGGGGGCGGCAGCAGTGCCCGCGGAGCCCAGAGGCACGGCCCAGAGCACCACATTGGGGCGCTCTGGGGCCGGGTAGGGCATGGGCTCCGCGGGCGCCGAAGCAGGCACCGCACCTGGGTCGTCAGGATCTAACCCGAGTAGCATGTTCAGCACAAGGCTCACGTCAGCCCTACCGGCCACGGCCAGGTCCAGGCGCGCGCTGCCCAGTCGCTCCAGGCCGGCCCGAACCCATGACAGCGCCGCCTCCAGGCCACCCGTCTCGAAGGCCTCGCGCACAGCCTCCAACTCTGCAGCGCCCAGCACCTCGAAGCCATCCTGAGCCGGTGGCAGGAGCCTGCGGGGAAAGGGAGGGATGGGGTCAAGGGCAGAAGAGGGGCTAAATGCTGGCGAGCTGGGCTAGGGGGACAGGACTGGGCTATGATGACAAGGCGGAGCTTTCTGAATAATCAGGAAAGGGAGGGGCCAGACTAATGGCACAGAAACAGAATCTGAGGCTATGAAGAAAAGGGAGGGGCTTAAAGAGGGGGTGGGACGGCTGGATTGAAATCAGAAATCAGGTTGCCAACAGAGTCGAAAATGGGGACCCGGCTAAGCCTTCCCCGGGGTTACACTCTGCGGGAGCGGGTCTTTTCGAGGGACCTGCAGGATTAAGAAGAAGCCCTGCTGGGCGGGGCAAAACTCATAGAGAGTGGAGTTTAGAGCAAAGAAAGAATGGCGACTGTATTGAGGACTAAACGAAAATCGAGCCCTATTCGACAAGGGCAAGGTCACCAAGGGCGCTCTTTCCTGAGACTAGGAGTTAGGAGGGCTGTAAAGACAGGTGAGGGGAGAACCCTCATCTACTAGTTCTTACCAAGGGTGTGTGGCTAAGGAAGGAAGACGAGTGGTGGGCCTGGGGGAGAGGCTACCCCTCCCTGAGCCTCGTTTTGACGTCTATAAAAGGAGGCCCCTTGCGGTTGGGGGAGAAAATTCACGAGGTAGCCAGCAAGTGGACACAGAAGCGAAAGGGGATTAGAAAAAGGAAGTGGGGGAGGGCCCCCGAAACGACAAAGCTCGCTTAGGGTGTGGCTCTCCGGAGACTGGGGTCGCTTGAGAACCAAGCAGATGGTGAGCAAGAGGGTTAAGACTGGAGAGTGGAGTCTTCGGGTAAAAGCTTCGCGGGGATCACCAGCTTGCCTGGAGAGAGTGAGCCCTCGTTCACACTTTGGCCTGGGGGCAGTGTTTGGGCGCTAGGTCCCGGTCCCTCCTAGAATTCTCGCGAGGGAGCGGGGGCTCATGACCTCAGAGCGCTCGCAGGAGGCGGAACCTGGAATGACAGGTCCAGACTTCTAGCTGACCCTTGGCCTAGGTGATAGAAAAGGGTCAAGCACAGAGCGCTAGTTTGAGGTGGAACCTCGTGGACCTCAAAACCTGCGCTGAGGGTCGGGATTTGGACGAGGGAGCAGGGCTTTCAGCAGATATCCCGTTAAGGTTGGCCCCAAACTCGCTGAGGGCGGGGTCTCGCAGACCTCAAAGAGCACCTTAGGGGTGGGAGGTACAGACTAAATAAAGCACCAGTCCTCTCCAACCCACCCTGAAACGCCGCGCTCACCTCTGCAGCGCCTCCGCCTGGCTCCGCAGCGCCGCCCGCAGGCGCTCCAGCTCCTCGCAGCCGTCGCTGCCGCGGCAGTCGGTCTGTAGCACAAAGAGAGTCGCGGCGCCCAACCCGGCGCTGTCCAGCCAGGCTGCGGTCTGATCCCGAGCCTGGGCTACATGCTGTGACTCCTCGGGACGAAGGTTCCGCACAGCCAGCAGGGGTGTCCCTCGGGCCAGGGCGGCCCGCGCTGCCTCCCCCAACGCTGGGGCCAAGGGTTCCTCATTCCCCTCGGGGCCGGGCAGCACCAATACCAGCACGTTGGCTTCCGCCGCCCAGGGCCCCGGCGCTGCGGGTGGGCAGCTCAGCTCGCCCAGGAAGAGGCCTGGGCTTGCAGCTCTCAGGCTGGGGAGCCCGGAATCCGGCCGTCCGTCGGGGATCTCTACCGTCTCCACATCCTTGTCGCACAGCGCTGCGATCACAGCAGACTTTCCCGAGCCCGGAGGCCCCAGGAATAAGACGGTCACGTCACCCCGCGGCGGAGGCATGGCTGGAAAGTGGGGACAGAGGAAGACCCGGGTCACGGAGCACCCAACCTTCTTCTTTCCTAGCTTCCCCACTCTGGTCTCAGACTTCAGCCTTTTACCCTGACCACTTCTTTCCTTCTCGGGTATCACTGCCAGGCACCTAGAAATCTGGCGCCCAGGCCCTATTCCCCAGGGACCTGGGAGTCCTGTCCGCCCTCTTTCTGGATGCGTTTCCCTTTACGCTTCAAAAACTCAGAAATCGCCCTCTAGCCCCCTCCTCCCTCAGGGACACAGATGTTTTTACCCCTCACTCCTCCCTTCCAAATCACCGACCGAGCAAACAGCCGGCACACGGGACTGCGCAGTCGGTAGCAGTCGGTCAGCCGCTGAGAAGCTCTGCCTCTGGGGTCCGAGGACGGAGGCCCATGAGGCTAAAGCGCCGGGATTTGGGGATGTCCAGACCCTTTCCGGGGGCTCTAACCTGACGTCATTCCTTTTAGGAGGGGGTGTGTCTCGAAAGCGTAACCTCGGGGACAGGGCCCTTTGCAGCGCCTGCGCAGAACGGCCGAAGGGCACTCTCTCTCTCTCCTCGGCGGTCGCCGAACCTTGAACAATGAGGGAGCCAAAGCGCGTGCGCGCCAGGAGCGCCTAACACACTTGCGCAATAAGCTTAGGTCTGCACTGCAAAGGAGGCTTGCAACGTCATCATTACGCACCCCAGTGCAGAGAAGGACCCCTCCCATTATTTTGAGGACCGGGTTGGCGCGACTGAATCACTGCAGTCGGATGGCAACCCGAGATCTGGGCTTCGAAAGGCTCGTCAGGCGAAAGGCCGTGGAAACCGCCGGGACTTTGAGACTCGGTGGGCCCTACCCCGCTTCACTTCGGGTGACGGCGCTGTGACGAGCAACTGACAGGCGCAACGAAAGGCAGCCCTCTGCTGTCTGGAGAAAAGCAGAGGCCTGGGCTACCAGCCTCGGGAGGGAGCCGAGGGCAGTGTTTGGGGCAGCGGGTCACAGCGGCTGAAAGCGCGCGTGGGAAGCGGGGGTTCTAGGTGCAATAAGAGTTTCGGGATGTCAGAGAAAGATGTCTCCCGGAAGGAGGCAGGCTAAAGCGTGGGTACCACTACCTGCCTCAAGACAGGTGGGAGAGAAGGGGATGAGGCTGGTGTCAAAGATCAAGGGTCCCGCGCTCTGAGTTCAGGGAGTTAGTTTGATGTAGGAGGCATAGGTCAGAGGTCTCACGCAAGTGAGAAGGCTCTAAGGGGAGTCACAAACCGGGGGAGTTGAATCTTCTGGGAGGACTGAATCTTCTCTAGCGAGCTGCTCTATCAGGTTAGAATTCAAGGAGATGTTATCTCGTGGGGGGTCGGCCAAAGGCTGGCAAAGCCAAGCCTGTCAAAGGTCATAGGATTGGCGGGCCCTCTAAGACTCGCTGTAGATAAGCGACTTCACTTGATTTACTGTTCTGTCATGCGTGCTCCTCTCTTGACCAGAGGGGTCTCAGTCACCATGGAGGACCGGCACCCCAAAGAGACCATGGAACAGCAGGATTCGTCCAAGGAGAGAAGTCCCCAAAGTCCGGGAGGTGACATCTGTGAGTACGGCTGACCAGAGATGGGTGGGGTGCAGGAGCTGTGATGCTAAAAGGATTTCTATAGCATTTCAGTGTCCGGAGCGTTGCGGGCATTTGCCTGTTGGGAAGGAGCTGTTAATGGTCCCTGAGCTGCTCTCCCAGGCCCTGCTACTCCCCACCCCTACCCTTATTACCCTCAGACGTACCCATCCTGCTCTATCCACATAAGCATGAATGGGATGCAGTTCAGAGGCACAGAGTGGCATCCAGAGAGGCTTGGGGTGGGAGAGGTGGCTGGAAAGGGCAGAGAGCCCCAGTCCCAACTCTGCCCCAGACTTTCAGTGTGACTTGGGCCTCCGTTTCCCTATCTGTCAAAAGGGCTTGCCACTATTCACCTCATGGGGCTGGCTGGTATGGGGATTAGCGGCAGAAAAGGGGAAAGCTTAATGTTAATGAAGGTAGCCAACTTGACCTAGGATAATAGCAACAGCTTCTACTGAATGCTTATTATGTGCTAGGTGCATTCTAAGAGTTTAACGTTTGTTATCTCATTCCGTCCTCCTAACAGACTCTGTGAAATTGGTAATTATCACTTTCACATGAGGGAACCGAGGCAAAGAGAGGTTAAGTATTTATAACGATGAAAGCCACAGTGTCAATGCTCTCCAGCCAGAGACCACCAGGAACACACCTGGAGTTGACCAAGTTGGGCTTATTGTTCACTGCGCTGAGGAAGCACACATACCGTGGGGCATCTCAGTAATAAGAAAGGACTTATTACAGGATTTAGGCTGTGGTAGGTGATTTGGGGAAGGGTTGAAGAAAGGGGTTTTGCTGTGGATGGATGCTGCCAGGAAGCAGGGGCAATTACATGGCTGGCTATCTTAATACCTAGAAGGAGGGAGGAACAAAGCAAGGCTCCAGGTGTAATTGGCAAAGCAGCAGCAGGCACTCATATTAGCCACGACGGTTGGGGGGGGGTGTCTGGCCATTTTCGTGGCTTGGACAGTGTTCACGTTTTGTCTGTGTTTAGAAGGCATCGTGGCATGGTCTGGTCTGATCCGTCTCAGTCACAGCATGGCCTTGTCTGGCGATGTTCTGTGAAATCGTTTAGGCTGAACAAAACACCGAGGCCCAGCTGTGAGTGCCAGGCCAGCTCCCAGCTGTGGGGCTTCTTTTCTGTCTCAACAATAATTATTGCAAACCATTGTGTAGCACTGTTCAAGCACTTTTTATACGTTAATTCGTTTATTCCTTACAGCAGCCCTATAAAGTAGATACTGATATGGTCATTACCCCATTTTCCAGATGAAAACGCCGTTTCTACTTGCCTCGGAAGTGGTAGAACCAGGAGTCAGTTCCAGGCAGTCTGGCTCCAGAGGCTGTGCTCTAATCACATGGCTCTGTAGGAAGGGCAGACTCCCTGGGTTCCAGTCCCGACTCCGCCATTTCATTTCCTAGCTTCATGACTGTCGGCAAGTTACCTAACCTTTTTGAGCCTCAGTCTGCTCATCCGTAAAACAGGTCCAGTAAGTCTGCTGTCCAGGCCTGGCATAGCACCTGGCACATAGTAAGCCCTGCATGCTCACTGTTGGTGCGATTCTGAGGCTGGGAGAGGCCCTCGAGACTCCTGCTGGCCTCCCCCAACCTCTCCTCATGTCCCTCAGGCCACTTGGGGGCCCTGCAGTGCACCCGCTGCCTCATCACCTTCGCAGACTCCAAGTTCCAGGAGCGTCACATGAAGCGGGAGCACCCAGCGGACTTCGTGGCCCAGAAGCTGCAGGGGGTCCTCTTCATCTGCTTCACGTGCGCCCGCTCCTTCCCCTCCTCCAAGGCCCTGATCACCCACCAGCGCAGCCACGGTCCAGCGGCCAGGCCCTCCCAGCCGGCTGCGCCCACCACCATGCCACCCACCTTCCCCTGTCCTGACTGTGGCAAGACCTTTGGGCAGGCCGCTTCTCTGAGGCGGCATCGCCAGGCGCACGAGGCCCACCCCCTTCCTGGCCCCTTCGCCTGCACTGAGTGCGGGCAGGACTTTGCCCAGGAAGCAGGGCTGCATCAGCACTACATCCGGCATGCCCGGGGGGAGCTCTGAGTGTGGCTCCAGCCCTCCCTAGGGCAATGGAAGCTCTGTGGCTGGTGGGACACCCATCTGATATGGGACGGGAGGGATTTACTTTCCTCCATGGAAAGGCAAAGGACTCCTGATCAGTAGGACCCAGAAGATGCTCATTTAGAGCTTAAGTCTTTGGAGGACACAAAAGCCTTCAGGGAAACAGTAAAATCAAACAACAGTGAGAAAGAAAGAGGGCAATTCGTTATTTGTATCTTCCTCGTTCCCAATGAAATAGTGTGAAATCATGACTAGCTGCAGGTTGTGTTATCACCATTAATTCTTCCCAGATGGAGGCAACGGGGCTGCAAGAGCCAAGGGCCTGGATCTGGGCCTGAATCAGGGAGGGAAAGTGAGGTGTTGCCTGCCTGTAATGCCACCGAATGGGTCCCACACGTGGAGCAACTTGAGCCTTTGGGGATGGGACAGCAAAGTCGGAGGCTGCACTGAGTCACGTGAGGGTTGCAATCTGGACCCTTGTCTCTTCCCACCCCCTGCCAGCCTTTCCCACTCAAGGTGGGGCCGTGGCATTGGATGGCTCTGCCTTCCTCCTCCCCAGATAATTTATTGTTCATTTTAATAATTTTATGTACCATTCTGGTCACGGAATATTTTTTGTATGTGTAGGTGAGACGGCATGAATAAACTAACAGAAGTAGTATCTGAAAACAAAAGGTCCATAATAAAATGTCTAAACAAGGAACTCTGGCTTTTGAGCAGGAATTCCCAGAGAACATAAGGGCATGGGGAGTGGGGAGCTCAGGGCAGACCTGGCCTGGCCCTGTGGGGAAACTGGTTTGGAGTCAAACAGAGATACCTTCTGTTTCCTGTTGTATTTGGCCAACACAGGGAGATATTCCATTAAGATCCTATTTTCAGCTCTTGAAAGACCCAACCCTGGGCTGAGTTCCACTGGACCAGTTCTACTCCCTTGCATTACCTGCTCTGCCCCTAGAGACGATGGTCGATGCCCTGCATACAATAATCACCGACTCTGTTTGAATTGAGGGATATTTTGAAAGCCCACAGGTGAGATGGATATGGTAGAGACTGAGCTACCTCCCACTTTTTAGCTAGGCACACGGTGGCTACAAAGACAGCCTTTCCCAGATTTTCTTGCAGCTAGATGTGGCCATGTGACTGAGCTCTGACTAAATTCCTGGGTAGAGTCCTCAAGCTTCAGAAAGGAGCCTGCCTTTCCTCGACCTTCCCGCCTGGAACGTGGACATGGTATCCAGCCATCTTGGACCATGAGAGCGACAACAGGATGGCAGAGCAAGAAGACAGCAGGGGGCTGGGTCTGCTACCACTACTGCTCCCCCCACCCTTCCAGTCTGTCTACTACAGACCACCCCCTGTGTATATGTAAGTCAGCTTACATCATTCCTCATTCAAAACCCTCCAACAGCATCCCATAAGTAACATCCAAAGGCCTTACCCAGGCCCACAAAACCAAACAATGACTAGGTTCCAGCCCATTAAGCAATCTCAACTCCCTCCCGGTTCTGTCGTTTTCACTACACTCTAGCCACACATGCCAGGCTGGCATCTGCCTCAGCCTTTGCACTTGCTGTTCCCTCTTACCCAGAACTTTGCAAGGCTTCCTCCTCATTATTCAGGTCTCAATACCTGCCACTTTGGAGAGGTCCTCCTTGGCTAAAACAGCACCTCCAACCCTTAGCCTGATTTAGTTTATTCCCAGCACTCTTCAACACCTGGAGTTATCACAGCTGTGTTTCTGTCATCATATGTGTCCTTCCTCTAGAACCCAAGCTTCTGAGGGCAAGTGGGTTGTCTTCCTCATTGCTTCATCCCCAGCACCTAGGACAGCGCTTACCATGGACGCTCAAGAAAGAACTCCTTGACTGCGCCCAGTCGTTTACCTATTTCTCAGCCTCAGCCCACCCTTCCACACTGCTCCATGAGGCTGGGCTTTCTGCAGCTATGCTTCCCAGACTCCCTGGAAAGCTGGCTTCCTTAAGTTCATCCCACAAGAGGTATGGGAAGAAGGAAGGTCGGAAGAGGGGAGAAGGGACTCACCTTGCCTTAGGCTCCTGCTGGAACCCCTCCAGCAGCAGTTCGGGCTCCGCTGCCTTTCTATACTCTCAGCACAAGGCACCGAGCCCCTCTTGGGGTTTAAGCAGCAGCTGTGTGGTAGCCAGTCCCTGCACCAGCCTGCACGTGGCGTGGCCTGCCCACCAAGCTCCCACTGGGTTCTGATCATCGCGCTTCTCCTTCTGCATCCCAGTCCTAGAGGTGGGAGCTTCTTGCAGACACTAATTTCTCAGTTACCTCACTTTTCCATGTTTGTGCTCTCAGTGTTTTAGTACCTGTGTAACCAATTCCCGGTACTGAGTCCTCTGGAATTCCTAGCTTGGTCTCCATACCCTGCCTGGGCCCTGAAGAGCTGAATGACCCCAGGAGACCCCAGGAGATTCCCAGTCTCTCGTGATCCTTAGGAACTTCTAATGATGAATGGATAATCTACTTCTGTGCTTAGAAAGCCCCGTCTGAGGGCAGAAGAGGGCTTAGGCACGCTGCTCCAGGAAATAAGATGCATCCATGTGGTTTTAATGAGCTGTGAATTTCTGCTGTGATGATTCTGAGATTCAATGATGCTAAGCTATAGTGGTTATGAAAGTCTCCAAGAGTGCATAAGATTCTGAGCTTCTAGGATGAAAAGTATGGGTTTTGAAAGATGCTTTGGTCAAGGTCCTGTAACAGGCGTCAGAATGTAAATGCTCGTTGGGGCCAAGCAGGTACCATCAATCAGTGAGGCAAGCAGGGTGTAAGGGGTCCAGATGCCAGGCAGTGGGGACTGGGCATGCGGGAGGGAATGCCCCATTAATAGGTGACCCCTACTCAGCTCCAGCAAACTACTGCCCCATGGGATTGTGGGTTCAGCAATCAATCTCACAAGGAAGCCAGAAACTTCCATTGTTGTGTCAAACCTGCCCATTTTTAAATGTTGGTAACCAACGTGATTTAAAAAACCTCAATAACTCTGGAGACCAAATACACTCCTGCAAGTCGGATGGTGGCCGTGGACAGCCATTTCTGGTGTGTGGCTTAGTGGCTAAGAATGGGTGCCTTAGTTCTAGTTGTCTGGATTCAAACCTGGCCTCTGCTTCTTCCCAGCTGTGTGACCTCTAGAAGATTACTCAACCTCTCTGTGCCCTGGCTGTAGCAGTTGTAAAATGGTCGTGATAGCAGCCCCTACGCCTCTAAGAATTACGATGACGACGACACACTCGGAGAGAAAGTCAGAGTCGGTATTAATGGCCTGTGTGACCCGGTCCTCTTCCCCTCTGCTTTTCTCTGCCCGTCTCTGCTCTTGTGTTCCCACCAGTCTTCCCCCTGCCTTCCTCAGCAACAGCCTTGTGGCCCCAAGTGCTCTTCAACAAACATCCCAAGCAGGTTCCACCTCAGGGCCTTTGCACTTGCTGTTCCCACAGCCACATGGCCCGTTCCTCCTCCTCTAGATCTCTGCTTTGATGTCACCTTTTTAGTGAAGCCTTTCCTGACTACCCCGTTTGAAACTGCTTCACACACACACCCATTTGAAACTGCTTCACACACACACACACACACACAAGCCTCCCCATCCCCCTTCTCTTTTCCTCCACAGCACTTATAACCTTCTAACATTCTAAGCGTTTTACTTAAATATTCAAGTATCTGTTTTCCCCTTTATAATATAACCTCCGCAAAGGCAGGGATTTTTGTTCATTGTGTTCACCACTCTACTCCCAGCTCCCCAAATAGTGCCTGCATCTCCTAGGTATTCAATAAATCACTGCTGAATGAATGAGTAATAAGTAACAGTCCCTACCTCATAAGGATCCGATGTGATCGTCCATATAAAGCGCTTAGCCCAGGGCCTGGTCCGCTGTGAGCCATTATGGTAATTCAGGTTCTATTCTTGAAGGTTCTTAGTTGCCAAGCTTCTATGAGTTAACACATGTAAAGCGCCTTAGAACAGAGCTTGGCACACAGTAAATGCTCAGTAAATGGTAGCTATTATTATAATTAGGCTTCTATTTTCAAAGGAGCTTCAGTGCCAAGCTTCTGTGAATTAGTACTTCCCATCTCAGAGCAAGAGCCTGTGTTTCCACAAGGCTGTAATAAGCTGACCCTCTGTTCCCCTCTGACCTCATCCCTCCAGCTCTGCCATCCCTTATCCCCTCCAGCCACTCTTGCCTAATTGACACGTGGGGCAGGCTCCTGCCCCACCCCCCCTCGCCTAGATCGCTCTTCCCACCCGTGTGCCAGGCTCCCTCCCTCCCTTTCTCAGGTCTCTGCTTAGGTCTCTGTCACCTCCTCAGGGAGGACTACACTATTTAAAACTGCACCCTCTTCCAGAACTGTTCCCCCTTCTCTTCTCTATTTTTCTCCACAGCACTGACATCCAGCACTTACATCCAGCATATGTTACATCCTTCTTGTTTACTTTTTGTTTACTATCTGTCCCCACCGGTGGTCCCCTCCCACCTCCATGTAAGCTCCACGAGGACATGGATTTTATTTTATTCACTGGTGTGTTCCCAATGCTTAGCACACAGCAAGTATTCAAAAGATATTTGTTAAATGAATTAATGGATCACAGTCCCTACCTCGCAGAGTTATTCTAAGGACCCGATGATCTCATGTAAATAAAATGCAGCACTCTGTAAGTGCCGGGAAAATGGCAGCTGTAATTATAATTAAAGTTCTATTTCTGTAAGTTCCTAGATGCACAACTTCTCTTAGTGAATATACATAAAGCTCTTGGACTGGCACTTGGCACCCAGGAAGCACTCAGGAAGCAGAGCTGTGATTATAATTAAAGTCCTCTTTGTGAAGGTTCTTGGATGAAGTGGCAGAGAGCACGAGCTGTCTTCCACAAACCATTTTCTGGGCACTTGGCTAGACCGCCTTTCCCAGACTCCCTTGCAGCAGGCTGTGGCCATGTGACTAATCTCTCAGAAAAGGGACGTAAGTGGAAGCACTATGTGCCCCCTCCAGGCTGGGGCTTCTAAGAGAACATGTGTACCTGTCCAGGCTCTCTTTCCTCTTCCTCTGGCAGAACCCAGGCCATGGACACCCAGCCATGACCATGTGAATGCCAAAAGGGTTACAGGATGGCCTGGGTCCCCAAATCACCATATGGAGGTTACCTGCCAACCTGAAACACCCATCCTGGACTATGACGTGAGCAAAAAATTCTGTTGTGTGTGAGCCTGTGCATCACGGGGTCCATGATGAAATAATGGGAACCACACTGAACATATGCACTTAGTAAACGTTAATTATCTCAGCAACAACGATCCTTAGCTTTCCCCAAGGAGCCCAGGGATGGTGAGGTAAATGCCCAGGCGCATGCCTTATACCCTCGAGCTTACACACACACACACACACACACACACACACAGACCTCAAATGCACACTCGGCCGACACAGAATTTGGCTTTTATTCTGGCTTTCACACAACTACTGCTAAGACGACACAGATCAGTGGGACCCCATCCCCGTGACCACTGCGACCACCCCGATGTCCTCAGCCCCCTCCTCCCACCCCACCCGCCCCACCCCTCTGCCGAGCTCCCTAGGTCTGGGCGCTCCCTACACCTCACCCCGGGCATGCAGCATGAAGTGCCCGTGCAGCTCCCCGAGGTTGTCAAAGGAATCCTCGCACTCGGTACAGTGGTAGGCGCCGCCCTCCTCCTCCTCCTCCTCCTCCCCCTCCTCCCCCTCCCCCTCCTCCCCCCTCCCAGCTGGTCGGCCCTCCCCAGCCCGAGGCGGCTCCTCCTCTTCCTCCCCGAGGGCCCTGCTTTCAGGAGCTGGCGCTTCCTGGGGGGCTGTAGCGGGGCAGCAGAGCCGGCAAGGTGGGGTGCCCGGTGGGGCCTCCCCAAGGGCGGAGCGGCCACAGAGCTGGCAGGGCTGGGCTGGGGGGCCCGGGAGCTGGGCTGCGCGGGGGGCCCGGCGGGATGGGCCCCCCCGGCCCCCCCCCAGGCGCTGCTTCACCTTGTAGCCGGGGTCATATTCGGGGTCATCAGTGGTCTCCTCTTCCTCCTCCTCCTCATCTTCTTCCTCTTCGGAGTCCGGCTCTGAGAGAGTATATTCGGAGTCAGAGGAATGCTCGGGGCCTACAGGGGGCGGAAGAGGAAAGACGGCGGCATCAGGGACAGAGCGCTGTGCCCGGCTGTCCCCTCCCTGAGCCCCGTTCAGACTCGCCACAGTATGGAGAGGGCAGCCCGGGCCCGACCCTGCTCTCCCCACAGATGGATCCCCATCGTGCAGAACAGGCAGCATCTGTGTGTCAAGCAAATGAACGTCTTGCAAGAACTGCATCTTAGGGGTTTAAAAAGAACAAAGTAGGAGACGTAGGAGTAATAAAAACAACAATGACAGTGTCCACTACTATTTTAAGAACCTTGTTTTTTATATATTAACTCAACTAATCCTTACAACAACCCTGAGGGAGGTACTATTATCCCTAAGTGACAACTGGGGAAACTGAGGCACAGAGAGGTTAGGTGACTCACTGGCCTCCAGTCACACAGTTAAACGGGGAAAAAGCTAAATGTGGGTGATGGCCTACACTGGATCATTTTAGGGAGACAAACACGTGAACAGGTACTTCAGCAAATTAAAACACATACACATACTCTGATATATGTGGTTTTATATATATATATATATATATATATAAAAATATCTAGTTAAGTGAGTTAAAATATTTATTTGTAAATATAGCTATATTACTGTGATTTCATGGGTATGAAGGACATGCCTAGGACAAGTTTAGGTTTTAAAAAAAATGGAAAGTCACTGTACAGGAAGGGTGACACCAACAACTGTTATGGGGGGTGTGGAGAGGGGAGCCCCCACTACGGCAGCAGCAAAATACCGGCTTCTACAGATGTGGTGGCAGAAGCCTGCCCAAAGCATCTCCTAGGACTGTGGCAGCCTAGCCCTGTACCCACTGGCCCCCCTTCCTCAGTTTCCCCCGGCAGCGTACAGGGACCCCGTTACCACTGAGCCAGCCCCACTGCCACCTCACGTCCCTCAACTCCCTGGGCCGGCACCCACCTCAGGGCCTTTGCCACCCTTTCTGCAGAGGGACTAAGGCTTGATCCCTCCCCTCTGTCACATCTCTGCTCAAGTGTCACTTCGGTGAAACCCTGGTCAGTCCGTCTAACCAGCAATCCCTCCCTAGCACTCTCTACGCCCCTAACTCTGCTTTATTTTTCTCCTCAAGGTATTGTATGTAACACCTGCTTATACGTTTACTGCCTGTCCCTGAAAGCAGGGACTTCGTCTGGCTCATGACTGCGTCCCTAGCATCTAGAACAGTTTCTTTGTGCCTGGCATTCAATTTGACAGGCTTTTCTGCGGCTTTCACACATGCCATTCCCTCTGCTGGGAATGTCTCCCGTTATCCTTTAAGGACCCAGAAGGAGGCTTTCCTCCCTGATGAGAGCATCCCAGATCTCCTAATCCCAGGCAACCGGTCACTTGCTCTTGCCCCCTGGCTGTCCTAGCCCTGAGCCTGCAGGGCTGTGGTCACCTGTGTTCCAGTCCTTTCCCCACCAGACCAGCGGGCAGGCCTGGTCTGACTCAGCGCTGGGTCTCCAGCATCACCCAGCTCAGAAGAACAGGTTATGTTTGCTGAGCGTCCGTCCTTCCCTGCAGCTCTCTCTGTTTCTTACTTGTTCCTGCCTCTGTCCTGCTGTCTGTCTGCCATTTAACAAATGTTTCCCGAGGCCTTGTCGTGGGCTGGTCCCTCTGCCTGGAACGCTGTTCCCCACTCCATCTGCCTGGCGATCTCCTACTCATCCTTCAGGGCCCAGCACAGGCTCTGTCCTCCATGAAGTCACCACCCCTGATGACTTCAGGCAGAGGGTCTCTCCCCTGTTCCCTCCACCCTGGCTCCATCTCCCCTGTCACTGTCCTAAAGGCTGTAGCCATCTGGGCCCCAGAATGTCTCCTCCTTCAGGCTAGAAACTCCTCAGGGGCAGCTCTGACTCATCTGGGGTCTCCAACGGGATGTGTGGATTGAATGAACAAGGGTGGCCCTGCTCTCCCTCCTCCAGGCCTTCGCGTCTGCTCTTCTCCCACCTGGAGCGACCCTCTCCTTCTCGACTAGCAAACTCCTGCTCCTCTTTAAGGCGCCAGCTCCACGTCACCTCTTCTGTGATGTCCTCCCTGACTGCCCAGGCAGTCAGTGCCTCTCTCGTCTGGGGTCGCCCTGCCCCCTAACATACCCTGACAGCCTGGACAGTGACGGTCTGGGTCTGGAGACTGGAGACTCCTGGAAGGCAGGACCTGGGTCTGACCCATCTCTGTGTCCCTAGCAATGCTGGGCATAAGGCAGCCTGGGGAGGCATTTGCTGAACGGCTGCAAACCACAGACGAAACACCTCCAGCTTTGAGCTGGGGCTCCGCCCCTCTTTCTCCTCCCATCTCTGACTTCACACCACCTCCCCTCCAGAGTCTTCACTGCCCACTGCGACTTCATGAAGTTGGCCTGGGAAAGGCAATCAGGTGGTCACCCATGGCTACCAGGCCTTTTGTGTCCACCGTGACTTCCTGGACCATAGGCCATTTTGCAGCCACCCTGCCTTCTCCACCTGCGAGAGCCCGGAAGCCCAGCGTGTCTCTGGCGTCCGTGGGACCCTCGATGCCCGCAGCGTCTCCCAATCCTCCTGCCTCCTTGAAGACCACCAAATCGGCAATGCCCAACAGCCCCTCTGTGTCCACCAAACCTGTGACCGCGCCTAACTCGGTCACGAGCCCAAGCATTTCCGAATCTCCCAAATGGGCAAGTACAAAGGCAGCCCCTTCTAACCAGCCCAGCAACAAGTCCTGAGCCCACGGCACGGCCCGAACGCCTAGCAAAGCTAGCACTGACATCAGGACCAGCAAAGCCAGCAAGGCCAGCAGGGTAAGACGCCCCCGGTGCAGAGGCACCCACAGCCGAGGCAGAACTCCCGGCAGAAGGGGAAGCCACAGCTCCAAGAGGTCAGCCAACAGGGCCAGCACTCCCAGCAGGATAAGAACTAATGGTGCCAGACCAGGTATGCCCAGCAGGGTGAGAACTCCTACTTCCCAGCGAAAACAGAGTTGGAGAAAGAGTTACAGCCAGCTGAAAACCAACAACCGGGAAAGGAGTGACAGCCAGCCTAGAAATGTGAGCAGAAAGAGGAGCTACAGCCTCCCAGGAGCCTTGGATATGGGGAAGAGCTCCAGCCTGGCTGGAACCCCCAGTAGGGCAAAGACAGGTACTTCTGTCTAGAACTCCCTTCGAGGAGAAAGGTCACTGCCCGTCTCCAGCATCATCGAGGAGGGTGAAGAGTTATAGTCAGAAGATCACCCCCAGCAAGGGATGGAGTTACAGCCCTACTGAAGTGTTCAGCAGGGCCGAGAGTTACAACCAAGGTAGTGCACCCAGCAGGCCCCAAAGTCACAGCCAGTCTAGCACCCCCAGCCAGCCCCGAAGTCGCAGCTGGTCTAGAATGCCTAGAAGGGCAAGAAGTCGCAGTAGGGAGAGGGCCCACGGCAGGGTGAGAGGTCACAGCTGGAAGAGAAATCATAGCAGGGCAAGAAGTCGTACCCGGAAGGGAACTCCCAGTCAGATGGGAAGACACAGCCACTCTAGAATCTGCAGCAAGGGGAAAACTTATAACCAATTTAGAACCCCCAAAAGGGAAAGATGTTACAGCCAGTCTAGAAGCCCCAGCACAGAGAGAGAGGTCACAGACGATCTAGAACCCACAGCAAGGAGAGAGGTCGCAGACGGTCTAGAAGCCCCAGCAAGGAGAGAGTCCACAGCCGATCTAGAACACCCAGTAAGGAGAGAGGTTGCACCCTGTCCAGAACCCCCAGTAAGGAGAGCGGTCGCAGCCACTCCAGAACCCCCAGCACAGAGAGAGATTACAGCCAAACTAGAATCTCCAGCAAGGAAAGAGATCACAGCCACTTCAGAACCTCCAGCAAGGAAAGAAATCACAGCCAATCTAGAACCCTCAGAAAAGAGAAAGATCACAGCCAATCTAGAACCTCCAGTGAGGAGAGAGATCACAGCCAAACTAGAACCTCCAGCAAGGAAAGATATTACAGTCGATCCAGAACCCCCAGAAAAGAGAGTGCTCTCAGACGATCTCCAACCTCCAGCAAGGGGAGAGATCTCAGCCAAACTAGAACTTCTAGCAAGGAGAACGATTACAGCCCATCTAGAACTCCCAGAAAGAAGAAAGACCACAGCCGATCCAGAACTTCCAGCAAAGAAAGTGATCACAAGGAGAGCAATCCCAGCCAATCTATAACCCCCAGAAGTCTCAGCAGGAAGGGATCCCCTAGCAGGGCACAGAGTCCTAATCAGAACAGAAAACCTAGCGAGATAAGGAGCCACTCCCCGTCAAGATTTCTCAGCGGAGCCCCGATCCCAAACCAGGAAGATAGTCAAGCCAACACCACCACCTCGAAGGCCATTTTACCTGGAGAGAGGTCCTCATCGTCTTCCTCCAGGCTGGCGTAGCCCCCAGT
Source organism: Monodon monoceros (assembly GCF_005190385.1). Lineage (NCBI taxonomy): Eukaryota > Metazoa > Chordata > Mammalia > Artiodactyla > Monodontidae > Monodon > Monodon monoceros. The sequence continues at coordinate 47,551,817 of NW_021703766.1, forward strand.
CTCAGCTGGCTCACGGGTTTCTGTCATGGCCAGGGGAGGGGACAGGAGACAGGAGCAGAGCAGCAGCTGGGCAGTGTCCCTCCCTGGCCAGCTTTCCACAGCCACACGTCGGCCACGAGTCCTCTGATGCAGGATGTCAGCAGGTAGAGGGGGATGCTGGACAGGGGAAGGAAAGGCCTGTGATGACTCAATAAACTTTTACATAGCATCTGCCTCCCCAGGACTCAGTATGCTCAGATCCCAACCCTGTCCTTGACTGCCTGAAGGGCCTTGACTGCCTACAGAGCCTTCACTGCAGGCTCTGCCCCGCTGCAGGCCTTAATTTCCCCATCTGGTTCTCATTCAATGGGGTGGGGAAGGGTAATATTCCAAATATTTAACAGCGAGCACCAACATGGGCACCAATCAGAACTGAGAGGGGAACGTCGGCCTACGCCAGGAATTAACCCTTTGCTTGCTAGGCTGTGGGAAAGTCTGGGGCGGGGCGAAGAGTCCGAAGTGGCAGCTGGGGGTGGGGATTACTTGGAATAGTGCTGATATACCAACCAGTCTAGAAGTAGTTCTATATTTTAAAAACTAGTATGGTTGCACTGATTTGTGAATGTGAGCCCTCCTTTTTTTCTTTTAATTTAGTTTTTATTTATTTTTGGCTGCATTGGGTCTTCGTTGCTGCACACGGGCTTTCTCTAACTGCGGCGAGCGGGGGGCTACTCTTCATTGTGGTGCGCAGGCTTCTCATTGCGGTGGCTTCTCCTGTTGCGGAGCACAGGCTCTAGGTGCGTGGGCTCAGGAGTTGTGGCTCGCAGGCTCTAGAGCGCAGTAGTTGTGGCGCACGGGTTTAGTCGCTCCACCACATGTGGGATCTTCCTGGACCAGGGCTCGAACCCGTGTCCCCTGCATTGGCAGGCGGATTCTTAAACACTGCGCCACCAGGGAAGCCCCTGCCCTAATTCTTTATCAATTTATACCTTGGCAAGATGATGCCTAGGTTTGAATCCTAAATCTGCCACATTCTAGCTGCGCAGCTTCAAACAATGGACCTTTCTTCTCTAGCCTGTTTCCTTCTAGGTACAAAAAGGGCTTCTAGGGCTTAACTTACGTACTTGTAACCACATTGAGACATTATTATCTCCTTTGCACAGATGAGGAAATTGAGGCACAAAGAGAATTATCATACCAACTGGTAGGTGGGTGAACTAGGATTTGAAGCCATGTCATCCTACCTCTCATAAAATGATCCTTCAGCGGAAAAGATTTTTTGAAGATTCAGTAGGCTCGTTGATATAAATTGGTGGTATGTGGCAGGTACTCCATTAGCAGTGGCTATTACTACCCGCAACCCCAACCCTCTATAAACCCCCACCATTCCAGACTTCTCACCTCTCCCTATGTACGACAGGACTTTTCACATCTGTGGGTCTTAGTAAATCCTACAACTGCTGTCTAGAATGTGCTCCTTCCCCCATGTCTGCCTGGAGAACTCTTACTCTCTCTCCAAAGCCCACCTCAAACACAAGAACCTCTATACTTCTCCTCAGCCAAACACCCCCTCTGCCTCTTCCAAGAAGCCTTCTCTGACTCCTCTCCTTTCTCTCCCTCTTCATCAATACTCCCTACACACACACACACACACACACACACACAGAGCACTTCTTTTTCTCCCACTGTGCTCCCTGAGAGTAGAGAGCCAGGCAGAGCAAGTTATGAAGGGGCTGGCAGCCTCAGCTGCACCTCTTATATACCAAGGCCTGTGCTGGGCACTGGCTAATATGGTGGAAAACGCATGATTCCCTTCAAACTCTAGGGGTCGAGTTTAATGCCGGGGACTAAAGAGAAAAAGATTAGGATTGAAGCCTGGAGGAGGCTGGGGCACGGGAAAGCTGGCATCAATGGCAGGTGAGCTTTCTAAAGACACTTGGATTGGGCTTTAAGGACAGAGAGGATTCATAACTGGCAGAGTTCTCATAATACCCTATTGCCTATAGAGCTCCATTTAATTTGGGAACTCTACGTTATGCCAGGATAGGTTGCCAGATTTAGTAAATAAAAGTATACAATACCCAGTTAAATTTGAATTCCAGATAGAGTCTTTTAGAAATGTACACCTCAAATACCGCATGGAACATGGGTATATTAAATAGTTCTTTGTTGTTAACCTGAAATTCAAATTTAACTGGGCGTTCTATATTATAACTGGCAACCATACACCAGGGACAATCAGAACTTCTTATGGGATTAGCAGGAGACATTGCTCACCAGTGCAGCCTACCCTTCCCCAAGCCCACATCACACAAAGCCCCTTCCAGAGTATTCCAGATGTCAGGAATGGAGGTAGTCCTTGGTGCCCAAGTCCCATACCTACAGTGAACATGGCGGCCAGACAGGCTTCTACGATCTTAGAGGGGCATAAATGAGGTTCTCTCACTACCATAACGCAAACGGTGCCGGAGACCCCACAGTGTCATGAGCCTACAGCAACCAACTCCCAAGATGCCATGCGCGAACATAATAGGCACCCATTCCCACAACGCTAGGGAGAGGAGGCAAGAACAAAACCTTAGACAGGACCATAAGGCCCAGTCCCCCCTGCTGCTGCAGTTTTCCCCAGGATGCCTCGGGCCTATAATGACCACCTTCCAAGGCGCTCTTCGTCGAAGCACTCCAAGCTTCCAGGATGCTCAGCGGAAAGTGTATGACAAAAGGCACGGTTCCCCACAAGAAGCTAGGATAATCCCAGAATTCAGCAGGCTCATAACGACTAGCTGACAGACTCCCACAATGCTTTAGGGCACGGCGTCCCATTTTCCCAGGATGCCCCAGGACGGCACGGAGATGAGTTGGGGGAGAAAAGGGAGCCTGGATTTCGCGCTCAAGCCGTCACGGCCCAAGACTGCTGCCGGCTCCTCCGTGACGGGAGCCGTCACTCCCATCATGCAGCGGTGCCGTAGTGCCCGCTTCCCAGCATGCTCCGCGCACCTCCATCCCGGACACTCACCGGCGCTGGCGGCCCCAGCTCCGGCTCGGCGGCTGCGGCTGCACGCCCCGGCTTTGCGCCTGCGCTGCAAGTGGGGTAGGAGGGAGTGCGAGGGGCGTGAAGAGCCTAGGGCGCTTGCGCGGCGAGATAGACCATTCCTGTAGCATAGTGGGAAGAGGGGCTGAGTCGGGCCATCGACAAGGCTCGCGCAGGGGGTTTCGGGCCTTGCCCCTCGCTGTCCGGATTTACTTGGTACAGCCCGCAGCCGGACGGAACGAGAAACTGCAAGGCTTGCGCGTGCGTGATTGATCGTGAACGCGCCTTACAGAGAATGGGATGCGCTGGGGGTGGGGTGGGGGTACCAGCTCTGCCTGGATCCTGGACCTGAGGCCTGGTCATTTGCATAACCTTAGCGCGGGACAATGGGAGGCCTCGGGCGATGGAAGAGCTGATTTGCATATTCCCCGGAGGGGCCATACTCCGGAGCGCATTGATTAGCATATGAGGGGCTTTGGGGGGGGAATGGAAAACGCCGGGCAATAGCGCATGCGCACAGGGACTGCGGACTAGCGCGAAGCGGGCATCCTCAGTTCAGTCGGAATCAGTTTGCATCCGGAGAGGGGGCACAACGGACAAGAACCTTACCAACCCTCACAACCCTCTCCCCATAACCAGGATAAATATTTATTGCTCTCTTGTGTGTCAGGCCCTGTGCTACAGGGCACTATGGTTTCCGCAGTGAACATACCCGGCCTCTATCCTGCTGGCTCCCCAGTCAAAGGAAGGAGATTTACACATAATCAGAACCACAACCCGGAGTGGTCAGACTTGGGGATGAGTAAAGCAGAGGAAGATGTGGGAGCCACAGGAGGCGCCTGCCCCAGGGAGTCTTTCTGGCAGAGGGAACAGCAAGGGCAAAGGCCTAGGGGCAAAAAAAAATTGCCTGGTTGGAGGAAGTGAAAGCAGTTTAGTGTACCTGGAACAGAGTCAGAGAGGGGAAAGTCTCCTACAGGCGTCGTTAGGAGCTCAGACTTTACGATGAAGGTATAGGAAGCTATTGCAGAATTCCAGGCTTCCTGGACGTGACTCACATTCCAGTTTAAGATTCTCCAATGAGCTCCCGTTACATTTAGAAAAAAATCCAAACCCTTTATCATGGCCCAGGAGCTATACACATGGTCTAACCCTGCTCATCTCTGACTTCAACCCCCATCCCCATCCAATCCTATCTACTTCCACTTCCCCTCTAACACTCCAATCTCTTTACCATCTCAGTTGTTTGCCCTTGCTGTTCCCTTTGCCTGAAAATGCTTTTCCCTCTGATCTTTGAGTAGCTGCTCTTGTGCTCATCATTCATATCTTGGCACAGATGTCAATGTGACAGGCTTCCTCTGATCTTTTTAAGATAGCACCTCCAGATTGGCTTTAGAGAAGTGAAAGGGTTATGGGATAAAGCAGGATTGGCTATGAGGTGATGGTTGTTGAAGCTGGGGTGACAGAAGCATGGGGCTTCATTGTCCTGTTCTGTCTACTTCTGTATGTTTGATGTTTTCCATAATAACAAGTTAAAAGAAAACAATACCCACATCCCCTTACTCTGTATTTTATATTAATAGTACTTATGGCAATCTGAAGTTAAGTTTTTGTTTTGTTTTGCTTTTTCCGTCCTTGCTGTAGTCTGGTTTCCTCATGAAAGCTTTGTGAAGCTAAGACTGGAGTCAACCTTTTTCATTTTGGGTCCTCAGTGCCTAGAACAGGATCAAGTTTGCGCTTAGTGCTAAGCTGTCTGGAACCCCTAACATTTGCCTGTTTTATTCACCATGGCATCTCCAGCCCTTTGAGCAGTAACTGGCACTCAAGTAAGGTCAATATAGTTTTGACTCAAAAATTAGAATCACTTGTCTAAAATTTAGATGAATGAATGAGGGGCCTGGAATGCCAGACTAAGGGGCTTTGACTTGATCTAGAGATGAAGGGGAGCTAGGGAAAGATTTTTGAGCAGGGCAGGGACAGGTTTTGACAGGGCAAGGTGTGAGTAATTGAAAGCTCCTCTGGAGATTGATGTTAGGGGTGGGGGTAAGCCAGGGGAAGGGTCCAGGTTATTGAGTGGGGATGGGGTAGCTCAGTGGCTACTGAAGAGACAAGACTTGGTGACTTTTGGCTGAAAGACTAACCAGGAAAAAAACAGGTTTCTTGGAAGGGTGGAGGTGCCCTTGGAGAAGTAAGGACCCTCTACTGGCCTACACCGTCCACCAGCAACCATCACCCTCCCTCCCTCCTCCCTCAGTTCAGCACCCCTCCCAACATGGTACAGCTCTGGGCAGAGGGACAGACACACAGCCACCCCAAACACTTGTTCTCTCCTCAGTTTAATGGTGGTTAGTGGGATTGCCAAACCCCCTCCCCGTTCCCCTCCCTGCCCCGTACAAAATGTGTGTTTCTTTTTTTTTTAAACAAGAAAAAGGGGGCAAAAGCCAGGAATGGGGGGAGGGGGGCGCAATCTGATATTTTCATACAGATTTTTGATTTTTTTTAATATATTATATATAAAACCATAGAGAGCAATGCACCCTCCCCCCAAACTCCTTTCTCCCTCCCCGGGGGGCCTGGAGGAGAGATGGGGAAGGCCCCCCAAGGAGTGGGTGGACAGAGAGACAAATATGGAAGGGACAGATGTGGGGGAAGGAGGTAGAGGGAAGGAGAGCCCAGGAGCCTGGGGAAGGGGAGATTGGAGAAAAGTTGAGGCTGTCTCCCTCATCGCCCCCATCAAAGTTATGACACAAAGACACAGAATCCCTGTTTCCACACCCTCCCCCCACCCTTACCCCCACCGTGCAAACATGGCTTTGCAAAGAGGTGCCCAGAGCTCTGTGGAACTCCTCCAATGGCTGGCATGGGGTCTGGGACCCCCAAAGATATCTCTGTTCCCCTTCCCTGCCCACCCCACCCTTCCCAGAATCTGACCCCTCCCCACAAGACCTGGTTCTGCAGCCTAGGGGCCTTGGCCTTCCCCCAGTTATCTTCCCCCAACCCAATCCCTACCGCCCTCCCTGGACTTGGGGGTCTGGACCTTTGGCCCTTGCCCCCCTGGGGGACCCAGACCTCTGGGCCCTTGCTTCTGGCCCTTGCAGAGACCCAGGCATCCGACACCCCCATCCCTGCCCAAGCGTCTGAGGTGTTAGTGGTGGGGGGAGAAGCCCACCATCCCAGACTCCGGTAAATGTCTTTGCAGCTGGCAGTGGGGTGGACCCCAGCCCAGGCCCATGCCTGGGGTGGAGGTGGGGTCAGATAAAGAATTCTTCTTTCCTCTTGTGTCCATCGCTGCCATTGAGAAAGGCTTCTCTTGCTTCTCCCTGCTCATCCAGGCCACTGGCCTCATGGGTCAGATAGGAGCCTGAGGGGTGACAGACCCCGGGGCAGAGGCAACAGATATGTGTGGACCCAAGAGTCAGACAGGGAGGCCGACAAGACATACCAGACGAAGGAAGAGAGAGAGACGGAACATACAGGGAGAGGGAATCAAGTCCAGGGAAGAGCAAAACAGGGGCAGAGGAAGAGGTAAAAGCAGAATTAGGAAGACTCCAAAAGTTCACGGAAAGATCAACCCTTATCCGTTCTCTTGATAGTATCCCCTTGCTCTGCTCCCAACGAACTCAGCAATTAGGAATTCAAACGCATGGTCTTAATTCAGCTTCAACCCTTCACCTCTTTTAGGGTCCTGGAGCAAAAGACCCGCCCCTTTTCGGGATCTGGGCCTCAGGTTTCAAATCCTGGATCTAGGTTCCTCCCCCTCCCGGCTCTACGCCCGCCCTCTTTCGAATCGGGTTTTAGGCCCCACCCCTTTCCGAACGCCACAACCAACCACACCCCTCGCTGAATTTGAGACCCCGCCCCCACTCACCCTTCTGCCGTACTGAGCACCAGACCATGCCCACCAGCACACAGATGATCAGAAACACCAGTAGCGCCAGGATGCCGCCCACAATGGCGTACGGCACCGACGTCTGAGCCTCTACCACCGCACCAGGGTCTGCCAAAAGGACAGGGGGGCAGGCCCAGGTCATCAGAGGACGGTCCCAGCCCGGGCCAATCGCTGCCAATCTCTTAAACCATTCTGCACGCCACGTCCAACCGCGCCCCCTTATGTGCCACGCCCCTCAAATCACTGCCACCTGGTGGCCCCTTCCCCTGGTGCCATTCTTAATGCTCCGCTTCCTCAAGGAATGCGTGTAGGTTTGTACAATGCCCGACCCGGCCCCCGAGTCATTTCGCTAATATCTACCTGCCTCCTCCCCCCCGCCCCACCCCACCCCCCAGAGAACAGAAAGAACACATCCCTTTTGTCTTCAGGTCCAAGTCCCTCCCCATCTTTTCTGAAACGCTCCAGGTATTTAACATGCTGAGCTAGGGCCCAACCACTCCAAAATTCCTGCCCCGCCGTCATAGGAGCTGAACACATAACACTTACTTTGTGCTAGGGGCCTCCAACCGCCTTATATATTTAGCTCATATAGTCTTCACAACAACCCTATGAGGTAGGTGCTGTTGTTTATTTCCACTTTACCGATGAGGAAACTAAGGCACGAAGTTACCCGCAACAGGACGCTGCAGAACTGAATCTGAACCCAGACGATCAGTCTGGCCCCAGAACTATAAGAACTCTGTGTGCTTTTGACCCCCTGGAATCATTCTTTGCCCACACAGGACAGTGCGGAGACCCCGGGAGGCCCCGCCCCTACCCTGAGCCCTGCCCCCAGGCCTGCCGCCGCGCGTCCTCACCGTAGACCACGAGCACATAGAGCGCCCTCGCGTGGCCGTGCTTGTTCGACGCCTCGCAGGTGTAGGTGCCATTATCCGCGGATACCAGGCCGGGCAGCGTAAGCGTCTCCCCGACTGCCTCGGCCCGCTCTGGCAAAGACTCATTACCGCGGTTCCAGCGGATCTGGTTTGGCCTGGGCGGGGGTATATAATGAGAGTTAGGGACGCAGGTGTCAGCACCCGATTCTGACATTTCAGGAATCTAGACATGCCGCATCTCCAAATAAGAGGGTCCTTATTAGCCCTTTCCTTCCTAGAAAACCAACAGTCCTGGACCCAGCTTCCACCCATCACCAGGGTCTCAGGAATCCCAGCCTTTCCCCCAGCCCCTTCCACCCTGAGAATCCAGGAGTCCGGGACCCCACGGCCTCCTTCCTCACGATCTAGCTCCAGACCCCTCCTTTCTCAGGACTCAGAAGTCTGGGCCGCAGCCCCCTCTGTTAGCCCAGTCCCCTTTCCTGAGACACAGGTGTCCAGGTTCCCAGCCCTATTCTCCTCAGGACCCTGAAGTCTCAGGCCCCAGAGCTCACCTGGGGTTCCCCGTCACAGCACATGTCAGCACCAGCGTGTCTCCCTCCCTCACCACAGCTTGGGAGGCATGGATCCGGGCCGTGGGGGAGTCTGTGGGCAGAAGTGAGATGAGAGAGTGGTTGTCCGGGTCATCATGCAGACTAGGAACTCCCCCGGGGACAGGCGGTGGGGGGTGGTACACTCCCTCCCCCGGGTGCTGGCCCGCCAGGCACTTACACTGCACATCCAGCACGTACTGCGTCTGTTTGCTGTGTCCGGAGGGCAGCGCCTGGTTCTGCGCCTCGCAGATGACGATACCGCCGTCGTCCTTGCGGTCCACACGAAACCGCACTGTGCTCGCCACGCTCCAGACCTTGCCATTTTCCTGGCTGCTGCTCACTCCTGCCAAGACCCGCCCAGACACTGTCAGGTCGGCGTTATGGCTCCGCCCACCGAAGGAGCACCCCACCCCCAAGCCAGTCCCGAAGCAGGCTATTTGCCAAGCTCCGCCCCTTATCCACAGCCCTCGCCTCTACTTCTCCAAACCACGCCGTCCTCGAAAGAGGCCCACCACCCCACGTGGCTCTTCCCAAAGGTCACCCCTCTTTCACCCCACGCCGTCTCATCTATCAGTTCATTCAATAGCTATATATTGAGTGACTAGTGTCTGCCAGAGCTGTGCACTCTTCTTCAGGCCCCGCCCACGTATAAACAGCCCTTCCCAAGCCATGCCTCCTGGAACCCCGCCTCCTCTTAAGTCCCGCCCTTCGCTGGCACCTCCCCCGCCCACCCCCATCCCTGATCCCAGGTAGTACCTTTCAGCTCCTTTCGGTCCCGGTGCCAGCGCAGGACGGCGGCCGGGCGGGACCGTGGAACAAGGCAGCTGAGCTCCACCTCGCCGCCCTCCACCGCCTGTTCCCGGACCTCCACTACAGGATTCTCCGGGGCCACTGCCGCAGGGAGAAGGGGGCAAGGAGGAGATCAAGGGAGGCACCAAGGTGGGCTCAAAGTAACCAGGCTGCGGGATTCCAGGGACCAAAGGGAACAAGGGTCCCAGGTGGCAGGGGTCAAACACAGAGGCCAGAGGTCAGGAAGGCCGGCCTTATTTACTGGGACCAGATGTCCAGGAGGTTAAAAACAGCCAGGGTCAGGTCTCAGGATAAGGGATAAGCAGAGGAGAAAGAAGAAGGGATGGGTCTGAGGAGGGGGAGGCCGTTACCCAGTACAGTGAGCGTGGCAATCTGGTGGTGGGTATCCTCCGTGTAGAGCTGGCAGAAGTAGCCCCCCTCGTCCTCCAGGCGCGCATCTGAGAGCCGGATCCGTACCCGGCGTGGGGAGAACTCCTCAAGCTGGAAACGCTCATCCTTCAGGGCTAGAGAGTGAACGACAAGAGTGAACTGGGGGAATCCTGACCTCAGAAGTCCCACCCTTTCTCCGGGAGCTTCGAGTTCAGCCCTCTGCCTCTTTTCTCCAACCATACGCATGCGTCTAAGGTGCCCACCTAGTTACTCCCTTGGGTACCCAGAACGTTTCATGCCCTCCCACCCACAGGACCAGGAGTCCAGGCCCCCAGCCCCCTCCTCCCTCAGACCCTGGAGTCCAGAGTCTCAGCTCTGTTCTCTGTCAGGCCCCAGCCCTCTCCTCCTTCAAGACTCAGGATTCCAGACCCCAGCACTCACCACGGGTACCATTGAAGAAGAGGGTCTGCCGGGCGGGGTTCTGAATGACAACTATAGATCCATCATACTGGTGCAGACGGCAGGTTATCTCGGCCACCCCACCCTCAGCCACTGTCACATTCTCTGTCTGTACTTCCTGTCCTGCCCCTGGACCAGCAGACAGAGAGACAGGATAGGAGACTCATTGAGGGGTGCAATTCAGTCTTTGCTCTCTCCCTCTGTTCCTCGCCCATCCAAACCTCCAATCCCTCTCCTTTCCCTCTCATTCAGTTCATTACACCCAACACTTCCTGCAGGCTGGAGTCCGGGAGATGGAGAAAACCTGCCCCCTGCTCTAGAGGAGGTGCAGTCAAGATCCAGCGGAATATGCTCTAATGGGGGTAGCACAGGGCACGCTGGGAGCCCAGAGGAAGTGGAGACTAAGACCACCCAGGGAGAGGGGTGATCAGGGAAGGCTCTACAAGAAAGCTCCATCGGATCCACATTTTAAAGAACGCACAGGAGTTCACCAGGTACGGGAAACTGCTATGTGTTCACCAAACCCCGTCTTTCACACCTGAGCACATGTTGTAACTTGTCTGTAGAGATGGCCACGATATTCTTCCCATCCCTGTATGTGCCCTTTGTGAGCTGACTTCGCTGCTCTTCCCATTAATGAAGCACTCTGACCCTGCGAATCTGGGGAGGCCTTGTGACTTGCTTTGAAGTGAATATCACTTTGCTAGAAGTGATATTGTATGAGTTCTGGAGCCTAGGTCTCAAGAGACCTTGCAGCTTCCGTGCATGCCCTCTTGCTGCCCTGACACTGTCAGGTGAACATGCCCGAACCAGCTTCCTTGAGGATGAGAGACCACATGGAGAGAGAAGCCCAGCCGGAAGCCAGCACCAACTGCCAACCATGTGAGTGAGGCCATCCCAGACCACCCAGCCCCAGTGGCACCACCAGGTGACTGTAGCTACATGAGTGACTCCTGGTGAGACCAAGAGAAGAGATACCCGACTGATACAGTCCAAATTGCTGACCCCCAGAGTCATGAGCAAAAAACATAATTGCTGTTTAAAGACCTATGTTTTGGAGGGTCTCCGAACACCGCTAAAGTTAACTGGTACCACACTCTATTAGGCTACATTTCCTAGGATCCCTTGTGCTTAGGTGGGGCCATGTGACTGATTTCTGGCCGATGGGCTGTAGGCAGAAGAGAGAAACCCCTCTTCCAGCCTGGCTCATCTCACTTGCAATCCTTCATACTGGCTGAATGGAGAGGACTCCCAAAAACCCAGAGGAGGACAGGATCACAAGCTGGAAGGAGCCCAGGGCCCTGACTTCCTGCTCCCTGTGACCTGCCTGCACAGGACTGTAGCATGAGTGAGAAATACACTTTTTTGTTAAGCCATTGAGATTTCAGGGCTGTTGTTATAGCAGTTAACTTACCCTGATTAATCCAACAGAGGGACAAGGTAAGGGGTTAGTAAGGGGGTGTTCCCAGCCAAGGAAACAGCGTAAAGCTCAAAGCTGAGATTAATTATCAACAGCATCATCATTGTCACCGTCATCTTCAAAACAACAATAACCAAATAGCTTCTGTTTATTAGGCACTTCCTGTTCCAGGCTTTGTGCTAGGGGCATTACGTATATAATTTCCATTTAATCATCATAATACCTGAACAAGGGAGGCATTATTATCAATCCCCAGTTGTTGTTTTTTTTTTCCCAGTTCCCATTTTATAGATGAGAAGATTGGTCCAGAGAGAGAAAATGACTTGGCCAAGGTCACAGCCTGAGAGTGGCAGAGGCAGGGTCTGCCTCCAGATCTTTCTGATTCCGTAACCTGCATCCACATCCATTCCTGGTTCTCTGGGTGAAAAGTGTCCAGCATTGGTGAGGGGTTGTGGGATGTGCTTATGAAGGGCCTCAAATGCCAGGCTAGGAGATTAGCTTTTATCCTGAAGGCCAGTGGAGAAACTGAAGCAGGAAAGAGTCATGATCAGATCTGGTTATTTACCTTTAAATGCTGGACAACTATCGCTTCATGTCTCTTACATACTGTCTCATTCATTCATTTGAGCAGCGGGGAGGTTTTCAGGGGCTGGGTGCCCAGAGATGAGTCACATGAGGTCCCTGTCCTGGAAGGCCTTCAATATTTATGGGGAGGTAGACACAGATCACTGTAAAATCCCATCAGAAGTGTTATGGTCCCTGTAAGAGGGACAGGTAACCTGATTTTGGGGGCTGAGGGGCGGAAAAGATTAATTCTGGGGAGAGGAGGCAGAGACAGCTAGCTTCCTACCCAGCATCCATTCTTCCCTTTCTCTTTAGAAAAAGAACCCTGGTTGTATTTTACGGTTGCCCTATATCCAGCAGAAAGAGAAATTTCCCAGACTCCTTTGCAGCTAAGTGAGGCCATGTGATAAAATTTTGTCCGACTGGATATCAGGAAAAGTGTCATGTGATAATTTTGAGAGGACTTTCTAAAGAAAGGGGATAAGTCCTTTTTCCACCAGGTCACCTTTATGGAATTAGGATGCGATGGAATTCTGGAACCCAGAGCTGGAAGGTGCCTGGGTCTCTGGTGATGATGTGGAGCTGCCATAAAAGGCCTGGATGCCTACTTCTGGCTTCTTTTATCTTTGAATACAATGCTTTGTGAATTTAAGCCACTATTAGGAGTTTATCTAGTCCTTCCCAGAATATCAGTTTTAACATGTCCAATCCTTGCCCCAAATATTTTCCTTCCCACGTTTTCTCAGTCTCGGTAAATGTCACAACCTGGTGGCTCAGACCAAAATACCTAGAAGTCATGCAAGTTTTCACCCTTTCCCTCACCTCTAACATCAGCAAGATCTATCCATTCTATTTCCAAAATATATCCCAAACCTGTTCACCTTTGGCTACCTCACCTACCATCACCTAGTCCAAGGACACCATCTGTTACCTGGTCCTTCAAGAGCTATTCATGAGTCTCCCTTCTTCCCCACCTGCCTCCCCCCAGGCCAGTCTCAACACAGCCAGAGTGTTTACAACACTCTGAAGGCTGTCCTTAGAATAAAATCTAGACCCCTTCCCTGGGTCTTCAAGGTGCTTGGTGGTGGCCCTTCTCTGACCACAGTTCCGACAACCTTCCTGCTACTCACTTCACTCTGGGCCCACTGGCCTTGATGTCCCTCAAACATGCTGAGCTTGTTCCCACCTCAGGGCCTTTGCACTGGCTCTTCCATCTGCCAGGAATGTTCTTCCCCCTTGATCATCCCAGGACTGCTTCCTGTTCTCATTCAGGCCTCTGTGCCTCAGATCAGAGACGCCTTTGCTCACTCCCTGGGCCTTCCCCTCCAGAACACTTCCTATTTCATCACCACTGTTTTACTTCCTCTATGGAAATTTCACTGAACTTATTTTATTAATTTGCATACTTGTTTGTTGTCTGTTTGTCCCTCATCACTCGAATATACACCCCATGAAGGCAGGGATGTAATCCCCTTGGGTTTACTGCTGCACCCTAGCGCCTGGAAGTGTGCCTGGGGAGGCACATGCATGGGGATGTCTCTGGGGAGACTGATGCATGAATCGCACGTGTCAGGCAGGATCTCATTTCATCCTCACAACAACTTTGTGACATCACATTATTCTCATCTTAAACACCTGGGTGGATCCCAGCTGGACCACTTGCCATCTGTGTGACCTGGGACAACTGGCTTAACCTTTCTGAGCCTCAGATGCCCTGTCTGTAAAGTGGGGATGATGCCAATGCCTGATTCACAAGGATTAGCCCAGGACCTGAGGCTCAGGGAGCCATCTGTGCAAAGCTGCTGTTATCATAACTTCCGGAAACATGCCCATCCACCTGAGAATTGGCCTGACTGCACATTCTGGTACTTTAAAAAAAACCATCTTGAAGCCTATCCGTGGATCCTGGACCTCAGGACTAGCCCAATGCTAGCTCCCCATTTTATAGATGTGGAAAACGAGGCTCAGGGGTCCCAGGCAAGTCAGTGGCAGAAACTCAACATCTCTTGGGAGCCCTCAGGACCTCTGGGTCTGCCCCCCCAAATGTGTCCCCTGCTCTCTGCTTGAGGGTGCACATGGGGTGAGGGTGGGGGGCTTTTGTCTTATTCCCTCCCCCTCCTGAGGAGTCAGTAACCAACAGTGTCTGTGCCTGGAATATTAATGTCCTAGGAGCTTTTGTTTCGGGGTTGGGGGGTGGTGAGGCAGGACTTTCTGGTCAGAGAGGGGCTGAGCTTGGGGACTGGGGCACTGGCCCTTTAAACTGTGTTGACAGCCTGGAGTCGTCATGGGGATGGTGACTGGAAAAAGGGACTGGGGAGGGTTTGGGGAAGAGTGGCTGAACAGGTGACATGTAGAGACCCAGAATCCAGCACTCTTCTCCTTTAGACCTGGAAATCCAGCCCCCGCAGCTGCCTCCTCTCCCAGGATCCAGGAGCCCTGGTTTCTAGTGCCCTCCTCCATCAGGATCAGGAATCGGGGTCCTCGGCATCTTCTTCCCTCAAATCCTGAAGCCCCAAGCCCTCAGCCTTCTCCCTCCTCAAATCCAGGATTCTGGGCCTCCAACCCCCTCCTCCTTCAGGACCCAGGAGTCAGGGGTCCAGACTACACAGCTGGTGGATGTTTCCACGGAGACTAAGCCGAGTGGGGGGAGTACTTCCTGGGTCCTGAGTCAGCGAATACCCAAGGGAGTCTCAAGGTCACAGTTCCGGGAAGGTCACAGCCACCACCTCCATATCCTCTCCCCAGGGGGCTCGTGGCATCATGCCTCCTTCCCCCACATCCTCCCCTAGGGAGGTGGTACATCCCTGCGTCCTGACCGAACCCCCCCTCAGCCCCCCATCAATGGCGGAGTCCGAACATCCTCGCACAAAGCATCAATTCTTCCCCAACTCAGCCTTGTGAAGGCGCCTGTATTCGAAGGACCTAGGCATCAGGGTCCCAGCCCCTCCTCCCTCAGAAACGTGGACTGGGACCCCCAGCCCCTTCCTCTCTCAGGACTCAAGAGTCTGTACCCACCCCACCCTCCATCAAGATCTAGGAGTCTGGGACCCCAGCCCCCTTCTCCCTCTGGACACAGGAGTTCAAGCTCCATTCCTCCCTCAGATCCAGGAGTCTAAGACCCCAGGCCCTCCTCCCTCAGACCCAGAGTCCAGACCCCCGGCCCCTCCCCGCTCAGACCCAGAGTCCAGACCCCTGGCCCCTCCCCCCTCAGACCTATGATCCAGACCCCCGGCCCCTCCCCCCTCAGACCCAGAGTCCAGACCCCCGGCCCCTCCCGCCTCAGACTCAGGATCCAGGCCCCCCGCCCCTCCCCGCTCAGACCCAGAGTCCAGGCCCCCAGCTCCCTCCTGGGAACTTCTGACTCCAGCTCCACAGTCCTCAACCCCCAGAACACAGCCCGGCTCCGCAGCGCGCTTGTCCTCCTCCTGTCTGCGAAGCAAGCATCAGGTGGGGGCGTAGGGGTGAGTCAGCAGCTCACACACAAAGTTCCCCCTGTGGTCCTCACGTTCCTGGGATACTTAGAGCTCCCTGGATTCCGGGCCTCAAGCCCAGCCAGGGGGTAGGGGAGTCCTCCAGAGGTTCCCCCTGGGTTTGGGGTCAGGGGAAGAATTCCTGCTCCAGGAAGGGGGTGAGCCTGCACTGAGCACCCACTGTCCTCTCCTCCACCCCCAGCGCCCTCTATTTGCCCCCTTCCAGAGGAGCCCGGGCTCTGCAGCCGCCCTCTTGCCCCACTGGGTGCCGGCTGAGGAGCCTTGGTGCCCGGTTCCCAGAGGACCTATGGGCCCGGGGTCTGCACAGGCAGGAACCAGTGGGTGCTTGTGTCCTGGTGCCACAGGCCAATGGGTGCTGGCGAGTCCAACGGTCTCCCGGCACCCCCCGCCCCTCACCCCACCCAGAGAGAGAAAGCTGCCTTTGTGTTCCCCAAGACGGGGACAGGCCAGGCTCACACGACATTAACCCACCCCAGGCCCCAGCCCTGCTGCGTCTAAGGTCTTGGAATCCATCGCGGAACCTGACCCCCACTCTGGGGACTCCGGCATTCGGCTCATGGGTGGGTAAGGATCAGTGATAGAAGCCTGTTTTCAGAGTGGCTGGGCAGAGCTTTAGGAGGGAGGGAAGACTGAGTCACTTGGGAGGGAAACATGATTCGGGATCAACAAACTCTCCCTCCACAAAGCCCCCCAACTCTTCATAGCTTCTTTATCTTTTCTTTGGATCTGGAGATCTGTTTCCTCTGCTCCTTTCTATTCCATCCAATTCCTGGCCTGTGGGTCTCTGTTTCTGCCTGTGGGCATCTTTGGGCAGGCAACCCATCTCTCTCTCACTTCCTCTCGCCCACCCACCCTGGACCCCTTCTTTCTCTTGGCATACATCTCATCAGCCTCTGCTGGTATTCTTGGTAGATGAGGGAGCCAGGAAAAAGAGAATACAGTTTTGAAAGGGTGTAAATGAACCCCATCTTCCATCCCTACTCCTGCTGGCTGGGCAAGGTGAGAGGGGAAGGGGAGTGACTAAAAGGGAAACGTGGGGACCGTGGACAACTCCTAAAATCTGGGGGCCAAAGCCATTCAGAGATAACCAGAGAAAAGGAAAGCATGAAGGGTCCTCTGAGATCAGGTACTCCAGCTGCCTACTCCATGCTTTACAGAAGGGGAAGTGAGGTTCAGAGCGGGAAAGGGCAGGGGCTGACCCAGAATTACATCAGAGAGGCCTGGTTCCAGCGTGCTTCCCATGACACCTAGCTCTCTCCCAACTTGTTAAGTCCCACACCATTTTATTTAGAGAAAGTTTATAGAAGGGATTAGTGTACCAGGAAGCAGTGACTTTAAAACCAAACAACGGACAAGCCACAAGAAGTGCTGGAGAAAGGATTCTCGAATTGGGAAGGTGGTCATCTTAGGCTATACTCTGATTCTGAGAATCCAAATTCCCACGATTCTAAGCCGTCAAGATTCTAGATGTCAGAGGTGTCAAGATTCAGGATCTCCAAGAGGTCAAGGTTTCAGAATTGTGAAGATATCAGGAGGCTAGAATGCTAATGCCAGCAAAGATCTAGAACTTTAAAGGTGTCAAGATTCTAAAGACTTTGGGATTCTGGAAGCCTAAAGATGTCAACGGTTCTAAAATACCCTCAGGTTCTTTGTTTACTGGATTCGTTGGTCCTAGGAGTCTATGAGCCTGGGTTTTAGTGCCTAACAAAGAAAGAAAGAAAGACAAAATTGGATGGAGATGTAGCTAAGGTACCAAAGTGCTCATCTGGGAAATTGTGGCATGTCCGCCACAAAGAAAGGAGGTAATGGTGAAAGTTTTGAAGCGATGGCAGAAGACTATAAAAGAAAGCAAGGTGGAGGGTGACAGGTCCACTCTGCCCCTCACCTTGCCCCGAGGAGAGGAGAGGGAGGCTTTGCCTCAGACTCGAGTGGGGAAGGTGTAACTGCACCCAGCTTGCCAGAAACCCCTTCAGGGGTCCAAGTTGAAGTTCCTTTCCTTTCAGGTCACCGAATTCAACATCCCCACTTTACAGAAAGGGAAACTAAGGCCCCGAGAGAGAAGGGTGCTTGCCATTGGCTACCCTGGCAAATGGCAAGAGCCAGGATTTAAACCCAGGCAGGCCCCCAGCCCTGTGCCATCTGGTCACAGCTCCCAAATTTCTACAGGACATACGGCCCTCCCACTTCTGCTCAGCCACCTCCCAGTCATCCATTTCCCCCAGGAGTGGCTTCCCCCACCGGGGACGGGGTGACCTGTGGCAGGTACCAGGCACACACAGTGTGAGAGTGTGAGTGTGGGGCTGACATTTCCTGACCTTGTCCTGGATCTCAGGGTCACCCTATCTTGGAGGTCTCCAGCTTTTCACTGTGCGTGATAAGGGTATGTGGAGGGCTCCCTGGAGGTCCTGGAGGGGGCTTCTCTGTAGGTCGTGGCCTGGGTGTGTGAACGGGTGGGGAGGGGCAGCGTTTGGAAGGCATTTGCTGAATCCACGTGTGTGTCCACATGCCAAGGTTCTCCATACGCATTTTCCCTCCAGGGCCCTTCAGGATGCCCTCCCTGACTCAATTCCTCTTCAGGGGCACAGAGGGATAGAGAGATGGAGAAACGAAAGATGGCAATGGGGGAGCCCAGGATGGAGGATGTAAGGGTAGAAAGGAGAGGCAAGGGTAGAAAGGAGAGGTGGAGAGACAGGGAACAGGGAGACAGTGGGACAGAGAGAGGGGAGAGAGTGGGGAATGAGGGAGATAGGTGATAGAGGGGGCTAGAGAAACAGAAATGACAGAAAGAGGACAGAGAGACAAGGGAATGGGACAGATGGCGGACAGAGAACCAGAGGTGACAGTAAGACAGGGACAGAGAAGGAGAATAGGGGCAGAGAGGGAGGGCAAAAATACAGGGGGACAGAGAAGGGAGTCGAGAGGATGATGGGGGGCACGCAGAGTGACCCAGTAAAAAGGGACAGAGACCAAGGGACAGATGTAGGGGACAAAGACAGGATAGAGCTGGGGGACAGGGAGGCAAGGAGAAAGGGGGACAGAGAGGGACAGTCTTGGAGACTGAGGGACAGAGGACAAGGGTAGGGGGACAAGGAGAGAGACTGAGGGACTCAGAGACAGGCGGACAGAGGGACCCAGAGACCGGACAGAAGGACAGCGGGGCCGGCCCCGAGAAGGCTGGCTTGGGGCTGGACTGGGGGTCTCAGGCCCTTTGTCCCGCCGGGATCGGGGCCTGTGCGGGGTGGGGGGGTGCTGCGGCACGGCGGCCGGGGCCCGCGCCCCCTCCCCCGCTCGCGACTCCCGGCTCGCGGCTCCCGGCCCGCGCTGCGCTTTGTCCCGGGGAGGGGGCCCGGCCCGGCCCCGCGCGCATTGTTCCGCCTCTGCGGCCCCGCGGCCGCCGGGCTGTCACTGCGGCGCGCCCCCCGCCCCGGCCCCTGACCCTACCTGGCCCCGCCGCGGCCGCCCACAGCAGCAGCAGCGGCCACTGGAAGCGCCGGGCCCGGCCCATGGTGGTGCCG
>NW_021703766.1:47571205-47590475 GCF_005190385.1 Monodon monoceros
GGGGGGCGGGGCGCAGAGGCCGGGGCGGGGCCGGCGCAGGGAGGGGCAGGGAGACGCGGGGAGGCCCCAGACAATGGGGGAGAGGGCGCTGCGAGAGGGTTGGGGGAGCCGGACTGAGGGGAGGCGCCGGAGAGCTGGGGGTCTGCGGGCGGAGGCGTGCAGGAGGCGTGTGCGAGCTCGACTCGCGGCCGGAAAGTGCGGGGGCTGGGTGACGGCAGAGGGGGTGGGTGATGGAGAAGAAGGGAGCGCGTGCAGGGGGTGTGTGAGGGGGAGTGTGTCACGTGAAAGGTGAGGGTGCTGTTGGAAGGGTGCGCCACGGTGCGGGTGTGTGTGGAGGGGAGAGTGCTGAGTGAGGATGTGTGTGAGGCTGAGTGTCCAGGGAGGGGGAGTTTGGTGGGAAAGGTGAGTGTGAGAGGTGTTCAGTGGGCAGGTGGAGGTGCTCCGTGGACAGGTGGGTGGAGGTGAAGGCGGGGGCGTGCACATATTCCAGAGGGGGAGTGTAGGTGAAGGTGTGAGCGTGGAGGGAACGGGAGTGGGCTATGGGAAAGGTGACTCTGAGAGGTATTCTGTGGACAGGTGAGTGTGAGGGGGAAAGTGTCATGTGACAGGCTGTGAGCTGAGCCACTCTGAGAGGAAGGCAGCAGCTTGTTGTCTGGGCAGGTCCAGGATCTCCCAGGGCAGGGCTAGGCTGCCCTGGGGTCAGGTCTCACCCTCCCTCCTGTCCTCACCAGAAACTCCGTGTTTCTGCATCATTCCCCAGAGGGAGAGGCTCCGGTGGACCCCTCCCAGGCCCTAGCGTCTAACTTCCCCAACCTGCTTCTCTGCTCTTCCAGCCCCAGTCTCTCTTTGTGTCCCTGTCTCTCTATGTGCTCTCCCTGCTTCTCTTCCATTGTTGGTGCTGACTCACCTCTCCAGACTTGAGTCCCTTCTCCCTCCTGGGAGGTGAGTCTCCCTGAGCCCACTTCTGTGGGACCTTGTAGACCTGGTGCAGGATTATCACCCTTAGGACCCAGGAAGAGTGAGAAACCATGGAAGGTAGGGGCCCTCAACCTCTCCCACCACCATTTGACAATCAGGGAAACTGGGATATGCCAACTATGAAAATCCTTGCTCTTTATCTCCATCACTACCAAAAACTCCTATATCCAGGTCCTCCAACAGACTTCAGCTCCCGGCACCTCTTCTGTCCTCAGTGCCGAGTTCTCAGGACCCAAGCTCCTGTCAACCTCTGTATCCCCAGGACCATGGCTCCCAGCATCCCTTCTGTCCTTGGGAGCCAAGCTCCCATCTATGTCCCCAGGGCCACAGCTCCAAGTGATTCCTTTCCTTTTCAATTCTCAGTTTACCTTTCTGTAAACTGGGGAAAGGGGTGTCGTGCTGGATAATCTCTAATCTTCCCAGGGCTCATGTTCTCTGTGTTAAGATAAGTGGGAAAGAGGTGTCCAACCTGGATTTGGGATACTGGGTTAGGGGTTAGCTAAGGGTTATCTTTCCTCCCAAGAACCTATAGGTCCCCTGCTCATGGTTCTAACCAATGTCTCCTGCTGCAGCTGCAGGGCACCCTGTGGGATGTTGGTTTGGTTCTCATTTGTCTTTTTTTTTTTTTTTTTTGCAGTACGTGGGCCTCTCGCTGCTGTGACCTCTCCCGCTGCGGAGCACAGGCTCTGGACGCGCAGGCTCAGCGGCCATGGCTCACGGGCCCTGCCGCTCCGCGGCATGTGGGATCTTCTCGGACCGGGGCACGAACCCGTGTCCCCTGCATCGGCAGGCGGACCCTCAACCACTGCGCCGCCAGGGAAGCCCTCATCTGTCTTTTTTGGTTCCACCTTTTCTTCCACCTGAGGTGGTCCTGTCCTTATCCTATTTCAGGGTACTTTATCCATTAGGGTTTTCATGCCAGTGACAGAAAATCCAACCCAACTGGGTTAAGAAAAAGAGGATTGTTTCACATATAAAAAAGTCTTGGGGGGCTTCCCTGGTGGCTCAGTGGTTGGGAATCCGCCTGCCAATGCAGGGGACAAGGGTTCGAGCCCTGGTCCGGGAAGATCCCACATACCACGGAGCAACTAAGCCCGTGCACCACAACTACTGAGCCTGCGCTCTAGAGCCCATGAACCATAACTACTGAGTCCACGTGCCACAACTACTGAAGCCCACGCACCTAGAGCCCATGCTCCGCAACAAGAGAAGCCACCACAATGAAAAGCCCGCGCACCGCAACGAAGAGTAGCCCCCGCTCACCGCAACCAGAGAAAAGCCCGCGCACAGCAACGAAGACAACGCAGCCAAAAAAATTAAATGAATAAAATAAAAATAATAAAATAAATAAATTTATTTTTAAAAAAAGTCTTGGGTATGACTGGCTTCAAAATGGTCTGTCCTAAGGGTAAATAGTCCCTTCGTGTTGCAGGATGGCTGGCAAATACCTCTGGGGCCACACTTTTCCCTCACATTTGGAGAGGGATAGAGAGAGAAAAAGACAGACTGAGAGAGTCAGACTGTGGGAGACTGAGCAGAGGAGAGACTTGAAGAAGCTCCCTCAGCAGAGTGAGGAAATATTTTTCCTTAGAAGCCCCCCAAAAACCTTCCATTGTGTCTCATTGGTCCAGATGATGCCACCTGCCTATCACTGAACCAATATCAATGGCCAGGGGATGAGATTAAGCTGGTTAAATTAGATATGAGCCACAGGCTCCCCCTACCACCAGGTCAGAGGTGAAATTAGATTTCTCAAACAGAAATAGACATTGGGGAGACAACTGCTGTGCCTGCTATTCTGGGGGGATGGGCTGCACACCGTGCGTTGACTATTCTTGAGTTTTGGAGGTCCAGGGATTTTGTTAGTTGTTTCCTCAGCATTATTCTGCGAGATAATAAAAATATATATTGGTCTCTGCCCCTGGCTCCTGGCACGGAGCTCCTGAAACCCTCGTAGTTACCCAAGTGATAAGAACATCAGGAGAATCTTTTGTTCTAATATTTAGTCTTTGACCCCAGTTCCCCACACAAGGATCCTGAAATCCTTGTCATTTCTTGGGTGATAAGAGTGTCTCTTGTTCTAATAGGTGATATTTGGTGGGCTCCTGGATGAGGGCTGGTCACCGAAAAGACCAAACTATGATTACAAGCGTGGAATTTTCAGGCCTGATCCCCATTCTCTTGAAAATGGAGTTAAGGATCCATGATGCCTACATGATAAAGCCTCCATAAAAATCCCAATAGTATGGGGTTCAGGGAGCTTCTAGTTTGGTGAACACATGCAGGTGCTGGGAGAATGAAATGCCCAGAGAGGGCATGGAAGCTCTGTGCCCCCTGACACATACCTTGCCCTATTCATCTCTTCCATCTGGGTGTTCTTCTGTATCCTTTATCGTATCCTTTTATAATAAACTGGTAAAGGTAAGTAATCGTTTTCCTGAGTCCTGTGAGCCCCTCTAGCAGGTTAATCAAACCTGAAGAGGGGCTCATGAGAACTTCTGATTTGTAGCCGATTGGTCAGGAGCACAATCTAGACTTTCAATTGTCATCTGAAGTGGGGACTGTGGGACTGAGCCCTTAATCTGTGAGATCTGACGCTATTTCCAGGTAGGTAGTGTCAGAATTGACCGGAAGGTGTCACAGAGAATTGCTTGGTGTAGGGGGGAACCCCACCCCCACATTTGGTGACCAGAAGTGTTGTGAGTGTGGTAGTAGTGTGAGAATAAAGGAGACACACAGGAGAAAGACACAGTAGGGAAGAACTGAGTTGTTCCCTATACAGGAGGAAGACTGGGTGGGTGATTTTTCCTAATACACATTCCCTCCTCCTTTGTTGCTTCCTAAAAGAATCCTGATTTTGTTCAGGCATCAACCTTTCTTTAATAACCAGATGATGTGCAGGAAGCCCTAGGAGTAGGGTCTGAATATACTTCACCAAATATTGTGGTTCCATGCCCCTTTCTGTGAATGCTATAGGCATGGGAAGATGAAACAAATCAGGTGAATAAAATGTGGGGAGAGCAAGTCAGCCTGGAAGTTTTGGGATAAGTTTTCTTTGCTTTAAAAAAGACACCCAAGGGCTTCCCTGGTGGCGCAGTGGTTGAGAGTCCGCCTGCCGATGCAGGGGACACGGGTTTGTGCCCCGGTCCGGGAGGATCCCACATGCCGCGGAGCGGCGGGGCCCGTGAGCCATGGCCGCTGAGCCTGTGCGTCCGGAGCCTGTGCTCCGCAACGGGAGAGGCCACAGCAGTGAGAGGCCCGCGTACCGCAAAAAAAAAAAAAAAAAAAAAAGACACCCAAGAAGAGATGGCCCTTTGTTATTGCTTCTGAATGCAGGTGTGATGTCTGGAACTGCAGTGGCCATCTTAAGGCCATGAGGTAGATAAGCTTGAATGGATCCTTCAGGACATAATGGAAACATTGAATAAGTCAACCCAAGAACTGCCCTAACTCCTGAGCTCTTGTTCTGTGAGATAATCAATTTCCTCTTTGTTTCAACCATTTTGAGTTGGGTGTCCTCTTAAATACAGCCCTGGCTACCATATTGCCTGCGATTCACATAGAATACATGGAGGCAGCCCTGCTTGCAGATGAAAACAAGAAGTGGTAGTTTTCTTTTTCGATTGCTCCCCCCATCCTTGTGATAGGATCTCTCTCACAGAGGTTGTTTTCTCAGCTCTGGCCAAGTGGGTTGTTTACCATGAGAATTGCCCGACCAGTGGATGCCTGTTTACAACCCAAACAGCTGTATGTGGTGGCTTTGACGTAAGCTTCCCTGGCCACAGCAGCGGAGGTCGTAGGCAGAGCCCTCACCCAAACTGGACCCCACCAGAGGAGTCTGTCCGTTAAAATTTTAGAACCAGACAAAAGTAGTTCTTGACATTTCAAGGGCATATGTGGCTACTATGCTTGAAGCAGAAGGTAGTCTGTGAAGAGACGAAAATAAAGTGAAAGCCCAGCCCATGAGGGAAACCACACACTCAGGGTAGGAGAGAGAGTGACACAGAGGGACAGAGAGATTTTGCAAAACAGAGACAACATTGATTTCACACAGCTTTTCAATGCCGTTTCTTGTCCCTGGTGCAGCCCAGAGACCTAGCTCTTGCTCGGATCTAAACTTCCAGTAAAGCTGTCATTTTTGCTTGAGTCAGCTTAAACAGATTTTATTTCTTGCAACAGAGATCCCTGAACAAAAACTTGGGAGCCATTTACTCTGAGGTCCTGGTCACAAGGTCTGGTGTAGAACATTCTGAGAAATTTACCTCAAGCCTCAAGCCATGGGACATGTATTTCCATCCTTTGATCCCCACAGTAGGGCATCATGGGAGATGCAGTCTTAGACTCCAATCTCTGCCATAGGGTCTCCTGGGAAATGCAGCCCTAGCTTCAATTTCTGCTGTAAGGCATCACGGGAAATGTATTCCTTAGCCTCCGATCTCTGCCGTGGGGTATCATGATGGATGCAATCCCAGCCTCCACTTGTCACCCAGGGGAGCAATCCGAGGGTCCCTAACCCACACTTAAACTCTCTCTATAAAACATGTACACCTATCTTAGGCAAGGAGGTAAGGAAGCCACCCCCCAACCCCTCCCATTTCTAATAAAAACCTCACTCTGGGCAAACTTGCAAAAAACCTGACTGTATCTGTATTTTCTAGCTGTGTTTACAAGACAGGAACAAGAGAGCGTTAACCATGAGACATCGGTATAAGCTGA
Organism: Monodon monoceros; assembly: GCF_005190385.1. Lineage (NCBI taxonomy): Eukaryota > Metazoa > Chordata > Mammalia > Artiodactyla > Monodontidae > Monodon > Monodon monoceros. Next base: position 47,576,900 of record NW_021703766.1, read on the forward strand.
CTGAACTTCAAAACTGGGATAAAGGTTGCTCTACAGCTCATTACCATCTCATTGTAACAATAAGATCTCTGCCCACTGGGCCATATTGGTTCAACCCAATTCCCACCCAGACACTCAAGGGCCAAACAAGGGCAGAAAAAGGCATGAACTGCATTCTGGGAAATCACCACCCATTTCCATGAATCAGGATGACAAAAGACCCCCATCCCCAATAACCTTTTTCACGTTTTTCTATAAAAACCTTGCCCCCGGTTGTAATCAGAGCTTCCCTTCTCCATTCTTGGGCCATTGAATAAAAACCTGTCTTGCTTGCGCCAAACTCAATTTCTTTATTGGCAGAACCTGAGCGGGAAAGAACTTCCTGAAGGACGGGGTTGAGGTCGGGTGGGAGGCGGGGCTTTGGTTCCGTTAGGGCCCCACGACGGGGGGGCCTCCCATCTAATTCAGTAACACAATTTCTGCTGTAGGGCATCACGGGAAAGGTGAAACTAGCCTCAATTTTAATTATGAAGCATCTTAGAAAATGTCATCTTAGCCTCATCTCTGCCTTAGGGCATCATGGGAGATATAGCCCTAGCCCAGGTTTTGTCGTAAGGTACCACAGAAGATGTAGTCTTTCCTTCCTTCCCTCCCTCCTTTCTTCATCACCTGCCATGTCCTGGGCGCTAATCTAGGTACCGAGAATACAGTAGTGAGCAAATAGAAGGGCTTGCCTTTTAGGGAGATTCTAGTGGGGAGAGTTAGCAAAAAAACAGACAAACAAGTGACTGTTTCAGCCAACCATTGCAGCATAACAGAATACTCCAAAACTCAGCTATGTAAAACCACAACCTCTTTATTTTATGTTTCTGTGGGTTGGGAATTTGAGCAAAAGGCATAGTGAGATCAGTGCATATCTGCTCCACAGTGGACTGGGGCCAAAGTGGGCTGGCTTGAACAGCTGGAGGTGGATGGGCTGATTCACATCTGAAACCTTGGTGCTAATTGTTGGCTGGTGGTGTGGGTTGAATTGTGTCCCCCCAAAATATGCTGAAATCCTAACCCCCAGGTTCCATGAATGTGACCTTATAAGGAAATAGGGTCTTTGTAGATATGATAAGTTAAGATGAGGTCAAACTGCGTTAGGGTGGGCCCCTAAATCCAGTGACTGGTATCCTTATAAGGACAGAGGGATTTGGAGACACACAGCCATATTCACAGGAAAGAAGTTCACGTGACAACAGAGGCAAGGACTGGAGTGATGCAGCCACAAGCCAAGGACTGCCGAGCATTGTTGGCAACCCTCAGAAGCTAGGAAGAGGCCTGGAAGGATTCTTCCCCAGAGACTTTAGAAGAAGCATGGCTCTGCCAACACCTTGATTTTTTTTGTTTCTAGTATCCAGAAGTCGAGAGAATAATAAGTTTCTGTTGTTTGAAGGCACTGCATTTGTAATTTATCATGGCAGCCCTAGGAAATGAAAACAGCTGGGTTTCTCAGGTCTCCTGCACATTACATCTGCTGGGGTTGCCATGTCCAGGGTAGCTCCTTCACTCACTTAGCTGGTGCGTGGGCTGAGATGGCTGAACATCTGGGGCTCTGTCTTCATGTGGCATCCATGCACGAGTAGCTTGGGTGTCCTCAGAGCATGGCAGTCTCAGTGCAGGAGGACTCTGACCCAGCAACCAGCTTCCCCAGGGTTGGACGGTTTCTGAAACCCCCGGCCCAGAGCATGGCATGGCATCACTTCCACCACATTCTCTTGGCCAAAGCGGTCACAGAGCCAGTCATGCTCAAGGGGTGGTGATGTTGACCCCATCCCTTTAGGCGACCACAGAGACAGTTGCTGATATGTGATTTGAGGAGATCCAAAAAAGAAATCCTGTCCCTCAGGGTGGGAGGGAAAACTGGGAGTTTGGGATTGACATACACACACTACTATATTTTAAAAAGATGGGCTTCCCTGGTGGCGCAGTGGTTGAGAGCCCGCCTGCCGATGCAGGGGACACGGGTTCGTGCCCCGGTCTGGGAAGATCCCACATGCCGTGGAGCAGCTGGGCCCGTGAGCCATGGCCACTGAGCCTGCGCGTCCGGAGCCTGTGCTCCGCAACGGGAGAGGCCACAACAGTGAGAGGCCCGCGTACTGCAAAAAAAAAAAAAAAAAAAAAAAAGGAAAAGAAAAGAAACCCTGTCCTTCACCTGCCCCCAAATACCACAGAAAATGCCCTTTTTCTTCATCAGCCGTAAGGCCCCAGGGGAACGTAATTTTGTGTCTGTGGGCTTGCCTCAGCAAACCATGGAAAACATGAATTCTGCCATGGTACTCAGTCCCACTGAAATGGTAGTTCTGTCTTTTTCTCAGTTTGTCTGAGGGTATCCTAGGAAATATAGCCCAGCCTTTATCTCCTGCCCCCAGGGCAGCAGGGGAATGAGGTCCAGTCTCTACTCCTCACTGCAGGACATCCAGGGGTCATCTCCTAGTCATCTCCTATCTCAGAGCCCCCTAGGAAATGCAGACATGTCTCCTTAGAACAACAAAGTAGTCTGGACCTTTGGATGTGGGAGAAGAGACTGGAGGTTAGTGCTTGGGTGAGTGAGTTGGAAGGTTGCATTTGGAGCCCAGAAATAGATGTGGAAGTGGCTTAGGGTGGAAGGCTGCATGGGACAGCTCCCAAGGCTGGGACCTCGAGTGCTTGGGCCCTACAATATGACCCCTAATTCCAGGAGCCTGAGGAAAGGTGTCCCCCAATCGTCCTCTCTGGAGAAGGGCAGATCTGGCTTTGTTCATTGATACAAAAATCTTTATTTAAGTACAAAATATTAAATAAAACAAATATTAATTAATAATAATAGCGGCAACAATATTAATATCACAAGAGCTCTCGCCTGCTGGCCCGTAGCCTTCCTCTAGTTTTTCTCCTCTGATTCTCACAGTTCTCTGAGATAGGTGTTTCGGCAGCTGGGAAAACTAAGGCCCAGAGAGGGGAGCACACTGGTCTGAGGTCACACAGCAAGTCAGTAGGGCTGGGAGCTAAGGGAAGGGCAAAGGGGTCCCCTGGATCCAGCCAGGGCAGTGGGATTTGGGGGTTCAGGTGCAGAGGAAAGTATCTCCCCACAGTCTGGCAGTCATAAGCAGGGTGACAAAGAGGCTGAGGTGGGCAGGGCCAGGCAGGGGGGCACCCCCCGTGTGGGGCTGGGTAACCAGGGCTGGATGGTTACAGCCATTTCCAGTACAGCAAGAGACATTGAGATGGGTGAGGCTGAAAGCTTCAGCCACAGGGAGGCCTTGGCACCAGGAGGGGGTTGCACAGCCTCTTATGGTGTAGCTTGGGTTCCCCAGTCCTGAGGAGAGAGAAGACCATGTGAGACTCCCAGCTCTCGGGCCTGGGACTGGAATTCTCACTGGGTACCAGTGGGAATACTGGTACCCAGTGAGAATTACCCAGGTAGAATACTACCTCGTGGTGGGTACCCCCAGAGAAAGCAGCAGGTCTAAGTGTGGTCCTGGGACCCCTGGGGTTCCTTCCCTCAGACCCTTCCAGGGGATCTGTGAAGTCAAGCTTATTCTTGTAATAATGCTAAAACCTCACTTGCCTTTTCATGCTCTCACAAATGTGTTGTGCTCTCACAAGGGGTTTCCTAGAAACCCTAGGACATGTGATCTTGCAACAGACTGAACGCAGAAGCAGATATGAGGGTCCAGCTGTCTTCTATTAAGCCAGATATTAAAAAGATTGCAAAATGGTAGAACAATGCCAGTCTTCTCGTTCAATTTTTTCATTTTGGACAATGTCTCCTTTTTTTCTTTCATAAAAATATGTCCACATGTCGTGAGTTTTCAATTGTTCTTTTAAAATGAACAAATACTATAGATATGACTGACGTAAGCAATAATTTTTCAGAGCGAGAAGGAATTTTGAGAGCCCAAAGTTTGAGAACCTCTGGAATAAAGAAACCTGCCCAGAACTTCACAGGATAGGATCCTGGGAGGCCCACCGGAAGTCCCACCCACGGAAGTCCCACCCCCAAAGAAATCCACATTTCTGTGGCCCAAGTATACATTTCCTAATGAACAAGTCCTAATTTCTTACTGCATTTTGCACCCTCCTGAAGGAAGTCCCACCTTCTCCAACAGGATGATCCACCTCAATTAAGTCCAGCTTCATGGGAAGTTACTTGTTGCAGAACCCCCCATCCCCGCCATAAGTATCCTCTCCCAGCCTCCTAATGGCTCACCATTAGTGCCAGTGGCTTCCAGACATTGATTCATGGGGCCTCGGCAGTCAGTGAGGGAAGTCTCTTTAGAGGAACATCCATGGGTGCTGTTCCCCTCACAGCTGTAACACTGGAAGCCGTTCAGTGGCAGGTTTTGAAGCTCCAGGACTTGGAAGAAGACCAAGTGACACAGACACCAAAGAAATTAGCATGAGCGGTTCACAGCATTACATCCCCAGGACTCCCAACTCTCAGGCCTAGATGTCGTGGAGCCCTCTTGTGGTCAGGAATTGGAACAGCACCCTCTTTTGGGGGGGTTCTCTAGGGCCTGCGAAATTCCAACCCTCAGCTCCCCACGAGCCCCCACCTGCCTAGACACAGGGTAAGACGAAACAGTCCTTGCCTTCAGAGAACTTACGATTTAGAGCTACACTGTCCTATATGGTAGCCACTAGCCACATGTGGTTGTTTACATTGACATTGAAATTAATATTAAATAATAAAAAATTATTGCTTATGTCAGTCATATCTATGGATATTTACTGCATTGGAAATGAAAACCAAGAGACTTTAAAAAATGTATTAGTGGGCTTCCCTGGTGGTGCAGTGGTTGAGAGTCTGCCTGCCGATGCAGGGGACACGGGTTCGTGCCCCGGTCCGGGAAGATTCCACATGCTGCAGAGCAGCTGGGCCCGTGAGCCATGGCCACTGAGCCTGCGCATCCGGAGCCTGTGCTCCGCAACGGGAGAGGCCACAACAGTGAGAGGCCCGCGTACCGCAAAAAGAAAAGAAAAAAAAGTATTAGTTCATTTTAAAAGAAAAATTGAAAACTCACGACATGTGGACATATTTTTAAAAAAGAAAAAGAAAAAGGAGATATTTTCCAAGTATCAGGTGCTCAAAAGCCATATATAGTAGAGGCTACCACATCCGACAGCACAGATACAGAACACTTCCATCACCATGGAAAGTCCTGTTGGACAGCAGTGATTTATGGAGACAGAATAACACAAAGGATCTAGATTATATTGAAGGGCAGAGTTAGGGAAATTTTCCCTGAGGACAATGTTTTAAAGCTGAGACCTAACGAATCAGAAGTAGCCAGCCAGGTGGACTCCTGGGGGAGAGGTGTTCCTGGTGGAGGGTACTGCATGTGCAAAGGCCATGAGACAGACACATGCTGGATTAGAGAGGGCATAGTAGAGTCTTTGCATTTCATTCTAAAAGCAAGGGGAAGGCGTTGAAGTGATTGAGGAAGAGTGACATGATTTGATTTACATTAAGCTGTTGGTGGGAATGTAAACTGATACAGCCACTATGGAAAACAGTATGCAGGTTCCTTAAACTAAAAATAGAACTACCATGTGACCCAGCAATCCCACTACTGGGCACATACCCTGAGAAAACCATAATTCAAAAAGAGACATGCACCACAATGTTCACTGCAGCACTATTTACAATAGCCAGGACGTGGAACCAACCTAAATGTCCATCGACAGATGAATGGATAAAGAAGATGTGGCACATATATACAATGGAATATTACTCAGCCATAAAAAGAAACAAAACTGAGTTATTTGTAGTGATGTAGATGGACCTAGAGTCTGTCATACAGAGTGAAGTAAGTCAGAAAGAGAAAAACAAATACCGTAAGCTAACGCAAATATATGGAATTAAAAAATAATGGTACTGATGAACCTAGCTGCAGGGCAGGAATAAAGAGGTAGACATAGAGAATGGACTTGATGCCATGGGGTGGGAGGGCGAAGCTGGGGCGAAGTGAGAGTAGCATCGATGTATATACACTACCGAATGTAAAATAGTTGCCTGGTGGGAAGCAGCAGCATAGCAGAGGGAGATCGGCTCGGTGCTTTGCGATGACCTAGAGGGGTGGGATAGGGAGGATGGGAGGGAGGCTCAAGAGGGAGGGGATATGGGGACATATGTATGCATATGGCTGATTCCCTTTGTTGTGCAACAGAAACTAACACGGTATTGTGAAGCAATTATACTCCAATGAAGATCTATTAAAAAAAAAAAATCACTCTTGCTGCTGTGTTGAACATTGGCTGTAGGGTAGCAGGAGGACCAGCAAGGTCATTGCAACAATCTAGGTGAGCAGCTGTGGTGGCTTGCACCAGGATGGTGAGCAGTGGAAGGATTCAAGAGGATATAGAAGCATAAAGCACAGGTCTTGGTGAAGCTTTGCTAGTTTCATTGAATTCCCACAAAATCCTTCTTTGAGAAAGGGCTTGATAGGTCCACTTTTCAGAGAAGGAAACAGAGAGGAGGGTTTCCCTTCAAGCAAGCAGCAGTCAGCCTGAGTGCACCTCCCCACCCCAATCCCAGGCCTCACGCCGGGTCCCCTGCCCCTTACCTGGGCCCCCATTGCATTTGGTGGTGTTGCAGCACCGCAGGAAGTGGAAGGTGTGGTTGTTGTGGAAGCCAGTGGGGCCTGGGCAGCCAGGAAGGTTGCCACAGCCTCGGGAGTGGCGCTCATCCCCTGGACTCTCTGTGGGGGCAGAGGAGGAGGTCAGATCGTTGATGAGGGGCTGAGATTGGATTTGCCCATGGTAGCAGTCCTCTGTCCATCCTCTGCTTCATCCTTCATTATAGGACCCTCATTTTATCGGGAGAAACCATATATCTAGCCAAAAGACACAATTTCCAGCCTCCATAGGTAGAGTCAAGTGGCTAAGTTCTGGTCAACGTGATCTAAGTAGAAAGATTTTATGGGACTTCTAGAAAGGAGAACCTCAAGTGGCTAAGTTCTGGTCAACGTGATCTAAGTAGAAAGATTTTATGGGACTTCTAGAAAGGAGAACCTTTACAGAAGGAGGGGTGCCCCCCTTTTGCCCCTTCTTTTCCCCCCTCCTTCTTCCTGGAACTTGGACATGAGATCTGGAGCTCAGGCAGCCATCTTGGACTATGAGGCAATCTTGAGAATGGAAGCAATACGTAAGATATGAGAAGACATTTGGGTTCCTGGTGACTGTGGAACTGTCCTAGTGGCCCTGGGCTTCCCATCACTGGACTTTCTGTGTGAGTACTAACTTTCTACCTTGCTTAAATCCCGGTTATTTGGGGGTTGTTGTTAAGTGCAGCCTTGGGGAGGAGCAAAGCAGGGAGGGGGAGTTGCTGGCAGGTTGGGGCTCACCTTCCAGGCTCTGGTGGGTTACCACATCCAGGCACTGTTCTCCAGGGTTGCGGCATTGCAGGGTCTTGTCCCAGCCCCTCTCACAGCTCAGATCTGATGACGCACAGGAAGCACATTCGAGGTAACGGCTTCGGGGAAAGGTAGAAACCTGGCCTGTTTAGGGAGGATTAGGAGGGTGAGACTCCATGGGGAGAGTCCTAGAGACCCAGCTTCCTTGAGGACTCACTTCAGCATCAATTCTTCCTTATCCCACCCTTCAGCCAATTATCAAGTGCTGTCCATCCCACCGCCTGAATCTTTCTAGAATCCATCCCCTCCTTTCCAGCTCCATGACCAGGTCAGACCTCCTTCAATACCAGCTTCCTCTCTGGCCTCCTGGTTTCCATTCTTGCCCTTCCCACCCCAGTGCATCCCACATAGCCCTAGAAGTATGTTCCTAATACGCAACTCTGACCCTGCCTCTCCTCTTCTCAACACTCTTCCATGGGTCCCCAGTGCCTTCAGAATAAAATCCAAGAAACTCAGCGTGGCTTTCAAGTTCCATCAAAGGCTGGGTCCTGGTCACCTTTCCTGCCTCATCTCCCTCCACCAGCCACTCAGACTCTACACCGGTTTTCCTCAGTCCCTGAGTATACATGCTGACTCCTGCCCAGCCTTTGCATCTGCTGTGGTCTTTGCCTAGAACCCTTTCCCTGCTCCCTATTTTCCCTATCTCCTACTCATTCTTCAGAGGCCATCTTCTCCAATTTTGCCTCCTCCAAGAAGCCCTCCTTGACCTCCCAGGCTGGATTAGGTGCCTCTCGGGGCTCCCCAATCCCAGCCCTGCCCACTCTGGGTCATCCCCGTCTGGTGACAAGTCTGTTTCCCTCACTGTTTGTTTGTTTGTTTGTTTTTGGTCATGCCACATGGCTTCTGAGATCTTAGTACCCCCACCAGGGATGGAACCGTGCCCCCTGCAGGGAAGCACGGAGTCCTAACCACTGGACTGACAGGGAATTCCCTGTTTTGTTTTTTTTTCACTCTTTTTGTTTGTTTGCTTGTTTGTTTCCTTCTATGGATTCAGTCCCAGGAGGGTAGGGCCAAGGCTGTCTTGGTCATTACTATGTCCCAACACAACCCAGCACAAGGCTGGGGCCAGAGAAGATATTCAATAAATATTTGTTAAATGAATGAATGAATGAACAATTACTTAAAACCCTTCTATTGTTCCCTGTGGTAGCCAGCTTCCAAGATGACCCCCAGTGAGCCCTGCTTCCTGGTATTTGTCCCTTGTGTAGTCCCTTCCCATAAGGAATAGAGCTGACCTGTGGAACCAGTAGGATACTGTGGAAATGATGGTGTGTGACTTCTGTGTTAGATCACACAAGACGTTGAGATTTCTTCCTGGCTCTCTCTTGGATCACTTGCTCTGGGGGAAGCCAGCTGCCATGTTGTAAGGACACTCAAGCAGCCCCACCGTGAGGTCTACATGGTGAGGAACTGAGACTTTTGCCAAAGCCATGGGAGCTGATCATCCATGTGAATGAAGCTACCTTGGGCGCCTTCAGATGACTGCAACCCACTGTCATCTTGACTACGACATGATGAAAGATGCAGAACCGCCTAGCTAAGCCACTCCCAGAATCATGACCTTCAAAAACTTTGTGAAATAATACATGCTTACTTTTGTTTTAAGCTTTGGGGCAATCTGTAATGCAGCAATAGATACCTAATACACTACCCAATCATGTCAGAGGTCAAAGCCTCATTTGATTGATCTGTGATAAACTTGCCTCTCACACGCACCTTCCAGTCCAGGCCAAGTGGATGAGTTACTTTTCCCTGGAAACACCAGAGTCATCCCTCTGCCTAGGCCTTGGCTCACACCATTCCCAAGCCTGGCATGCCCCTCCCTTCGTGACCCCAGATATCCGAGTTTGAGTTTGGGCCAAGTCTTAGAGAAATTAGAGGGCTGTCTCAGCCAAGGCTCTCAACTGGCAGGCCAGCAGCTGTAATTAGGTGAATCACTTACCTCCAAAGCCAGATCTTCCCCACCCTCTCCCCAAAGAAAAATAACTAAAAGGCTGACAGCCCACATCTTCTAATATGAACTACCATGAAAATGAAAACACGAGCTGCCATCACTGTCAAAATAGCTCATACCACGCATGGGTCTCCTTTGTGAGCTCTTCTTCTTATGTCACTCTTCTAAGTGGGGGTGATCCTCAGGCTCTGTCTTAGGCCCTTTTTTCATTTCTCATGGTACACACTCTCTCCCATGGGATGTTATCCATTGACACAGTTTTATCTCCACCTATCTGCTGGGAACTCAGAAATCTCTCTCCAGGTAAGACTTCTCTCCCAGCTCCATACCTGTATACCCAAGGGCCTCCTGGAGGCCCTTCAAACACCTGAATCTCTACCTGCCCCCAACAAGACTCTCCATCTTCTCCAAACTGCTCCTTCTCCTGAATTCCACATCTCTGAGATGGCCCATCTGGTCCCCCAGGGTAGAATCCTGGCAGACTCCTTGATCCTCCATATCTAGGCACCCATCTGATACTTCTACTGCCCTGTCTTCTGGTTCTGTAATCCTTTTGCTCTACTGTTTCTGATATCCAGTAAGTACATCTATTGAGTTCTCAATTTTAGTTCCTGTTCTTTTTTTGGTTTTTTTAGATCCTGTTCTTTATTTCTGTTGGAATCATTTTAAAAATGGTTTCCAGATTTCTGCTAAAAAGTAAACTTTCCTCTATTCTCTTGAATATATTGATCATAGCTCTTGTAAAGTTCCCCTGTCTAGTAACTCCAATATCTGATTCATGGGCTTCCCTGGTGGCGCAGTGGTTGAGAGTCCGCCTGCCGATGCAGGGGACATGGGTTCGTGCCCCGGTCCAGGAAGATCCTACATGCCGCGGAGCGGCCGGGCCCGTGAGCCATGGCCGCTGAGCCTGCGCATCCGGAGCCTGTGCTCCGCAACGGGAGAGGCCACAACAGTGAAAGGCCCGTGTACCGCAAAAAAAAAAAAAAAAAAAAAAAATCTGATTCATGACAAGTCTGTTTCTATTGTGGGATTTTTCTCTTGGTTTCCGGTCAGTTGGTCCTTTCTGTTTTCTTCAGGGTACCTTGTACGTTTTGACTAGCTGCCAGACACAGACGACTATTTGTAAAGGCTCTAAATGATGTTATCTTCTGCCAGAGAGGATTAGGTTTTCTTTCTGTCTAAGATCCGATGTATGCATTTTTAGGGCTAGTCTATTTCAGTTTTGCCCTTACTCCTAGGATGTGGTCCCAGGGGAAAGCCTGAGACCTCTCTTTCCAGCGTGGCAACTTCCGTCCCTCAGCGTCATATGCCTGCTGGAATTCCTGCTCAGTTCTGTAGCTTCCCAGATACTATTTTCTGTAGAGTTCCTTGGAGTCTCACCCTATGCATGTACGGCTTGCCAATGACTTGAAGGAAATTTGCAGATTTGGGGACTCCCTTTTCTGTAGTTCCATGCATTCCAGGATTTTACTTCTCATTTTCCAGACACTCTGGCAACCCCAGACTCCAACCTCTGCCTTGTCAGTCTAGCAACGATCTCTTTCTATTTGCGTTCTAGTTCCCTTCCAGAGCAGTGAATTGGCAAGTGCATTCAAGGAAAAAGCCAGCTTGTCTGTGGAATTCGACTTCTGTGCTCCCCTTATTTCGAAGATTGGAGCACCTCAACTTCCTCTCTTCATTTGCTTGCTCTTGAGTGACTTTAATAATTGTTTATAATTTGTCCAGCTTTTATAACTGTCATTGGCAGGGGGGTTGGTCTGATACAGGTGACTCCACATGACCAGAACTGCATAACCACCCCTACATCTAATCCATTATCACACTCTGCTCATCTACCTGCTAAATAGCTCGTAAATCCATCCACTTCTCTCCATTTGCACAGCAGACAGACACTCTCTTCTTCTTCTTCTTCTTCTTCTTTTTTTTTTTTTGGCTGCACAACGCGGCATGTGGGATCTTAGTTCCCCCGCCAGGGAATGAACCCGCGTCCCCTGCAGTGGAAGCACGGAGTCTAACCACTGGACCGCCAGGGAAATCCCTACACTCTCTTCTTTATCTGGACAACCTCACGCACCTCCAAGTTGGTCTCCCCTCATCTACCTTCCCTCCTATCTCTCTTCCACTCTGAGGTCAGAATAACGTGTCAAAAAATACAAATCTGAGGGCTTCCCTGGTGGCGCAGTGGTTGAGAGTCCGCCTGCCGATGCAGGGGACATGGGTTCGTGCCCCGGTCCGGGAAGATCCCACATGCCGCGGAGCGGCTGCGCCCGTGAGCCATGGCCGCTGAGCCTGCGCTCCGCAACGGGAGAGGCCGCGGCGGTGAGAGGCCCGCGTACCGCAAAAAAAAAAAAAAAAGAAAAAATCTGATAGTGATGCTCTGTGCTTGAAACCCTTTCATGACCTCCCAGTGTTTCCCACATGAAGTCTATATGCCCCACCATAGCCTAGAAGGCCCTGTATAATGTGACCTTGCCAATTTCAGCAGTTCCTCTTGCCCCATCTCGCCCTTCTTCCAGCCATGCTACTTTCACCCTCCTCTGGGCCTTTATATCTGTTGCTCCCTCTGTCTGGAAAAGCCTTTCAACTGTCTTTTTAACAGTCTGACTCCTATTCATCCCTCAAGATCCAGCTTAGCTGTTGCTTCCTGTATAGGAAACCTTCCCTGACCTGAGTCAAGTATCTCTTGATTCTTAGTTATCTCAGCCCTGATCACTCTGGCCTCTGTTTCCCCTGTCTCAGCCCTGACAATTCTGGACTGTGCTTCCCTGTTACAGCTCTGACCTCTGGTCTCTGTTTCCCCTATCATGGTCCTGACTCCTTTGCATGTGCTTCCGCATCCCAGCTGCGACTAATCAGGGCAGTCACCGTCAGGTGATGGGTCCGTCCGCCTCCCCCCAGCCCCGCCCACATACACATACACGCTAGACTATGAGCCCCATAGGGGCAGGGCCCAAGGCTATCTTGGTCACTCCTGTGTCCCCAGTATCACAGAAGAACAGGATGTGGTTTAACCAACTATTCTAGTCATCACAAACAGGGTAAAATGGTGTTAGATATGGGGCTGATAGGGACTTCCCTGGCAGTCTAGTGGTTAAGAGTGAGTACTTCCAATGCAGGTGGCATGGGTTCGATCCCTGGTCAGGGAACTAAGATCCTACATGCTGCGTGGCACGGCCAAAAAGATAAAAGGGGGGAAGCTGATATAGATATATTAGTTATTAAATTACTGAATTGACAGCTGCTGCCCAAGAGGACCCCTGACCGCTCCCAACCCTCTCTGTACTTTATTTTTTTGGCCACGCTGCACAGCTTGTGGGATCTCAGTTCCCCGACCAGGGATTGAACCTGGGTCACGGCAGTAAAAGCCCGGAATCCTAACCACTAGGCCACCAGGGAACTCCCTGCAAACCTGTCTTTAGGACTCTCATGTCCTCAAGATCCACTAAAGGGGTAACACCAGGCCCAGCAAGTGGCCTCCAGTTCTGACTGGTCAATATTATTCTGCGGCACTGACCAATATGGTTAAATATTTTGACTATTATCTCTGATTACGAGTATTATTTAGACTCAATTACAAGTGCTTTCCCTTCAGCACATCTAACAGAGAGAGGAAGCCGGCATCCTCTCTTGTCCTCTCTTGTAATTTCCTTGAAAATAAACCTCTGATTCAGTCCCCACCAACAGATGAAAGTTCGAGGTCAGGATAAATGAAAATCTAGTGGAATCGGGATGGATGAAGAACAAGGGAAAAAACCCAGTGCAGAGGCAGGTGCTCTGCTTCCTGACGTCATTGTGACTAGGCTGGCCTGAACCCATTTCCTTCCTCACCAGGGCCAGAAAGAGGAATCTGCCTGACCGCGCATCATGGGTCCATTCGCTCCCCAACCTTCCTCTGCTGTGAGAACTTGTGGAATTCGAGCCTTTCTAAGTCTTTTTCTTCTGCTGACCAGAGCCTAAAGGCATGAAACTCAACAAAAAGCCTCATGGAAGTTTCTTCACATTCTTATTTGTTGCCCAACTTAAGAATCATCGATCTAGGGAACTTTCCAAGCCCACGGCAGCCTGTCTGATTCCCTCCTATTCTGACTTCCTTTAAGAACTCTGAGACTTTGGTATCTCTGGTCTTTGTACCCCTTGCTGAGTATCTATTGCTTGAATCATCTCCTGTCCCATGAAAACAGTTACATGGCGAAAACATCAGTGA
>NW_021703766.1:47590485-47763758 GCF_005190385.1 Monodon monoceros
GTGTGTGTGTGTGTGTGTGAGGCTTCTTAAAGGCAGGTGTTGCATCTTATAAATAACAACCACACATACACACATACACACACCCCCACAAACACATATGAGATGGGATAGGATTAGGGATGGGATGCATTTGTAGATGGGAGTGGGATTGGGGACAGTTGAGATGAGATGGGGTTGATTAGGGGATAGGATGAGAGATGTCTTTGGAAGGAGGATGGGTTTGAGTTGGAGCGTGTTGAGGATAAAAGGAAGTTGGGGACGGGATTGGAGGTGAGGTTGAGTTGGGGTTGGAGCCAGGCTGGAGATGTGTTTAGGATAAGGAAAGGTTTGGGCCGGGGTAAGGCATGGAGCTGGGGTTGGGGTGGCCTAGGATGAGGGATAGGACCGGGATGATGATGGAGGTTGAGCTGGGGATGGTTTGGGGTTGGGGATGGTGAGGGCTGCCCTACTCACCAGGACTGGGCTGGTTGCACAAGTCTGACCCACACACGGCCTCTGTCAGGGTGATGATCTGCGTGCCAGTCCGATAGCTCATGGTCCTGTTGGTCTTTTCTGGGTGGGTACAGCCTCTCTCCACCACCTCCAGCTCATCACCTTCTATAAGGAATGTCTCATTGTCACCCCAGAGGCTCCCCTGGGCCCAACCAGCCTGTGACACTCCTGGTTATAAGGTCACCTGCTCCCAGGGCTGATCCCTGCCAGGCCTCTCCTCTTGCTTGAGTCCAACTCTCTCTTTTCTAGAGTTATGCACCCTCCCCCCAACCCCCTACACTGGAAGCCTACTTTCTTTTAGTGATAACACTATCCCTGGGACCTTCTGGATCCATCTACCCGCTCCCTCCTAGCTTGGTGATCTTAGCAGGGAGATGCCTCTGATAGGAATCTTTAAAGGAAAATGCTTCGAGCTTACCAAAAATATAAGAGAATGATATAATAAATACTGTGCTTTCATCACCAAACTTTATAAAATATTAGCATTTTGCTATATTTGTTTCAGATATTTTTTAAAAAAGAAACCAAGTTTAAAAGACAGTTAAAGCCTCCTGGTTACCTCCCTCCCTCAAATCACAAATCTTCCCTTATGCTCTGTCCAGAGGCAACCACAGGTGTAGGTAATTCTAACAACTCTGTATGCAGCATATTTATTATTGTTTATTCGTATATCATTTATTTATTTTGTTAGATACTATTTCTATTAAAAGGTGTCAAACTCTGCAACATGTTTTTTTGTTTTTCTTTCAACCTCACATTTTTGACATGTATCCAGGTTAATACCTGCAGCCCTAGCTCCTTCATTTAAGCTGCTGTGGGGTATAATGCGTGATTATACTGTAACGTTTTTCCTCTGCTGACAACTGACTTCAGTCTTTCCAGTTTTCCATATCACAAACGTTCGGGCTAAGAACATTCTTTGACATGTGTCTCTGGGCAAGTGTGGCCAAGGTTCTCTGGGGTCTCTACATTCCTAGAAGTCCAACTACTTGTTGTAGGGTATGTTCATCTTTAACCAGATATTGCCTATTGCCACGTGGCTCTGTTTGGTGGATGTACCAATTTACCCCCTAACAGCAAAGCCCGCATCTCCACAGCCTCATCGACCTCAGTATTGTCAGATTTTTCTTTTCTTTTTTTGCCGCACCAAGTGGTATGCTGGATCTTAGTTCCCCAACCAGGGATCGAACCCGTGCCCGCTGCACTGGGAGCACAGAGTCTTAACTACTGGACTTCCAGGGAAGTCCCTGTCAGAGTTTTAAATGCCTGTCCATCTGGGGGATTGTAACCGGTCTCCGTGTCTTTTTCATGCGTATTTCCCCGATGGCTCGTGAAATAAGGTTTCTTTGTCACTCCCGTTCCCTGCTCCAGCTTACCTTCCCACCTCTGCAGGACCACGGTCCTGCGGAGGTCCTGGCCGGGGGCACACTCTTCCACCCTGCAACTCCCGGTAGTCTTACACAGCATGCACTGCAGGCCCCAGGAGACTGGGGGCAGAGGGGGGAGAGGAGAGGTGTTATCGCTCTGCGCCAGGATCCCGCTCTCGCCCCCTTAAGCCCCAACACCTGGACCAAGTCTCCAGGCCAGGTGCACTCACGTTCGGACTCCACTTTTGCCCGCCCCTGGGTTCCAAGGCTGGTTTCCAGCCCGCTATACCATCCTTAGGCCAACGTTCTATCTCCACCCTCTACCCTAAAGTTCTTTCTCCGTCCACAGGTCCTTCCCAAGTCCAGCCCTCGCTCGCTTTCCCTTTAATTCTGTCTGAGCGCCGGGCCCATCCTGAAACTCCAACCCCCCTCCTCTCCGCGGGTGTGGACGTTCTAGCCCGGCTCCCAATTAGGTCCTTTCCTCCACCCCGCCCGCCTCGGCCTACTCCGCCTCGCGAGCTCTCCTAGGGGTGTTCTAGCCTCACCAACTCCAGCTAGTCTTTATGTTCTACCCCCGTTCCCGATGCCCTCCACTAATGCCCACTGGCTCTCCTCCCCTCCGTAGCCTCTCCCCAGCGTTCTCTCCCTCCACCCAACAGTCCACACCGAACTTCTAACTCCGCGCATCAGCCGTGCGGAGATTCTAACCCCACTACTACTGTGGCCTCCCCAGAAGTTCTCCCCGCTCCCACGAGCTGCTCCGGAACTGTTAGCCCCTCCCACTTCCCCTCCCCGGAGTTCTGACCCCGCCCACTAGCTCCGCCCCAAGGCCTATCCCTGCCCATCACGTCTCCCTTGCGGTCCCTTCCCCGCTCCAAATTCAGAGTCCCCTTCCGAGTCGTTACTCATTCTAGGCCTCCCGCGGTCCGGAAAGCTTTCCCGGTTATTCATTACCGAACCATCTCCCAACCCCTACCCCCAACCCGGCCCTGCCGCGCCCTGACAGCAGTTCCTTCTCAACTTCCCTTCGTTTTCCAACCCTTTTTAGGTTTTCCAGAGAAAGGAGATGAGAAGTCTCGTCGGCTAGAGGATAGTGAAAGGGAAGGCACCTCGAAGGACGAGCCTTGTGTCCCCGGCCCCCGGCTCCGCGACGCTGAGCCTGACTTTCTTTAGACCTTTTGTTAAATGAGACGCTGTCCTCCCTGTCTTGCAAATGTGTCTGTGTGTGCGTGTGTGTGTGTGTGTGTGTGTGTGTGTGTAGGGGGGAGGGGGGATCTGATAGAGGGGAGAGGGCTGTAGGAGCCCCCTGCGGGTCAGAATCCCACTTACAAGGACTTGCTGTGTGACCTCGGACCAGTTACTTAACCTCTCTGTGCCTCAGTTTCTCTGTAAAACGAGGTTAAAATAGTTCCGCCCGCCCAGTTGGCAGTTGCAAGGAAGGAGCTTAGAAGACTGCCCGGACTAAAGAGCGTACTCACTACATGGCGGCTGTTGTTAAGCGCCTTCGCTCTACGAATATTTCCTGAGCGTCTACTGTGTGCCTGGTACCGTGCCGTGTGAGGCTGCAGACAGCAGGAGAATTATTATTTGAATGTGGGTGGAGGGGCTGGGGACTGAGCCCTCCTCCAAGTCATCAGACTCTGAGCTCTCTTCCCTTCCCCTCCCCCCTCCCTTCCCTCCGGTCTGACCCGGTCCCCAGCGCAGAGATTCGGGCACCCAGCCCCTACCTGGAATGCAGGTCTGAGCCAACAGTAGCAGCACCGACAGCGGGCGGCCCATGTCCGCCGGCGGCTCCTCTCCGCGGTCTCCCTGCACCTCTCAGTCTGGCTCCCGGGAGGAGACAGTTTTGTGGCCCTGGGGGCTCCTCCCAGAGGTCTGCGAAAGAGCGAGTCAGCTCCAGATGCGTGGGTCATCCACCCCCACCCACCTTCCTCACAAACTTCCTTTACCAGGACGCGCCAGCGAGGGGTAGGGGGGCTGGCTCTGCTCTGACTCACGCTGGCCGTGGTCACAGCTCTCCCCAGACTGCCTGGGTGCAAATTCCACTTCTCTCTCTTCCTGCCATGGGACCTTGGGCAAGGGCCCTCACCCCTCGGATTAAAACTTGTCACGAGGGGAAATATGTGCTGATTATTAGATAATATAGGTCTTTCTTTAGTTTTGTTAGGAAGGATAATGGTATTGTGGTTATATGGGAAAATGTCTTTATCATTTAGAGTTGCATGCTGAAATATTTGGGGATGAAATAATACAATGTCTCCATTTACCTTAAAACACTTCAGCCAAAAAGTAGATATTGCTGTTATGACCATGGTTTTGTGGTTATGTGGAAAACTTTTTCTTATATTTTACAGAGATGCTCAATGAAATATTTAGAGGTTGAATGTCATCGGTGTCTGCATTTACCTTGAAATATTTTAGGAAAGAAGAAACGCAAAATAGCAAAATAGCTGTATCAATTATATCGAGGTAATTTATATGCCATTCTGTCTCCTCTGTGTTTGTAAAGGTTCATAATAAGTTTTTTAAAAGGAAAATAAAGTGCCAAAGGTAATATAGTCTCTCCCTCCCAGTCAGAACAATTTAATGCAGTTGAATTAAATGCCTGAAACAGTCACTGGCCCACATGGAGGGCTCAACAATCTCTGTCAACATTTACTGAGGACCTACTTTGTGCCAGGCACTGGTCCAGAAGCTGGGGACACAGCAGGAAAGTCCCTGCCCTTGTGACAATAGGGCATAAATATATGTTATCTAATCTATTGCTGTCAGGCTGTGATAAGTAAAGTGCAGAAAAACAAACCAGATTGAAGGAGGTGCAAGGGTACAAGTGAGGCAAGGTTGGTTTTAGGCCAGGTAATCCAGGAGGGCTTTCCTGAGGAGGTGATATTTGAAGAGCAGCTGAAGGTAGTGAGGGAAGAAGTCCAGGCAGATGGTCCAGGAAGAATTCCAGGGAGAGGAAACTACCAGTACAAAGACCCTGAGGTGGGAGCAGACCTGATGAGATCTAGGAACAGCAGAGAGGCCAGTGTGTCTGGAACAGTAGTAGGCTATGAGTAAGCAGGAGCTACCTCTACCACTGCAATAATGATTATACTATTGTTATTCTTACTAATGCATCAAAATCTTAAGGTAATCATTTTAAGATAAGGTAAGAAAAATCCCAAAGAAATTCTCTTTTCTAAGAGGTTAAGAGTGTGAAGGCTGACACCAGACTGTGAGGGTTCAAATTTTAGCTATTCAATAGCTGTGCTGCCTTGGGCAGGTTACTTAACCTCTCTGTGCCTGAAGTCCTCTATCTGGAAAGTAAAGCTGAGCGCCTCCCTCCCAGGGCTTGTGGGCTAGCGACAGAAAAGTGTACACCCAAGGCACTTGCACAGTGCCTGGCACATAGCAAGTGCTCAATAAAAATCATGTGGAAAATGGGGTCCCTCTTCGGGCTGGCGTGAAGACTGAATGAGATATTAATGCATATGACGTGGGGAGATAGAAAGTCGGGGTGTTGGTCCAAGTAGGCTTGAGACCCAGCTCACCTACTTGCTCCTGGGTGACCCTGGGCAGATGGCTTCACACCACAGATCTTTGCTTTTCCCAGCTGTGACATGGATCTGGGGTGGGTGGAGGCATCTCTCAGTGAAAGGTAGGTTCAAGTTTGGGATCACATGGAGCTGTGTGGTCTGGCACAACCACTTCCTGGCCGGATGACCTCATTGCTCCAGACCACGATTTTCTCTTTTTTAAATATATTTATTTATTTTTGGCTGCACAGGGTCTTTGTTGTTTCTCTAGTTGCGGCGAGTGGGGGCTACTCTTCATTGCGGTGTGTGGGCTTCTCATTGCGGTGGCTTCTCTTGTTGCGGAGCACGGGCTCTAGGTGCGCGGGCTTCAGTAGTTGTGGCATGAGGGCTCAGTAGTTGTGGCTCATGGGCTCTAGAGCACAGGCTTAGTAGCTGTGGTGCACAGGCTTAGTTGCTCTGTGGCATGTGGGATCTTCCTGGACCAGGGCTCAAACCCGTGTCTCCTGCATTGCTAGGCGGATTCTTAACCACTGTGCCACCAGGGAAGCCCCACAATTTTCTCTTTTATTTGAAGAATGAGAGAAATAACTCGGAGCCTTCCCATCCCAACTTCAGACTGCTCTGGTCTCCCGATCTGTCCATCTGTCTCTCCCTTTCTGTTTCTCTGTGTTTTTCTATCTCTGTCTTGCTCCTTTTCTTTGCCTCTCTATGTCTCTCTCCATCTTATCTCTCTGACTCTCTGTCCTCTATCTCTGTGTCTCTGTATCTTTTTTTCTGTCTCTCTGTCTCTGTTGTCTGTCTCTCTCAATGCCTGTCTTTGTCACTTTGTCTCTTTCTGTCTCTCTGTCTCTGTCTCTGACTTGTTCTCTCTCTCCCTGTCAAGTGACACACACTGTGAGGTCCAATGACGTGTTACAGGAGGGAGCAGGCAGGGGGCTGGGCCGTGCACAATTCCAGAAAAGCGGCAGGAATGTCAGCTCCTTCCTCCCCGTGACTCACCTGGGCCTCACCCAGCTCCTACCTGCCTGCTGGGTCCTGGGCGAGGCCCATGGGTTTCGGGGGCTTCCCGGGGCTGAGTAAAGGAGAATCTTGTGCAGAGACAGAGAGGGAGAGAGATCGAGAGAGACAGAGACAGAGAAAGAGACAGACAGGAAGGAGAGAGAGTGAGAGAGATAGAGCCAGAGGCCCAAGACAGACAGACTCAGGGGAAATCAGAGAGGGAGAGAGACAGAGACTTGACATATACACACTACTCTATTTAAAATAGATAACCAGGGACTTCCCTGGCGGTCCAGTGGCTAAGACTCTGCGCTTCCACTGCAGCGGACACAGGTTCGATCCCTGGTCGGGGAACTAAGATCCCGCAGACTGCGCGGCCAAAAAAAAAAAAGTAGATAACCAACATGAACCTACTGTATAGCACAGGGAACTCTGCTCAATATTCTGTAATAACCTAAATGGGAAAAGAATTTGAAAAAGAATAGACATATGTATATGTATAACTGAATCACTTTGCTGTACACCTGAAACTAATACAACATTGTAAATCAACTATAGTCCAATATAAAATACATTTTTTTTTTTTTTTCTTTTGCGGTACGCGGGCCTCTCACTGCTGTGGCCTCTCCCGCCACGGAGCACAAGCTCCGGACGCGCAGGCTCAGCGGCCATGGCTCACGGGCCCAGCCGCTCCGCGGCATGTGGGATCCTCCCAGACCGGGGCACGAACCCGTGTCCCCTGCATCGGCAGGCGGACTCTCAACCACTGCGCCACCAGGGAAGCCCCCCAAATTAATTTTTTTCATTAAAAAAAAAAAAAGGAAAAAAGAAAACAGCAGCTGAGAGCCAAGCAAGAAACAGAGGGACAGGGAGAGACTGACAGATGGAGTTAGTGAGAAGGACCTCCAATTGCCTTTAATGAGAGAAAAGTAGAGACAGATTGACAGATACTGTGTGTGTGTGTGTGTGTGTGTGTGTGTGTGTGTGTGCGTGCATGCGTGCGTGTGTGTGTGTGTGTGTGTGTGCGCGCGTGCGTGCACATCCAAGACCCCCTCAGCCTCTTGCCACCTGCCTGAGGAAGTGACCCCCTCTGGCCTGGGCTGAGAGTGGGGGTGGGGCTTCACCTGTTACCTCCCCAACTCCAGGAGGCCTGCCAGGTAACACTCATGGGCTTTCCCATCCTGGCCTGACCGCCTCCTACCTGGGGGACATCTCCTCCCAGGGCCTTGGCTTTCCCTCTGCACAAACGAGGGACAGAAGAGGACTCCCCTTCAGGAGCAGCAGAGCTGGGAGACCCCTGAGGTCCCCACCCATCATTTTCCAGACAGAGAAACTGAGGCCCAAAGGGGAGACTGTCAATGAGGCTCTCCCTGTCTCAATTTGACTGGATGCCAGGGCTATGCAAGACACTGGTCTGAGTGCTTTCTCTCTATAACTCGGTGACTTCTCACGGTCGCCTGTTTTACAGTGGAGGAAACTGGGGTTCACAGGGGTGTGGTAGGCTGAGCCGTGGCCTCCCAAGATATCCGGGTCCTAAGCCCTGCAACCTGTGAATGTTACCTCATGTGAAAAAAGGGTCTTTGCAGATGTGATTAAGTCAAGGAGATTAAGATGGGACATTCATTATCCTGATGATGTGCGTGAGCTCTACCTGTAACCACAAGTGTCCTTATAGAGGGAGGTAGGTGGACCTGTGACCAGAGACAGAGTGGAGGAAAGCAGGGTCAGAGAAAGAAGATGTTTTGCTGCTGGCTTTGGAGATGGAGGGAGGGGCCACGAACCAAGGAATGCAGGATGTGCAGCTCAAGCTACTGAAAAAAGGCAAGGAGATCACTGCACCCCTATGGTCTCCGGAGGGAGCGCTGCCCTGCTAACCCCTTGGTTTGGAGCCCTTAAGACTCATTTCAGGGACTTCCCTGGCAGTCCAGTGGTTAAGACTTGACTTTCCAGTGCGGAGGGTGCAGGTTCCATCCCTGGTGAGGGAGCTACAATTCTACATTCTACATGACTCGTGGCCAAAAAAACAAAACATAAAACAGAAGTAATATTGTAACAAATTCAGTAGAAGACTTAAAAAAAAAAAAAAGAAAAGAAAAGACCTGGACTTCCCTGGTGGCGCAGTGGTTAAGAATCTGCCTGCCAATGCAGGGGACACGGGTTCGAGCCCTGGTCCGGGAAGATCCCACATGCCATGGAGCAACTAAGCCTGTGTGCCACAACTACTGAGCCTGCGAGCCACAACTACTGAGCCTGCGCTCTGGAGCCTGTGAGCCACAACTACTGAAGCCCACGTGCCTAGAGCCCGTGCTCCGCAACAAGACAAGCAACCACAATGAGAAGCCCGCACACCGCAATGAAGAGAAGCCCCCGATTGCCGCAACTAGAGAAAGACCGTGCACAGCGAGGACCCAAGGCAGCCAAAAATAAAAATAAATAAAAAAATATAAATTTATATTAAAAAAAAGACTCATTTCAGATTTCCAACCTCCAGTGCTGTAAGAGAATACATTTCTGTTGCTTTAAGGTACTAAGTCGGTGGTAATTTATTACAGCAACAATAGCAAATGAATACAAGAGGTTAAATCACTTGCCTGTGATGACTTGTAAGTACAGAGTCAGGTTTGGACCCAGGCAGTCTGTCTCTACCACCTGCTCTCATAACTACCATACTGAGAGTCTCTGCCTTGGGGGGACAAGAACCAGGAGCTGGAAGCCCACAGCCTTTTTCCATCCCGTCCTCCACCAGTCCTCTTTGCCGTGCCTCCCTCTGGTTTCATGATGCTGGGGTGACCTGGGGAGAATAGGGGAGCCAGAGGAAAAAAATGTGCTGAGTTTGTGCAAAGAAAGGTTTTCCTGCCTCTAGCACTTAGCAGCTCAAGTTTCCCACTTAGCTGCAATAGCAGAAATAACCATTGCAATCCAAGGGCTGATGTTGCTAATAGATAAAAAGCTCCTATCAGGGATTGAAGGGTGTGCCCCACCTCCAAAACAAAAGGAAAGAAAGAGAAAAAGATATGTTGAAGTCCTAACTCACGTACTCACAATGTGACCTTATTTGGAAACAGGGTTGTTGCTGATATAATTAGTTAAGCTGAGGTCACAGTGGAGTAGGGTGTTCCCCTCATCCAATGTAATTGGTGTCTTTATAAGAAGATAGCCATGTGAAGACAGAGACACAGGGAGAAGGCCATATTATGCTAAAAGCAGAGATTGGAGTTATGGGTTGCCAGCCAAAGACTGCCAGCAAATCACAAGAAGGCGCCAAGAGGCAAGAAAGGATCCCCTGACGGGTTTCAGAGACAGCACAGTCCTGCCAACACCTGAATTTTGGACTTCCAGCCTCCAGATTGTGAGACAATACATTTCTGTTGTTTCAGGCCACCCAGTTTGTGGTACTTTGCTGTGGCAGCCACAGGACACTGATACAGCACCTATGAATCTATAGAAAAATTAGGAAAGGATGGAAGAAGAAACACAATGACTCTTGTAAAAATGACACTGAAATACCATTTGCATCAGCTGGCTTTTGCTAGATTACACCACCCCAAATTTGAGTGGCTTGAAACAACAAACATTATGCCTTGAGATTCTGTGGCTTGGCTGGACCCATCTTGGTCTAGGCTGGCTCAACCGGGCCTGGTTGATCTTGGATGGCTTCACTTGTAGGTTGTCAACCGGAATGGCTGGGATGCCCAGAGCCTCTGCCATCCTACAGGAGGCAAACTGGTTCGCACATTGGCAAAAGGGTTCTCAGCAGCAACAAGGTGATGACAGAAGCAGCAAGTTCCTCTTAGGCAGAGGCTCAGAACTCATGCAATGTTAATTCTGCCACATTCTATGGTCAAAGCAAGTTCCAGGACTGGCTCAGAGTTGAGGAGAGGGAAATAGGCTCCATCTCTCTCTCTCTCTCTCTCTCTCTCTCTCTCTCTTTTTATTTTTTTTGGCCACACCGCCCTGCGTGGTATGTGGGATCTTAGTTCCCCAACCAGGGATCGAACTCGCGCCCTCTGCAGTGGAAGCATGGAGTCATAACCACTGGACCGCCAGGGAAGCAAGGACCGCCTCTTGATGGAAGGAGCCGCACAGAATTGATGGCCACCAGCATCCTACCACATGCCTTCACCTACGGATTAGCAAAAATAAAACAGTTGGATGATACACAGAATTGGCCAGTCTGTGGGGAAACGGACACTCCCCCACTGCTGGTGGGAGTGTAAATTGGTACAACCCCATGGATGGTCATTTTGCAATTGCTCTCAAAATTACAAATGTAGAAAACTTTTTTGATGTTGCAAAACCACTTAACCACTTCTGGGAACTCAGTACCTATGTTCTTCTTTCACGGCAGCGTCGTTTGCAATACCGAGTGATGGGAACACACCAAATTGTACAAGAGGTACAATTATCCAATGGAAAAAAGAAAGAGGGAACTATGTAATTCAGGTTACATGATTGTCAGGTGGAAAAATCTAGGGGCAGAACAGCATGTATCATATCCTGTTGTTTGTACATAAAAGGTGGGTATGCATATGCCCATATTTGCTTGGACATGCATTAGCGAACTGCTCTGATGTCCCCTCACCTCCAGGTTTCAAATTAAGGGCAGGGAAACGTCCACCCCTGCCTCCCTGCCCTTCACACTCTTTACCCTGAAAGCCTCATGTTTGTGCAACTCATGGCCTGTTTACCCAGCCTGAGTTATCAGCTAACCTTTGAGGAGAGTAGCTGCTAGTCACGAAGCCCCAGGAGCCGCTCCCTCCTCCTGGACTCTAGGCTCCCTGGGGACTGTTCTCCCTTCTTCCCACTGCTCCTGGACCAAGGGGCTCAAGATCCACCTGGGAAGGAGGTGGGCCTCCTCCGCAAACTTGTCCGTGCTACAGCACCCTGTCAGGAAGAGCCACCTCCAGCCTCCTGTTTTTCTCCCTTAGGACTGGCACCTTCCAGAGAGAGCTCCTTGACTGTACGCCCTGATTGAGGGCCCTTCCCCAGAGTCTGGGAAGTCTGACAGTCCTGCGGAATGACCTTGGATTGGTCGTTTCTCTCAGTTGGGCTCTCTTGTCTCAGCCAAGGGGGTAGGCCAACCCCAGCCTTGCCATGCCCGCAGCTAAATGATGATAATGATGAGGTGATGACGATGATACAGAGCATCTGTTGTTCTCAGTGCTCTTCTCTGATGCATCAGTTCATTTTATCCTCACAGCAGCCCTGTGATGCAGGTCTTCCTATTTGCCCTCTTTGACAAATGAGGAAACTGAGACTCAGGGGGGTGAAATGTCCAAGACCACCCAACTTGAAGCAACAGAACTGGAACTTGAATCCAGGCCTTCTGGTTCCACAGTGCTCATCCACCGCTGCATGGGTGTGAGGTTTCCTTGCAGCCTGAACGTCACTAGTATAAATCACCTCAACCGTCAAGTAGCCAACATTTATGGAGCGCTTACTGAACGCCCTGGCTTGATGCCAGTTTAATGTCACCAGGGCAGGGACATATCACTCATCTTATCTGCTTAGGGACTGGTGGAGGCCTGATGACCTAACTTGTTTCCTTCCTGGAAAGTGCCAGCCAAGCTGTGGTCTCCTGAGATCTAATATGGATCCTGCGGGTGGGGCAGGGATCCCCGACCTAACCTCTGAGGTCAGAGCCTGAGTTTGCAGAAGAATGGAACTTTCCATTGAGGATTAACAATTCTGATTTAAAATCATAGGGCTTGGGACTTCCCTGGTGGCGCAGTGGTTAAGAATCCGCCTGCCAATGCAGGAGACACGGGTTCGAGCCCTGGTCCGGGAAGATCCCACATGCCGTGGAGCAACTAAGCCCGTGTGCCACAACTACTGAGCCCACGTGCTGCAACTACTGAAGCCTGTGCACCTAGAGCCCCTGCTCTGCAACAAGAGAAGCCACTGCAATGAGAAGCCCGCGCACCACAGCGAGGAGTAGCCCCTACTCGCCGCAACTAGAGAAAGCCTGCATGCAACAATGAAGACCCAACACAGCCAAAAATTTAAAAAAAAAAAAAAATCCAGAATCGAAAGAAAAGGATCTCAGTGTTCAACACAAGGCCCCAAACAAGGCAAGGGATAGCCCCAGGGTTACTCCACAAAGGAGAGGCCGGTGGGGACTCAAAGCTTGTGAAGAGACATTCCAAGCATCGGGGCTGGAAGGCCCTTCGTGGGTGGTTGAGATGGATCTTATTCCCGTTGAACAGATGTGCAAATCAAGGCTGCCCAGCAGAGGCGGGGCAAGAGAGCAATGCAGGCCTCATCCAGAGGAAGGGAGCTGTCTTCCCTCTCCCCTCTTGGTGAAATCCAATGGTCAATTCAGTGGGGCCTGCGTTCAAATCCTGGTTGTGCCAATGTCCTCACTTTGTGGCCTTGGACAAGGCCCTGGACTGCTCCGAGCCTTAGTTTCCTTCTCTGTTAGATGCGGAAACTCAGGGCTGATTTCAACCGTACCAGTTGTAAAAATATTGAGATACCTCCAGATTTGGTTGGTAAAAATCCGCTCCCCCAAGACCCTGGTTGCCCCCTAACCTACGGCATGTCTGGGGCCCCCCAGACATCCCCAGGTTCTACTAACTAAAAGGGAAACACCAGGTCAGTGGAGGGCACCAGGACATTGCTCTAGTAATGGGGCCGAATTGTTACTGCTGCACAGCCAGGCCTATACTGACTGACGCTCAAATATTTTGAATATGCCTCCTGGGGTTAATGGTGATAGCTCGTAGGATTATTGTAAGGATCTAGTGAGTTAACATCTCTATGGAATGACCAACAAACCTATTAGTAATAACAATAATAATAATAACAACAAGGACATGCTCATCATTCTTCTTTGGCCTCGCTGAATAGCCTCCAGCTTGTCCTCCATGCCCCTCAGGACTCAGTTTCCCCATCTCCACATTCCCTAAGCCCTTTCCCCCACTCCCAGTGGCCAGCATGGCAGGTGGGCCCGCTATCTCCCCAGCCTATTTGCTCTCCCTCTTCCAGGGCTGCCACCCTAGCCAATGCCCTTGAATAAAAGGGCAGGGCACCTGGGTTCTGCTTCCTCCTCTCTGGCCTGGATCATGCTCTGGCTCCTCTCTCCTCTGGCGCTCCTGGGAGCGCTGGCAGCCTCAGAAGGTAGGCGCATTGTGTGTGGTCCCTCAGAGAGGGAGAGGGTGGGCCCCAAGGCCACATGGGTGGTGGGAGTCTGAGTGCCAGCTTCTTGTATCTTGGCTTTTTGTCTAATGGAAGCAGCTGGAGGGAGTGTTTGAGAGCATAGTTCTGGAGCCAGGCTGCCTGGGTTCAAATCCTGGTTCTGCCATTTCTTAGCTGTGTGACCTTGAGCAAGCCACTTAACCGCTCTGTGCCTCAGTTTCCCCATCTGTGAAATGAGGGTGATAATAACTCTGCCTCAGGGGGCTCTTGGGGGCATTCACTGAATTAATATGTTTGAAGAGATAGAAAAGTGTTAAATTCATTAACTTGAGATGTCTGGGTTTTGGGGGGGGTTAATAAATTTATTTATTTTTGGCTGCATTGGGTCTTCGTTGCTGAGCGCGGGCTTTCTCTAGTTGCGGCAAGCTGGGGCTACTCTTCGTTGCGGAGCACGGTCTCTAGGTGCATGGGCTTCAGTAGTTGTGGCACGTGGGCTCAGTACTTGTGGCTTGCAGGCTCTAGAGAGCGGTTCAGTAGTTGTGGTGCACGGGCTTAGTTGCTCCGCAGCATGTGGGATCTTCCCGGACCAGGGCTCGAACCCTTGTCTCCTGCATTGGCAGGCAGATTCTTAAGCACTGCGCCACCAGGGAAGTCCCTGGGTTTTCTTTAATTAGCAGTAGTCTTTTGATGTTCGACTACCTGTGGGGTTTTTTGTTTGTCTTTGCAGAAACTCCTATATACCCTGGCTCCTCCCCTACCTTTTTGGAACTGTCCCTCAGATCTATCTGAGAGGGTGTATCCCAGGCTTAAGTCCTCAGGAATGCCCGAAATAAAACATAATCCTCAACTTAAAAAAACAATTCTTTTGTTTGAGGAGCTTTTTAAGAGCTTAGAACAGTATCAGGTCATAAGTGGCCCTGCCTGAAGGTGAGTTATTATTCATAACTTATTATTATTCCTTTACCTCGTCTGCCTATCTCCCCCCTGGTTCTAATTCTACCCGCTTTGGCTGGGAATTAAGTGGTCAAAACCTAGCCAGGACCTTGCTGCGTGAGACTCTAAGTACCGCCCCCCCCACCTCCCCGGCTTCACTTTCCTCATCTGTAAGAGGAAGATATGAGTCAAGGTCAGAACTTTTCAGACTTCGTGTCTTAGAGCCTTGAGGTTTCTTGGAAGAGCCTCAGGGGCTTCTTGGGGGTTAAGATGAAGACTCACCAGACATTGTCCTCAGCCCAGCTGATAAAGAGAAATGATGAAGGGAAATGACACTCTTAACTGTTCACTTCCGGACTTGGAGGGGGGAAACGTTGCGAAAAAGAGTTCCACGGTGAGAACTGATAGATTACCCGGAGACTCTCCTCAGCCCCAGCTTGGAGGTGCTGATTCCGGCTCCCAAGGTTTGCCCACACTGTTTCGTGCACCTGGAATGCCATTTACTCACCACCAGGAAAATGTTCCTGGATCTTCTCCCAACAGTCCTCCCACCCCCAGCCCTTAGTTCTATTCTTTATTTTTATTATTATGCTTTTTTGGCCGTGCCAAGCAGCTTGCGGGATCTTAGTTCCCCAGCCAGGGATTGAACCCAGGCCCTTGGCAGTGAATGGGCCAAATCCTAACCACTGGACCAGCAGGGAATTCCCCCTTAGTTCTGTTCTTGAATTGTACATGAGAGTGTGTGTGTTTGTTCCCCTTTTTTTCCTTCTCAAATCACAAGTTCTGATCACCCCTCTCTTTCCACAGGGACCTCCAAGATGTGTCCAGTCTGCTCTCTGCCAGGAAACTGCACGGAGATAACCTGTCCTCCAGCCCGGGACTCCTGCTTGTTAAGCCAGTTGCAGCTGGGTGGGGGATCGGCCAGGGGGTGGGCAGGGAGGATGGACAAAGTACCCAAAGTGGGTGGGCAGGGGTCAGAGGGGAGAGGCCTGGACCTGCCGCCCTGGGACTGAAGGTTCCAAACCTTGCCTGGTAGCTCAGCTCACTGCTGCGGGGGGTTGGGGGATGGGGTGCTCTCAACACCAGCTGAGGCCCCAGACTGACCTCTGGGCATGGCTGCAGAGGGGCAGAGGTCTGGGAGGGCTTGGGGGGTGGTCTCTAACTTCCCCTCCTCAACTTCTGTCGCCAGCAAATGGGACTCTCGTCAAGAATGGGTCCTGCGTGGCCCCTGGGGAATGTCGAAGAGATGTCTACTCCCTGACCTGCGGCCCCCACTTGAGTCTCTGGATCAGCACAGCCTGTTATGAAAACAGCTGTAGCGGGTTTACCCGACAAGGTTGGTCAGCGGGACCTGGGGGTCACACACCCGGGTGGGGTGACATGGGAACTTGGCCTTGGTTTCCGGCTCTGCCTGGGACAGGAAGAACCTCACTTTTCTCATCTGGAAAATGGGTGTGAAATAACTTTGGCAGGGGGTGCATCCAGCACAGGGCTGGCATATAGTAGGCACTCTATAAATTGTAGCTGTGCTTATCCAGTTACTGGCGGTGGGGCTGGAGAGAAGCCCCAGACTCTTATTTCTCCTTAGGAGAGGGGCTGCCCTGAAGGATAGTGAAGCAGAACAAGAAATGTCATGGGTGGTGATGGGCTCTGGTCTAGGGTAAGGGGAGGTGCTCATTTTCAGGTGCTGACTTTGCACTTGTTCGACCTTGACAATGAGCATCTCCTTGCTGGCTCACTCCAGACCTGTCTCTGAGTGGTGATAAAGATCACTTTTGGTTGCCTGGTTATTTTTTCCAGAGAAGGAATTTTGTATTTGGCAGGTATAGCGGTGGGGAGACTTGAGACAGCTCCACATTCAGGGCTGCTAGCCATCCTTCCAGACACGTGGGATTTCCCTCCTCCTAAACTGTGCACGTCAACCAAATAAAATAGCCAAGTCCAAGCTGAGAGGTGGGCATGCTATTCAGCATATAAAATGCCAATTATGAGTATAACTGCATCAAACAAAACAAAACTATGTGTAAAGAAAGGTTGAAGAGACTACCTCGGAATATTCTTTTATTATTATTAATTTTTTTAATTTTAAAATAAATGTATACATATATCCATTCTTTTTCAGATTCTTCTACTGATCATTTTTATTTTATTTTTTGTTCTGTTTTAAATTTTTTTTTGTATGAAAAATTCTTAGCATGATTTTTTTTTAATTTTTAAAATTTTATTAAAAAAACAAAACATAATGGTACAAAAAGGTTGAAAGTAAAAAAGTTGGAAAAGATATACTGTGCAAATATAAACCAAAAGGAAATTATATAATAACAGATACAGTAGGCTTGAAAGCAAAAGTGTTACTAGAAATAAACAAGGACACTTCATATCAACAAGACCAATTTACCAGGAAGTTTTAAATTTGTATTAAATTTTTATTTTATATTGGACTATAGTTGATTTACAATATTGTGTTAGTTTCAGGTGTACTAGAGTAGTTGTGTCTTGGTAGATGCTGACAGCAGTGCTGTCTGTAGAAATACAATGTGAGCCATATTAGGGAATGAAAGCCTTTCTAGTAGCCACATTCAAAAGCACAAAGAAACAGGCGAAATTAATTTAAGAATCGACCTTATTTAAGGTACCATATCTAAACTATTACTTCAATACGGAGATAATCAATATAAAATTATTAATGAGATATTTTACTTTCTTTTCCCAAACTAAGCCTCTGAAATCTAGAGTGTGTTTATGCTCACGACGCATCCCAAAGGGAACCAGCCACAGTTTAACTACTTAATAGCCATGTGTAGACAGCAGCCACATATTAATTAGCACAGTTCTCTACTTTTCTGTATCTGCCAATGTTTCAGTATAAACCCACGTTAAAACGATATGTGGCTTAGTTTTGGGTGTTTGTTTGTTTTTTTCCTTTTTTTTTTTTTTTTTTTGCGGTGCGCGGGCCCCTCACCATTGTGGCCTCTCCAGTTGCGGAGCACAGGACGCGCAGGCTCAGCGGCCATGGCTCACGGGCCCAGCCGCTCCGCCGGCATGTGGGATCTTCCCGGACCGGGGCACGAACCCGCGTCCCCTGCATCGGCAGGCGGACTCTCAACCACTGCGCCACCAGGGAAGCCCATGTGGCTTAGTTTTGACTCAGGAAAAACATGCTTAAATGGCTTCCTTGTAAATGTTCCAGATCTCTAAGAAAACTCTGAAAACTAATCGGGTGGTGGAGTACCACTCTTTTGTAGAACACCAAAATATCTTAAAACCTAAAATAACAGGATCACCTTTTTTTTTTTTTTTTTTTTTTGCGGTATGTGGGCCTCTCACTGTTGTGGCCTCTCCCGTTGTGGAGCACAGGCTCCGGATGAGCAGGCTCAGCGACCATGGCTCACGGGCCCAGCCGCTCCACGGCATGTGGGATCTTCCCGGACCGGGGCACGAACCCACGTCCCCGGTATCGGCAGGCGGACTCTCAACCACTGCGCCACCAGGGAAGCCCCAGGATCACCTTTTCGTCACATTTGGAACTTGGGGTCTTTGAGGGAGGGCTTCTGTCTGTGTGGTCAGTGCTGTGTCCTGAAAACAGGGCCTGGCACACAGTAGGTGCTCAAGAAATGTTTGGGGAATGAATGCAAGAAGCCTTGGGATTCAGCCTGAAGGTTTTTGCAGGACAAATGAACAGAGTGGAGCCAGCTCCACCTTTGGCTCTGTTTACTCTGCTCCTCGGAATAAATCTTCAAGGGCCAGAAGGGTGTCTGAGACCAGGCTGGTCCCACTTTGGAGGAAAATGCTCTGGGTTTTTTTATTTTTGTTTTTTAAAAACTTTTTGGCTGCATTGGGTCTTCATTGCTGTGCACGGGCTTTTTCTAGTTGCGGTGAGCGGGGGCTACTCTTTGTTCCAGTGCGTGGGCTTCTCATTGTGGTGGCTCCCCTTGTCGCGGTGCACGAGCTCTAGGTGCACGGGCTTCAGCAGTTGCGGCTTGTAGGCTCAGTAGCTGTGGCTTTCAGGCTCTAGAGCACAGGCTCAGTAGTTGTGGTGCACGGGCTTAGTTGCTCCGCGGCATGTGGGATCTTCCTGGACCAGGGATCGAACCCACGTGCCCTGCGTTGGCAGGAGGATTCTGAACCACTGCGCCACCAGGGAAGTCCTGCTCTGGGTTGTTGTGAGTGGAAACAGCAAGAACAGAGGGCTGGAGGGGTAAAAGAGGGCTGAGAGGGGGGTCTCCCTCAGCCCCATCCTACCCTCACCACAACCGCTCCCACCAGAAGCGAGACCCGAAGCTCAGCCCAACGGGGTGAAGTGTTCCTACTCTTGTGGGAATAAGTCGGCCCCATGTGACTCCCTTCCGGTCATGAACTGCACCGGGAACGAGACTGTGTGTTTCACTCTCAATGGGACATGGCATGGAGGTAAGGGTTCCCTTCAGGAGGTCAGTTGCATGGCTGGCCTCCCTCCCGCCTGCACAAATCAGTGTTGAGGTTTATTTGCATGTGTGTTCTGGTTATCTCTTGCTACTTAACAACTCACTCTCACCCGTAGTGGCTTAAAACAACAACAATCATTTTACTAACTCTTACAGTTTCTCTAGGCTGGGAATTCAGGAAAAGTTCAGCTGGACAGTTCTGGGTCTCTCATATAGTTACAGTCAGAGGGTTGCTGGAGCTAGAACTGCAGGGCTGAGGGCAACTAGGGGCTAGATGAGCATCTCATACATGTAGAATCCAGGCTTTTCCATGTGTTCTCTCCACGTTGGTTAGATTGGGCTTCCTCACAACATGGCTGCCTTGGGGCTTTTTGTATGGTGGCGGAGACGCCAATACACTGAATAATACAGAAACAAGGCAGCAGCTTGGGCTAGTTGGCCCCCTTCTCTCTCCATGTAATCTCCAAGCTTCTCTGTGTGATTTCGCCTCGTTGGTCAAATTGGGCTTCCTCACATCATGGCTGCCACCATCTTTACATGGCAGCTGAAGAATTCAAGAGCAAGTATTCCAACAAACAAGGTGGCAGCTGCATGGTCTTTTATGACCTAACCTTGGAAATCACACCTTGTCACTTCTGTCATGCTTTATTGGTTGAAATGGTCACAAAAGTCCATCTGATTTCATGGAGAGGAGGTATAGACCCTCACCTTTTGGTCTTAAAGAATTTGCAGATGTATTTTTAAATCATCACTATTGCTTGCAAATGGTTGGAGCAGAGGCTTTTTGAACAAAAGTCTTAGAATAGAATCAAACTGATCAGAGAATAGACTAACTATGAAGGCAGCAAAGTGAAAGAGAGAAATGGCCTGGGCTTCTGTTCCTGGTAGTCTAGCCTGGCAGACTAGATTCTCAGAAGGGTCTTTCTTCTACAAACAGTGGCATGCTGGAAAGGTGGAGGTGGGAGGAAGAAGAATGAGGGGAGTGGTCCACTCCAGTGGAGAGGTATTTTATCACCACCAGTGTTTAGAAATGTGGGTATATGGTGATAATAAAAAGCAGATTGACTTTCAGTTTGTTTTATTACTGTTTTTAACTGCTCTGCAGACAATACACCCTCTTATAGCCTGCTTCCAGGATGGATTGCTCCCACCACCCATCCCCCTTGGTACCGTTTACAGATGAACTAGATGCTGTCAAAAATGTTTTTCCATGATTTTGGGGGCTTATGGGAAGTTAGGGAAATTTCCACGGCTCCCCAAATTAAACTAATATGTGAGCAGAAATCAGGAAGAAGATCAGTGAGTGAAAATGAAAGGCGCAGTAAGAGTGAATGCTGATAACAGTCTGGTTTAAGTGACTAGGTCTTGGGTCCACAGCATGGTTGGGTAGCTGACTCTTTAATCCCCACATAAGCCAGGGACCGTGGAAGGAGGCTGAAACGATCCCAAGTTGGTAGCACCTCCTGGCTCTCAGTATAAGCGAAGGCAAATCGTCTCCAGGGAAAAGCCCCCAGGACTCCCACAGACTGACATCAACCAAATGGGAGCTGACAATCCAGAGACCATGAAATGCATAAGGAAACAAGCCACCAAGAGCGATAGCAGAAGCAACAGACAACAGATAGAGGTCCACAAGGAACTCAGCTATTATCATTAGCAGCTACAGAACATAGCACAGCTATATGTGACATACATGAAGGAATAAAGTTAGAATCCTCCAGCTGAGCAGGCAACAAGCGGTTGTAAGAAATGACCAGGTAGATGTGAAAATGAATCATACAGAACAATCAAGTGAGCTGGGAACTTTCAGACAGAGAAAGACAGACATCAAGTTGGGAAGGCTCAAGCTCTGAGTCTCCCCCTCAAGCTTCCCCCTGTTTCTGCAGGGGCCCCCCAAATCCTGAAGGGCTGTGCTACACCAGAGGTCTGCCACCTGCAAGCGAACACCATCCTGGGCCCGGAAGCGTCTGGATTTCATCTCACCACCAAGCCTGAATGCAACTACGTGGCTCCTACCACCCACCCAGGTGCTTTGAACCCTGACTTCCTGAGACCCCACCCTTTCTGCCCTCTCTGGATCCCAAATGCCCTTCCCGATACTATGTGTTCCCAGGGTATCCCCTCCCCCTACCATCATGCTCCCAGGGAGTGCAATTACCTCCCCCTACCATCATGCTCCCAGGGAGTGCAATTACCCACACACACACACGTACAGACTCATACCACCTGACACCTGGAAGCAGAAAATCCCATTGGCATATATCCACACCTCCACAGACATCTACATTTACATCCCAGCACGCAAAACACACCTACAGAAGAGCATGTACTTCAAAACACGAACATCCTGTTGTGTAAGTGAGATTAGACATCTAGACTCGATTTAGATAAGAAATCTGGCAGTCTTTCCCTTTTCTTCACTTCCTTGCTTGAGAAAGAAGCCAGATTTGCCAATAGTCTTCTTTCAGCTTAACAAAGAACATTGACAATAAATTTCGTCTTCCAGAAAAGAGAGATGTTAATTGAGATAGTATTTACCAGGGCAACAGCTTTTTAAGTGAGACCACTGACCAGAATTACAGCCACTTCAGACCAGCAGAGAAAATTTTCAAACCTGGATAGAGCAGTATCCCCTCAGCTCCGGGGATGTAGAAGATGCTCTTGTTAGAAACCCGCACAGCAAGGACAAGTTCTGTGATGAAGGGGATCTGTTTGCTGAATCTGCAGGCAAAGCAGGAACATTCTCACCTTCACTTTCTCGGATTACCAGCTGCTAGGCGGTTTACTTTTCAAAACTAAGCAGAGGATTAAATGAATGATCACGATGAAGAAAAAAAAAAGGAAGACTTGGGAGCTAAAATTTATGACGTGGAAAGGGAAAAAGGGCAAAATAGGATTACTAACCACTGGAAGCTGGGACTTGGGATTTTCGTGTATACAGTCCCTTCGGGCATATAACATATCTGTGCAGGGACACATCGGTTGTCAGATCCAGACACGTGGACAGGGAAAGAGACAGGGACAAACACACAAACATACAAAAGTACAAAATATACACAGACATACTGAAACACTTTACTAACATCCATATCTGTGCGCCAGCATATATATCCAAGCACTCCAAACCTTGCTGGAAACACGGACCTCCCCCAAACAAGCCTCCTACATATACGCGTAAACACAGACATGCACATAGATACCTATACACACAGGGGCCCACGGAAGCGGACACACAAACATCCCCAGCCCTCCTCAGACAATTCCACACGTACACATGCACAACCACGTGACCACATGTGCACACAGAGAAACAGACCTGCATGCTCGTATATGCAAACTGCATCATCGCAGTAGTGCATCTACGCAGCACAGTCACAGGCATATAGCTGTGTGCCCAGAAATGTACACACACGCACATACGTTGTCCTCCAGCCAGTTCATCTTCCTCTCTCCCCAGGTCCCCATGTACCTGTGACCCATACCAAGGCTAAGGTCACCGTCTGTTTCACCTGCTCAGACCTCCACCATTGCAACCCTCTCCCCTGCACGGAAGATAGGAACTACTGCCTTCAGGTAGCGGGCATCACAGGTGGGTGCCCCTGTGGACAGGATTGGGCAGGAGAGGAAGAAATGGGACCTGAGACACCCAAGACCTCTCCTTGCCCTCCTGTGTTTGCTGCCTGGACTCCAGCCACGGTAGCCCTTTCCTGGCCATGGAGGACAGAAGCTGGTTGCAGTGGAGGATGTGAGCTGGAAATCCGATGTCACGTTTGTCATAGTTATTCCTGAGCAACCAGGCAGCTCAAGATGTAGGGGCTTAAGCAGGCACAAAGGACAAATAGTGTATAATCCCATTCACAGGAGGCAGCTACAGTAGCCAAAATCACGGAAAAAGAAAGTAGAACGGTGATAGTTTCAGTTTTGCAAAATGAAAAATTTCTAGAGATCTATCATACCACAGTGTGAATATTGTTAGCAGTACTGAACTGTACACTTAAAAGTGGTTAGGAAAGTAAACGTTACATTATGTATTTTTTTACTACAGTGATAAAAAAAAAAACTTTGCGACTTAAAACAACGATGATTTTGGGAATTCCCTGGCAGTCCAGGGGTTAGGACTCAGCGCTTTCACTGCCATGACCTGGGTTCAATCCCTGGTTGGGGAACTAAGAGCCCACAAGCCACGTGGCAAGGCCAAAAGAACCAAAACCCAAACCAAAAACAATGATTTATTATTTCTCACCACTCAGTGGGTTGACCAGGCTCAGCTGGGCTGTTCTTCTGCTCCAGGGGTGAAGGCTGAGGTCCAAGGGGTGTGGCTGCACTCAGCTGGGAACTCAACTGAGGCTGCAATGTTCAATACAGCCTCTGACCTTCCGAGGCCTCTCTCCATGTGGTCTCTCATAGGCTGTAGCCTAGCTGAGCTTCCTTACAGTATGGTGGCTGGCTTCTGAGCAGGGAAAAGTGGAAACCACTGGCTTCTTAAGAGATAAGCCCAGAACTGGCACGCTGTCACTTCTGCCACAGTCTATTGATCACAATAGTCACAAGGCCAGTTCAGATTTAAGAGGTGAAGAAATTGATTCCACCTCTTGACGGGGAATGGTAAAAAGTCATGTTGCAAAAAAGCATGTGGGATGGGAGAAACAGCTGTAGCCATCTCGGCATCTACTGCAACATTCTGGGCAGGGAGCCCCCAAAGTTCCCTGTTGATCTGCATCATAAAGGGAAAAACTGGACTCTTCTGTAAATGGGAAGAGGGATTGAATTAGAAACCAGCTCTTCTCTGGGATGAATTCCAAGATGCACATGAATAGCTGAGATAGGAATTCCAGCAATATAATTAGGAATAGTAAGGATAATGTACCAGACCAAGTGCTGGGCGCTTCTGGGGTCCTAGAGAAGTTTCTGGCTAAGCCTATGTGAGACTCAGGGACAGGCTGGGGAGACATCGCCAACAGGTGTACCTGTTCATCGCCAATGAACAGGTACAGAGTCACCTTGTTCATTGAAACCCTAAGGGGAGAAGGCAGGGGACTCTGCATCATTTTTCTTTTTTAAACATCTTTATTGGAGTGTAATTGCTTTACAATGGTGTGTTAGTTTCTGCTGTATAACAAAGTGAATCAGCTATACGTATACATACATCCCCATATCCCCTCCCTCTTGTGTCTCCTCCCACCCTCCCTATCCCACCCCTCTAGGTGGTCACAAAGCACCGAGCTGATCTCCCTGTGCTATGTGGCTGCTTCCCGCTAGCTATCTATTTTACATTTGGTAGTGTATATATGTCAGTGCTACTCTCTCACTTTGTCTCTGTCTTCCCCCCCACTGTGTCCTCAAGAGGATTATATGTCTCATGCTCAATGACATCAAGTCCATGAGGGGGAATCTCAGACAGAGTATATGCCAACAATGGCACCCAGAGGGATTTGGGGGGCTCAGCTGGGTGGTGGCTGGTAATTCCTTCTCCTCATGAGCCTGCCCTCCATATCCTTCCAGTCTTAGGTGCAAGTAACTCTGTTTCCTGGAGAAATGGTTCCTGTGTGGCCTCCAAGGACTGCACATCTGACAACTCCATCTTTGCCTTGACCTACAGCATTGGTTTTGGCTTCTGGGTCAACACCACCTGTTGCCAAGGCAACTGTCAAGAGCCCCCTCCTCTCGGTACGCTGCCACCAGAAAGCAGTCAGATGGGTGGCCAAGGAGGTGGTGGGGTGACTTTGGAGGAGAGTTTGTCCTGCGTTGAAGAGGGCGTGCACTCAACACCCATTCTCCAGCCAGGCTATCCTAAGGCACCCTGACCCCAGTTCAGTGGGAAAGCCCGTTAATGTCATTCCCTTGTAGTAGAGCCGAGGAGCGCACGAAGGGCCCTGGGAGGTCCTCAGAGTCCTCCCGGCTGACCGTCACTCTCCCCTACATAGCCACCCTGCCGGCCTCAGGCACCTTGAGCAAGTTCTTGTGTCCTGCATGTCCTGGGGGCCACTCAGGGCCCTGCAACCACTTCTTCTACATGCAGTGTCCCAATGGGGAGACAGAGTGTGTCCAGATGAACCTGGTGTCTGAAGAAGGTAAGGTGTGTGTATGTGTGTGTGCACGTGTGCACAAGTGAGCCTGGGTGCACTGGTTTTGGATACAGGCATGCCTGGGTTTGGGGGTCCATCTCCATCATTGACTCTGTGTGACCCAAGCCACTTCATCTCTTTGAGCCTCAGTTTTCCCTTATGATAAATGGGAATGCTGGAAGAACACCTCACAGGGTTTTGTGAGGATTAAATTTGTTCATGAGAGAGGTGATGGAGTGGAGGGCATAAAGCAGGACTCTGGGG
The DNA here is from genome assembly GCF_005190385.1 of Monodon monoceros. Classification (NCBI taxonomy): domain Eukaryota; kingdom Metazoa; phylum Chordata; class Mammalia; order Artiodactyla; family Monodontidae; genus Monodon; species Monodon monoceros. Next base: position 47,615,685 of record NW_021703766.1, read on the forward strand.
CCAGGCTGCCTGGGTTCAAATCCTAGCTTTTATGAGCTGGGTGACCTTGAGCAGGGGACTTTCTTTCTTTGTACCTCAATTTCCCCATCTGAGGAAGGGGATAATTATAGTCTCTTATCCCCAAGACTTCTGTGAAAATTAAATAAGATAATCCATGAAGCTTCTAGGTGAGTGCTGTCCAAAAGAAATACAATGTTCACGTGTGTAAATTAAAAATTTCCACTAGCCTTATGTAAAAGGTAACAGGTGAAATTAATTTAATAATATATTTTATTTAACCCAATATACCCAACAGTTATCATTTCAACATGCAAATGATATAAGACCTCATAACTGAGATATCTTACATTCATTTTTGCCTGCTAAGTCTTTGAAACCTGGTGTGGCTTTTATACTCACAGCCCATTCCAGTTCAAATCAGCCACATGGCGATTGCTCAGGAGCTACATACAGCTACTGGCTACTGTATTGAACAGTTTAATTCTTGAACATAGTTAGGACTGTGTATGGCATTTCAGCAAATCTAAGATGTTACCGATGAGAAGACAGGAAGACAGCTCTATTCAGGAATGTTAAAATGTGTGTGTGTGTGTGTGTGTGTGTGTGTGTGTGTTGGGGGATGTGAATGTGAGTCTTGGAATTGATGACTTTCAGTGTTAGTGGTCATCATTGTTATGTGTGTATAAGGCTTATGTGGACTGGACAGACCTTCAATCAATCACTGTCCAGAGAATGGATGTGCTGGGGAACTTGTGTTTGTGTGCACAATGGGTGTGTGTGTGTGTGTGTGTGTTTCTGGGGGAGGGGTGATATGACAGTGGGCAGGGAGGCTGGGCACTTTGGTGTGGATTGTGTTCTGGTCACTGGGGCATCACGGGAGCTGTTTGTGACTGAGATGTGTGTGTGTGTGTACACGTGTGGGTAGGTGTGCATGATAGTGGGTGTGGGACCAGGACTCACAAACATGGCTCTGTGGAGGAAGCATACTCCAGCATACTCCAGGTCAAGATGAGACAAATACAGGCAGTGCTGTGGGGCTTACATTTCTTTTTAACTTTTGTATCATGGAAAAATTCAAAGAGAAATAAAAGAGCGAACAGTTTAATAAGCCCCAGGTACCCTTCACCCAATTCTGAGAATTATCCACTCATGGCCGATCGTGTTTCATCTCCACCTTGACCCCATATTATTTTGAATGCACACAGATATCTTATCTCTTGACAATAAGTATTTCCACATATGGCTAAAACTTAAGGACCTGAAAATAACCAAGAGTTGTGGTGAGGTGTTTTTCTGTTGGTAAAATAACACGATTTCACTTTAGCATTTCCCATCAAGTCCTCCACAAACTGGTTACATCGGTATATTTACATTTATATATAAATATATCCCATCCTATCATATTATATCGTATATGGATGGCCCCGAGGACGCACAGGAAATAGTTGGGAAACCGGTTGGAGGGATGTGTGAAGCTGAGTGGCCTCCAGGTGTCATAGTTTTTATTAATATTGAACACAAGTAAAAGAACACCTGTAACACACGTGTAAGGTATAAAGAATGACGAAAGGGACGGCCGTGACCAGCCCCAGATCAAGGATCAGAACATTCTTGGTGAGTTTTCCCCAAGGACATGGATTTGAGGGCCGGCCATTCCCTCCGAGGTTGGCTGGCTCCCATGTTCCCTTTTCCGTGTGTCGAAGTCTTTTAGGAAGGCGACCCCGCGGGGTTGGAGGGAGTTTCAGGGCAATCTGCTCGATTGGAGGAACCCCCGGAATCTGGGGACAGCGACGCAGGGCTGGTGCCAGTGGTGGCGTGCGTGTGCCAGGCGCGCGCGCGCGCGCGCGCGCGCAGGGGGACACCTGCCAGCGCGCATCCTCACGTCCCCCTCCCCACCCGCGTCTCCGCAGGCGGCCGGAACCTGAGCGTGCGCGGCTGCGGCACCCGCGACCTGTGCCAGATCGGGGGGTTCCCGACGCTCCCCGGCCACCGGCTGGCGCGCTGGCCGGTCTGCAGCACTACCCAACGCGCTGTCCTGGACTCCGAGTGCCACTCGGGCGCAGCGCCTGGCCCCCGCCTTGCCCTGCCTGTGCTGATGGTCGCCCTGAGCACCGTGGCCCGCTCCTGAGCCATCCGACCCGGACCCCCGACCCCCTCCCCGGAGCCCGCCTGCTTGTCCCGCTAGATGGCGCCCTGGCTCCCCTCTGCTATGGCATCTCTAGGGGCCTGGAAGCTTCTGCTGAGAAAGTCAAAAACCAGGGGTGGGCCTCCTCCCTCAGGCTAAGAGCTTCCCCAAGGCTAGTCCTCTTCCTTCACGCCAGAACCCCAAAGGCTGTACCTCCTCCCTCAGGCTAGGCTGTTTTTCTTCCTCAGATAAGAGAAGCCACCATGGTTACGCATTCTCCTTCAGATTGGGGGCCCCAAAGACTAAGCATCCTTATTCAAACTAGGGGGTCCCCATCACCAGGCTACTCCCTCAGACTAGGGCTATATCTCTTCTCAGGAACATTGGGCAACAACTCCTCTTTCTCTCTCCCTCTTCAGGGTCTAGCAAAGTCCTGGGCAGTCAACCTGGGGCTTGAGGACCAAATACCGCCTCCCCCACCAGTCTTTTAGAGCAGCCCATTCCACCCCCACCATGGGCCCTCTTCTGTCTGGGCTCAGTCTCCCAGCTGCAACCAAATCTGAATGAATCGCCTTGCACAATGCCGAGAAGTTTGAGTTTCCTTTTTCTGACATTGCAGCCTCAAGTGGGGCCTGGATGTGGTCTACTCTCACCTCTGGGGATTCTGGGACCTGAGGGGACCTGCAGAGGACAATCTCTGGGGGCCAGAGTGGGCATAAGATCAAATGCTCAGTCTGGAGTGAGCGTCATTTTAGAGCAAGCACTGGACCCAAAGGACTGAGCAGAGAGGTAAAATCGAGGAACCCACAGGAGGCAGAATGCCAGGAACATTTGCTTGCAGCTGAAAGTAATAGAAAGTCCAAGGAGGAGAACTGAAGCAATTCACTCAGCGTTCATTTAACAAGCAGGTATTGATCAAAATACCATGCCTCCAGGATGATTCTAGACACCAGGGATACAGAGTAAACAAAATCCCCTGCTTTCAGGAAGGTTATGTTTTCGTGGGGGAGATCATAAACCTCTCATATGATATTCCAGATAGTAATGAGTACTCTGGAGAAAACAGTGCAGGGAAGAGAAGTGGGGATACTTCCAAAGGGGTGCACTTTTATGCAGGGTGGGTTAAGAGTGACATCTGAGTAATGACCTGAAGGGGCTGAGGGAGAGGGCAGTGCAGATGTCTGAGGAGTGAGTGGGGGGGGGGGCATTCCAGGTGGAGGGAATGGCAAACACAAAGGCTTTGGGGTAGGAGCAGTAAGGAATACCTAATATTATACAGCATAACAGAAAGAATGGAGATGGACATACCCATGGGTCATTAATTCAGCCGTTCCAAGGAGTCATTGAGAACATACTTTGCTGTCCTGCCGTCCTCAGCCTGTTGGTGTTTGCACGATGACGGCCAGAGCTCCAGCATCAAGCCCTCTTACAACCATATCCAAAGCTGGAAGAGGTGGCTTCCCATCTTTGTCTTGTCAGAAACCCCATCACCTAGCAGACATCTCTTACGTCCCATTTGCCAACCCCTGGCACGGTGATAGATTATTCTGAATGACTTTGCCTAATCAAGAGTCAGTCCCTGGGGTGAGCGTCGAGAGAAAGAGAGAGAGAGAGAGAGGGAGGGAGAGAGAGAGAGAGGGAGGGAGGGAGGGAGGGAGGGAGGGAGGGAAGGAGGGAGAGAGAGAGAGAGAGAGAGAGAGACCTAGCCTATGAAGACAGGCAGGATCACTTCTGCCATATTCTCTTCATCCAGGCTCAAGGAAAGGGGAGCTGGACTCCACTCTGGATGCGGAGTGAGGAGTGACAAGGCTCTAAAAGAGCATGTAGGATCAGAAATACTTTTGGAAAAATACAACCTGCCATAGGGAGTATTCCACTGATTAGCAACTGCAGGTACTGCAGGTAGCAGGTCCCACCGCTAACGCCAGGCAAACCAAAGGGAGGAGGTGGTGTTAGCACATCTGAGAGCCCCTTGCTGCTGTACTGCAGGGCAACTTGTGCTGGAACCGTGGGTGGGGGGCTGTGTGGCAAGGGCTGGGGCCACAGAGGAGGCACCACACACAGGCACAGTTCCATAGATAACGCTACAAGCAGGGGCGGGGGAGGCTCTTTTTACCCTCTGACCTGGAGTGCTTCCTCTTTGCAGGAGTCAGGTGGCAAGGGATCCTGGGAAATGTAGTTTTCAAAATCCTCCAGCCCCAGCATTACAGGGCAGAGAAGGGTAGATATGGAACTGAGGGACCATAGGTAAATAACAATGACATTAAACAGGTCCCTTCCTGCTCAGTTTCTTCATCTGTAAGATGGGAGTAGTAACTGTTCCTGAAAAGGCGAATGAATATAGAGTGCTTAGTAGTTAATAAGTAACTACTTAGTATCAACTACTTAGTAGTTAACAAGTAGTTAATAAGCATTCATTAGATGGCAGTTGTTAGGCTACTTGTCTTAGTTGGCTCAGGCGGCCATAGCAAAATACCATAGACTGGAGAATTCCTTGGTGATCCAGTGGTTAGGACTCTGCACTCTCACTGCTGAGGGCCTGCATTCAATCCCTGGTCAGGGAACTAAGATCCCATAAGCCACAAAGCGCAGCCACAAAAAAGAAGAAAAAAGAAAAAAAAACCCCCAAAAAAAACCCATAAACTGGCTGGCTTAGCCAACAGAAATTTATTTTCTCCCAGTTCCGGAAGTTGGGAGTCTGAGATCAGAGTGCCAACATGATTGGGTTCCGGTGAGGACCCTCTTCCTGGCTTAAAGGCAGCTGTTTTCTCATTGTGTCCTCACATGGCAGAGAGAGCAAGCTCTGGTTTCTCTTCCTCTTCTTATAAGGACACTAATCCCGTCATGGGAGTCCCACCCTCATGGCCTCACTAAACCTAATTATCTCCCAGAGGACTTGCTTCCAAACATCATCATATTGGAGGGTTAGAGCTTCACTCTATTAATTCTGAGGGGACACAAACATTTAGTCCCTAACATTACTTAAAGGAAAGAGGGAAGGAGGTAATATTTCTGATTAGCACTGTGTGGGTGTTAAACATAATTAATCTTATTTAATGCCCTATGAGTTAGGCATTACAGACCCTCATTTTGCAAATGAGAGATGAGTCCTTGAGTCTCCATCTCAAGGTCAGCCATCAAGTAGCTGGACTCATCTATGATTACTGATTCATGTGGGTTGAAGTGTCATCAGGCCTAGTTTGAAAGAATGGGGATGTCCTTGCAGGGCCTCTGAAATGTGGGCAGAAGCAACAGGAGTCAATTCTGGACAGAAGTTTTAAGAGTCTTAAGAGTGGTTTGCCGTATCCCTGCTCTCTCTACCTGGATGACCACAAGGCAGAGTCCATCAGGCTGACCACCATGAACATGTGATGTGAGTGAGAAATAAACTCTTGTTGTTGTAAGCCACCAAAGCGTTGTGGGGCTGTTTGTTACTGTAGCTTCACCTGGCCTATCCTGACTAGTACAAAGTCACAAGGTAATTAAAGGCAGAGTTGGGGGTAGAACCAAATATCTCACATTGGGTAGGGTAGTGGTTAAGATCTCTGGACCTGGGAGACCTGGGGTCCTGACCTGGGTTTGTAGTGCAGATCCACAGATTATCTGTTGTGTGGCTTTGGACAAGTCTCATAACCTCTCTAGGCTCTGTGTCCCCATTTGTAATTGGGAGATATTTAGAGTTTGACCTCCCATTATTGTAAGGCATGTAAAGCTTAAGGACTGGCACGGTCTAAGTTTTCAACAGATGGAAGTAGTCATCTCCTGTGGTTGCTAATCATCATGATAACTGTACTATTATTTATCTGTGTTGTGAAGAAGACAAAACTGAGACTCAGGCGGGATAGAGGACTGCTAATGAGTGTCAGCAATGGGATCTGAACCCACATCTGTCTGACTCCAGAAGATAAAGTTTCTTCCACCTTAAACATTAAGGAAATGTCAACATAGACAAAAGTGGAGAAAATACCTTTGTGAAAATGTGTTAGGGAGACCTAACTCAAAACTGGAGCTGGGAAGCCACAAAGGGAGGGCTCTCGTGCATGTCACGTGTTGCAGCTTGTATAGTCCAACAGGAAGAAGGAAGATTTCCTCTCTTGGTTGGCAACAGCAAGCCGCAGGTGCCTGACAACAGCGAGCTGCCCTTGTCTGCAGTCAATGAGAAGCCACCACCACTTCAAACTCTCATTTTCCTTCAATGAACTTTTGCTCAAAACAACCCCTCCCCAACTTCCTCTTTTCTTCTGTAAAAGAATACTTTCCTCCTTCGTTTTCTGGATTTACATATGGTTCTCCATGGTTTGCTTGTTCTGAATTGCACTTCCTCAGCTATTCCTGAATAACCTCAACTTTTGCTTAAATAAAATTGCTCTTTGTTCTGATTAAGGTTGACATTTCATGGTGTTGATGCCGAAAGCTCAGCTTCTCTGTACGTGGCACCAAATCGTATCTCCGAGACGGAGTTTTGGGTGAAGTAGAAAAGAATAGCTTTATTACTTTGCCAGGCAAAGGGGGACACAGCAGGCTCCTGCCTCGAAAAACTATGGGTCCCCACTTGGAGAGTAAGTAAGAGTCGGCATCATCAACCTTCAGGTTCCAATTGGTCTGGTGTCCATGTGCTTGTGGCATACCATCATTAATTGTTAACTTCTCCCACCTGGAGGGGGTTTCAGTATCTGCAAAACAGCTCTAAGATGTTGTGTGTATCTGTTGATGGGGAAGCAGGACCTTGCTCCAAGGCTGCACTATTGTTTCTCTCCACTGTTTCTCCCTTTTCTCGTGTCCCCTCCCTCCCCTAATGAACAGCTGCTTGAATCTGCCCATTGGAACTCCGGGAAGGTCATGGAGGCTGAATGAAGGCTATTTCCTGTAATCAAAGAAATGGGGGACTCAGAAAGGCTTTTGTGCCCAGGAACCCCACAGGGCCTTTTCCGGTATCAGTGTCATAAGTGGGATCCGAAGGAAACAAACTCCTGAGGAACTAGCAACCCCCAGAACCATGTGCGGTACCCATTTAAGCCCCTTGCGCTCTCTGCTTCTGTGAACCATCTCCTTCCTTTTGGTTTGGTAAGTCTTCTCTTGGATTCGCGCTCCCTCCTTTTGATTGAGCTCTCTAACTTTATTCGGGATCCTTTTTCTCGAAGGCATCGTCTTTTTGGTGAGTATTTATTTGTTTTCTGAACCTCTGATTTTGAAGTATGGGATCCCAATCCTCTAAATTATCTCAGGAGGGTCCTCCTTCTGGGATCCTGGCCAGCTTTATATTTAAAAACTATGGTCCCTCGTCATGCGCATTTTTAACTATATGGATTAACCTAACCAAAGATAATTTAGAACTTCAATGACCATTACGGGGCATTTTTTGATCTCCCCAGACTTGTTTTTCTCAGAAGTAAATTTGAAGACTGTGGATCTAAAATAAAACAAATGGAATGGGACGCCTATCTCTTTACAAAATACTATTCTAAATTGAAGTAAATAAACAATTGAAAGAAAATAAAAAGACATCAGAGGCCTCTTCACCCCCTTTACCCCACTGCATTAACTTCCTCTTTGGCTTCTGTACCTGCCCCATCTCCTTTGTACCCTCCACTTCTCCATTCTAATCCTCTCCCTGAACTTCCCCTTTTCTCTGAACCTCTGGCTGTCACTTCCTCTCTTTACCTATAGGTTCTCCTAAAGTTGACAAGACTCTGAGGGATTTCCTGGTAAACTGCTACATTATTCCCTTAAACCGCTAAGGGAAAATTAAAAATTAATAAGAAAACCTTGCCAAATTCTGGTAAATATTGGAGCTACACTATCCACTTTAAACCCCACTTAGAACTTGTAGATGCACTCCTTAAAAAAATCTGGCAGAAGCCAACAAAAGGTGAAAATTCTTACTAAGACCAGCTCTCCCAAATCTCCATCTGTAGTGGCCAGTTGCGATAGGAAAATAAAATTTCACGTTGCCTCTTCTTTCCAGGTCCAGACCCATTCATTATGGATCCTTTCTCTCCTAGAGATAGCTACTGCCTTCTTGCTTGTCGTGTTTTGCATCTGAAGACCTTGGCTTGGCTTTCCACCTGCCTGGGACAAGCAGCTGTTGGTTCCTCCTTTTGGCTATCTGTAGGAGTGACTCTGGATCTCGGGAAGGTAATAACCTTTGCACCTTCTTTGAGGACACCTCTTGGGTCCATGGAGTTATTTAATACTGCCAGAAATATTTACTGTTTGTCCCAGCTGAAACCTGACAAGATATTTGAAAGGATTTAGTAACGTCATGATCAGAAATTTGGCCAATCTGGAAGCTAATATACAGATCCGGATAGGAATTTTCTTTTAGACCCTTTCCTTTAAGCTAAAATATACCTGGGTGGTGGAGGAGAGCTTAGCCGTCTGGGAAGAAAAACTTAACTTGTTCCAACTGTCCTTTTATAACTAGTGTGCTTGGTATGATTGTACCTGATTCATGGCATAAATTTTAAAATGAATCTATAAGGTCTCTGTTTGCATCTGTCTCTGTGCTTATGTGTGCCAATAAATGTGTTGTAGATGTGTGGGATTTTCTACCTTTGGATGGTATCACAAAAATTAATGTGTAGGGACTTCCATGGTGGCACAGTGGTTAAGAATCCACCTGCCAATGCAGGGGACACAGGTTCGATCCCTGGTCCAGGAAGATCCCACATGCTGCACAGCAACTAAGTCTGTGAGCCACAGCTCTTGAGCCTGCGCTCTAGAGCCCATGAGCTACAACTACTGAGCCCACGTGCCACAACTACTGAAGCCTGCGCTCCTAGAGCCCGTGCTTCGCAACAAGAGAAGCCACCACAATGAGAAGCCAGCGCACCGCAACGAAGAGTAGCCCCCCGCTCGCCGCAACTAGAGAAAGCCCACATGCAGCAACAAAGACCCAACGCAGCCAAAAATAAAAATAAATAAATCAATAAAATTAATGTGTAGTTCGATTTAATTGGCTTAAAGAAAATAAAGAGCTTGTATAAATTAAGTATTCATAAAATTTCAAGAAATATAGTAGAACTCCACCAAAATGCTTTTCAGGTTCATGTGATATGGGAAAATATTGTTCGGTTAAAATAATTTGATTAAAATGGACATGTCTTAGAGTTATAAACATGGAATGTAATGCAAACATACAACTTTTATTCAACCTGGGCTTATTAGTCAAATAAGTTCATATTACAAAGTTTGTCAGCAAGAAAAGTAACTTGGTATGACATTTTCATAAGTAATCTAAACATTGTTGTTAAAAATGAGTAAATTAAATAGATGTAAGTAGGATAAAAAGTGTTTAGGTGAATTTAAAAAATAGTTTCCCCAAATCTTTTGGAAGCTGAAACCTTAGTTTTGCTAAGTTCAGTTAAATAATGAGTTAAGTTGAATTCATTGAATATCCAAATCATCTCCAAATAGATAAAACACTGAAACATTAAATATTTTTTAAAAGATTTATTTATTATTTATTTAATTTATTTTGGGCTCCGTCAGGTCTTAGTTGCGGCACGCAGGATCTTTGTTGAGGCATGCGGGATCTTTTGTTGCGGCGTGCAGGCTTCCCTCTAGTTGTGGCACGCAGGCTCCAGAGTGCGTGCGCTCTGTAGTTTGCGGCACACTGTCTCTCTAGTTGATGCACGTGAGCTCAGTAGTTGTGGCGCACGGGCTTAGTTGACCCGCAGCATGTGGGATCCTAGTTCCCTGATCAGGGATCGAACCCGCATCCCCTGCATTGTAAGGCGATTCTTTACCGCTGTACCACGAGGGAAGTCCGTGAAACATTAAATATTGAACATAGTTTTATCCATTTGGGGCTTCCTTTAGACATTTGGGTTTATTAGTAAACATGTTTTATGCCACACTGAGAAACTTTTCTATGAGAAAGTTTGTTTCTAGAAATTATAAAAAGTATTCGTAAATTTGCCAAGCCACAGAATGCTAATTAGAAGAAACAGTTCAGAATTGTTTACTCTTTTATTTTCACTAAAAATTAAGGTTTCTAAGGGTTAAGAATTCTAATTAATATATGCAATTAAAGCTACTGGAAATAATAAGAGAAATAACTCAGTATGCAAGAAAACTAGGATATGGGTTTTTTTTTTTAATTGTTGTTATTGTTTTAGAAAGGGTGTGAGGTATGGAGATGCATTTTTGTTGAGGAAGATGAAAGTGATTTTGCCCTAAAGTAAAGCTGGTTATTTTGGAAAGGGAAAGAAACTAAAATGAACATAGATATTTGTAGAAGATTCATGGTAAAGGAATCTTGGGAAAGGAATTTTATGGTATGATCAAGCTGGATAAGATTGAAAAAATTTGCTATAAAGGTTTTTTTTTTAAATAAGCTTTAATATCAATAGTGTACTTATGAATAAAACTGGAACTTTCTTTCATCTGCTAAAATGACAAAGTTTGCTTCTACTATTGGTCTGCTTCTGAGAGGAGCTTGTAAAAGGTTTTTCCTTACTTTTTAAGCAATATGCCTAGAAAGGGAAGATTTTGTGTGTTTTTGTTAATTAATTAATTAATTAATTTGGCTGCATCAGGTCTTAGCTGTGGCACGTGGGATCTAGTTCCCTGACCAGGGATAAAACCCAGGCCCTTGCACTGGGAGCACAGTCTTAATCACTGCATCACCAGGGAAGTCTCTGTTTTTTCATATTTAAGGAAACCTTTTGTCTTATTAAAAATATTTACTTTTTAAAATTTATTTATTTGTCTGCACTGGACCTTTTCTTTTTTTTAATTGTATTTTTTTGGCTGTGTTGGGTCTTCGTTGCTGCGCATGGGCTTTTCTCTAGTTATGGAGAGCAGGGGCTACTCTTCGTTGTGGTGCATGGGCTTCTCATTGCGGTGGCTTCTCTTGTTGCAGACCATGGGCTCTAAGCACGTGGGCTTCAATAGTTGTGGCACACAGGCTCAGTAGTTGTGGCTTGTGGGCTCTAGAGAGCAGGCTCAGTAGTTGTGGTGCACGGGCTTAGTTGCTCCGTGGCATGTGGGATCCACCCGGACCAGGGATCGAACCATATCCCCTGCATTAGCAGGCTGATTCTTAACAACTGTGCCACCAGGGGAGTGCGCCGGGTATTAGTTGCGGCACATGGGATCTTTTAGTTGCCATGCGAACTCTTATTTGCAGCATGTGGGACCTTATTCCCTAACCAGGGATCAAACCCGGGACCCGTGCATTGGGAGCACAGAGTCTTAGCCACTGAACCACCAGGGAAGTCTGAAACCTTTTGTCTTAAGTTATCTATGACTTATACCAATTTGGCAAAGTATACCTTTGTAAACAAAAATGAAACATTTACTTTCTCTTCCTACCTGATCCCTCCAAAATTTGGAAATTCTTGCATATTATTTTCATGGCAATATAGTTACTTATTTACATAAGTTCAATAAAAATCTATTCTCCTTGTAACAGGACAATTAGAAACACTGGTTGTATTACCAAGGTGTTGACTGGAATATTATATTCAAGAGAGATATGCATGGAGTCAAATATGACCAAACAGCTTTAAGGAACTGCCTTAAGTTTGGCTTGACTTCCTGGACTCGAGGGGTTTTTAGCATTTAATCTGAGATTCCTTATAAAAAGTTCCAACAAAGCAGTCTTAAAAAGAGATTATATGGTCAATCACTGTTCTTGCTGCATTTATAATAAGGGCAAATTTAATGCAAATAAATTTAGTTTTACTGTGTATCTTTGATTAAAATGGCGGCAGTTGTAGAGAGAGAAATCTGTCTATATTTCAATCCTGTTAATAGTCTCTGAGATTTTGTTATATACCTGTAAACCGGACTGGATTCTGAAGTCTTCTAGCATCCTCAAATTTCTGGCTATGAATCTCCACACTTATGTTTCAGTCAGTAAGAACAAAGACTGCCCTTGGGTCTCCTAGGAAGAGACTAACCATATCTTCCTCATTACCTGGATGGCAGCCAAACTTCAGGGACTTGAAACTTGGATATACATCTCACAGCTGAAAAAGGCTCTGCCTGGCATCCAATCCTGTACAAATGCCAGAGACCTCCAAATCAACTTGACTAGGAAGAGATATAGCTGACATTGAGGTAGACTGCCTCCTCCCAAGATGCCGGATAAAGACTTCTTACTTTAGCTAAACATAAAACACTTCCATTCTTCTTCCCTTTCTTTCCTTTACTCTGGCATTGGTCTGGAAAGATAATGCCATTATCCATTTCTCTCAGGCCATTGTTAAGGGGGATAACTTTTCGGACTGCTGTATTTGTCATCAAAAACTCTGATCTGTCCGTGATTCTAGAGACCCCCCTGGTCCATTTCCCTTTCTCTTGTTAAACCCAAACATGGGTAAATTTTTGTCCAGGCTCTGTGTAAAGAAATGGACATAAGGAAAGAATAACAAGAATAAAACTCCCTGTTTGGTCTAGAGACCATTAAAATTTTACTGGCCTCCGTGGCTGTCACCTTTCCAGTCCTGAGCCACAGATTCAGGCGTGAACAACTTGGAGACATACATGCCTCTGGGGTTGCCTCCATAGGGAGAGCCTTTCTCCCTTGAGTTGGACTTAGTGTCAATAAACGTATGATCAGACATCTCTCCCTAACATTAGGAAAACTGGCCAATTCCACAGCCAAAGCAATAGCAGCCCAACAACCATTACTTGACTTGTTAACTAAAATAGTTTTGGACAATCACATAGCCCTTGATTACCTACCTGCTGAAGAAAGAGGCATCTGTGCAATAGTGAGTACCTTTTTCACATGGATAAATGTCTCTGGAGAAGTAGAAACTCAATTACACAAGATCAGGGAACAAGTGCATTGGTTACAACAAATTTCATGTGACTGTCCATGGTCCTTTAACTTGTTCAGTTGACTACCCTCAGGTCTGGGTTCATGGTTCAGGATGATTATACAAACTGGATTTGTCATACTACTTTAAATTCTGCTTTGCATAATTATTTTAAAACTTTACATCTGTTGCCTGTCAAACCTCTGCAGAAACAATGCACCAAATAGAATAATGTGCTTTGCAGTGAATTTTAATGCTTATAAGCTTAGGTATGATCTTTTAGAGTGAGAATGCCTGAGAGTCACCCCTTCTATCTTCCTTGTTACTCAAATGTGGCCTCAAATGGTTTCTGATCAATATGCACTTTCCCTCTGATGTTGGACATGACACCCAGGAAAGGTCCTTCCTGGTACTAAAGGACAAAAATTATTCTAATAAGGAACAGATGACCCAACTTTTGATCAGCTGTGCTTTCAGAGAAAGATCTTGATCAAAAGGAGGAAATGTGAAAATGTGTTAAGGAAACCTAGCTCAAAATTGGAGTCAAGAAGTTGTGAAGAGGGATTCCCTGGCGGCACAACGGTTAAGAATCTGCCTGCCAATGCAGGGGACATGGGTTCGAGCCCTGGTTCGGGAAGATCCCATATGCCACGGAGCAACTAAGCCCGTGCACCACAACTACTGAGCCTGCACTCTAGAGCTCGCAAGCCACAACTACTGAGCCCACGTGCCACAACTACTGAAGCCCGCGCGCCTAGAGCCCATGCTCCGCAACAAGAGAAACCACCGCAATGAGAAGCCCGTGCACCGCAACAAAGAGTAGCCCCTTCTTGCTGCAATGAGAGAAAGCCTGTGCACAGTAATGAAGACCCAACACAACCCAAAAAAATAAATAAATTTATGAAAAATTAATAAATTAAAAAAAATATATTGCAGTAAAGACATCATTTATCTTGATAACTGAGTTTTTTGGCACCCCCTTAAATTTTGCACCCAATGCCAGCTTATTGACCCTAGTTCTGACTAGTTATGACCAAACTGCGTCACTGAGTGCAGAAGGATCCCCCACCTCATTTCTGACATCCCCCCAAAAGCCTTGGATTCCCCCACAGGTAAAAGGTATATAAATCCGCACTGCCTAGCATGAGATCTGGGCCCTGATCACCTCTCAGACCTCATGTCCTAAAACTCCCTCCCTTGTCACTCTGCTCCAGCCACACCAGCCACCATGATTCTCGCCAGACACACCAGGCTCACTTCTGCCTCATGACCTTTGCACGTCCATGCCCTCTGCCTGGAATGCTCTTCCTCCTAATGTCCACAAGGCTTGTTTCCTTACTTTATTAAGATAGAAGAATGTTACCTTTTTAGACAGGACTTCCCAGACCACTCTATCAAAAATAGCACACTCCCTCTCCCAAATCATTTGGCTATTTAGTGGCGTAAAACAGTGATTTAATATTTCTCACAAGTCTGAGGGTTGGCTGGGCTCAGTTGGATGGTTCTTTCACTTCCACATGGTATCGGCTAGGGTCACTCCTGTGGGTCACTCCTGTGCATTCAGCTGGAGCTCAGCTGGGACTGGAACACCCTGGATGGCTTCAGGCTCATCTCCACATGGTCTCTGTTTCTCCATGGGGTCTCTACAGCAGGGTAGCAGGACCTCTATATGGTAGCTCAGGGCTCTGAGAAGGAGAAAGCAGAAGCTTCCCTCTTAAAGCCTGGGCCTAGAAATCCCAGAATGTCATTTCTGCTACATTCTGTTGATCAAAGCAAGTCATAAGGCCAGCTCAGATCCTGGAAAGGACAGAGACTCCTGCTCTTGATGGGAAGAGTGGCATGTGTCTAAGGAGATGGGAGAAATTGTTGGCAGCCATAGTTACAGGTGATCCACCAACCCTCCGCCCCATCCTGTACCCTTGCTATCTTGTTCTTTTTTCTTGTCACTATCGGACACTACCTTATTTTTGTTTATTACCTATATCTTTCCAAAAATATAAGGTCCATGAGGGCAAAGGCCATCTGTGTCTCGTTCACCAGTGTGTCAGTGCCCAGAACTGTGTCCAGATCCAGAAGGCAGCCAATACGTATTTGAATGAATGAATGAATCCCTGGGGACAAGCTTCAGGTTTCCCCAGGATGATGGCAAATGGCAGGAAGGTGAAGGTCATAATGTGTAGATATTTCTAAGGCCGTGCTTTAGGATTTTTCAGAGACACACAGAGAAAGGAAAAAGAGGAAAGGAGGATGAGAAGCTGGAAGGAGAAATGGGAGGAGGAAGAGGCGGCAGAGGACCGGGAGCTTCAGGAAGGAAGCACCAGGGACCATCTTAGTCCTGGCTGTATCTCCAGCCTTGACCAGCACAGGGCCGGGCACACAGCAGGTGTTCAGAAAACGTGTGCTGAGTAACTTTCTCCAAAAACCCTTCGCTGACTTGGCACCTCAACACACTGCTGGGTCAAGCATCCCCTGGCTCTCGCAGCCCTGTGGGCCATTCCATCCCCACCTCACCCACTGTGGGTTGTCACGGTCAGGGGGTGGGTCTGTGTTCCCCACGGGACTCTGAGTCCTGTGGGGACAGGGCTGGGGCTGCCTTGGCCACTGCTGGGTCCCGAACATCGACCAATGGGCCTTGGCCCATAGTAAACGTATATTGCACAAACTTCCTCCCTGCGGGAAATACCGTCTGCGTCATTGCTGTGCTCCCGGACTGGCAGACGCAGCGTGAGCACTCAGGAAACACCTTCATCGATTCTAAGATGCACCCCTTTCATCCCCCCTGCATTTTAGCAATTCTGAAATCAGGAAGAGTCCCAGTCGATGGTGCTTTACAGACAGGCGGCCATTGTGATGTAGCTGGCCCTGCCTGGGTGTCATCATGGAGCTGCCTTTTCTTTTTTTGTGTTTTTGATGGTTAGCAGTTTTTAGCAGTAAAGGTTTTTTTGTTCATTTTTGTTCGTTTTTTAAAATATTTTTAATTGAAGTAGAGTTGATTTACAATGTTGCATTAATTTCTGCTGTACAGCAAAGTGGCTCAGTTATACATATACATATATATATATATATTTTCTTTCTTTTTCGGGTGGGAGAACAGAATTCTAGACCAGGTTAAGTGAGTTACTCCATCTGACAGGCTTCACACACACCTGGCACATCATAAATGCCAGTAAGTGAACACTCAGCCTTAGTGTGTGAGCGACTCAGCGCACCCACCAGCCCGGGAGGTGTGTAGGAGCAGGGGTGAGTGTGAGTCACATCTCTGGACCAGCACAGGGACTGGTCAGGTCTAAACAAATGTTTGTGGAATGGCCAAATAACTGAGTGAATTACTGGGCAAATGAGAGCTCCCTCTCAGCTTAGCGTCTTTGCATAGGTTGGTTCCTTAGCCTGGATGCAACTCCCTAGCAGGCGATCTGGCTCACTCCTATTCATCCTTCAGCTCTCAGCTCAGATGCCTGTTCCTCCAGGAAGCCCTCCTTGAATCCTGAGCTGGGTCAGGTGGCCCCTTGGTACTCCCACAGTCCTCTGGGGTCCCCCATCCCAGTCTGGCCCCGTCTGGGCCATCACTGTCTGGGGATGGATCTGACTCTGCCACTGGACTGTGAGTCCTGTGGGGACAGAGGCCGGGGCCGTCTTGGTCATGGCTGCGTTCCCAGCACCTAGCCCAGGACGAGGCCTGGAGAGGTGCTGAATGTTTGATGGATGAAGAGAGAAGAGGAGACTTGGCAGACAGGCATGGGTTCAGCCTCTCTGGCTGGTGCTCTCAGGAGCTGGGAGAAGCGCCCCTGGCAGCGTGCCAGCCTGCATTAGATGCATTTGTGCAGGTGCCCGGCAGCTGTCTTGGCCCACAGTCACCCTGGGCTGCCGCCATCCCCCTTTCCTCCAACCTGGAGCCTCCAAGGGCCAAGCCTAGCCTGATGTACTTCTCGGGCCCCGGACCACGGCTGGCCACACGGATTAGGAGCTGGAGCAGAACGAATGGATGTGGTGGGTTTCAGGGGATGCCATCTGTATACATTGTCTGCGTGTGTAATTGTGTCTCTTCCGGTCTGCAAGTCTGTGTGTGCCTGAATGTGTGTGGCTTGCGTGGCTGTTATATCTGTACGTTTGCCTGCGTTTGGCTTTTCTGTAATGACTCTGTATTTGAGGGTCTGTGTCTTTCCTTTCCCTTTCGGGCCAGGGTTGCGTGGCTGTGGATTCTGGGGAGGAAACTTAGTCTGTGTGTTTGCTGTCTGGGAATTTCTGAGAATATTTTTTCATCTCTTGGTCTCTGTGTTTGTGTGGTGGAGTGGTGGCCCCATGAGCAGCTGGGGGGTGGGGTCCTGGGCCCACCATGGGACCCCACCCTCTGACATCACCCTCACATTATTGTATCAGGGCTGGCTGACCAATAAGCTGGGGTTTGCTATTATAATGGGTCCTAGCAACGGGCCCTGACCTTGTGCTAACGGGGGTGGGGGGAGGCCCCAGCAGTGGGGAGAGTGAGAGGGGAGAGAGAGCCTGCAGGGCAGGTGAGTTCCCCAAGGGCAGGGCTCTCCAGCTGGGCCCTGTCCAATCCCAGTCCCAGCTCCCTCAACCCTAAGCCCACCCCAGGGGCCACTGGCCTGTCCGCCCCTTGCATTGGGACCTGTCCCAGGATCCCCCTCTCCTCTACCCAGGCCATGCCCTGGGATGGGTTAAGGGGACAGGGCACAGGAGGGACTGGGTATAGCCTGGGGGAAATGCCCCCACCTGGGCTGGGGGATCAGACCTGGAGGGAACAGTGGAATAAGGACGGTCTTCTGTAGGAGGTTGGGTGCGCCTGGGGACAAGGGAAGCCGAGGAGAGAAGGGGGAGGCAAAGACGTGTGGTTGAAGGGAGAGCAGCTCTTCAGAGGGACCTGGGTTTGAGTCCCGGCTGTGCCTCTGAGCGGGGACATCGCTTGTCTAGTCTGAGCCTCAGTCCGTCTCCGTCCGATGGGGACAGTGGTCCCTGACCTGAGCGTCTCTCCCAGGGTTCTCTGAAGAGTCTTAGTCAATGAGGAAGTGTATTTTAGAGGCGATGGACGAGAAGAGCATGTGACTGGGAAGAGGGAGGCCAGGGAAGCTCCAGGGTGAGGAGGATGGGATCACAGGAGAGACCATCATGACGGGCTCTGCGAGGTGGGAGGGGACTTGGCCTAGCAAGGCCTGCCAAACAGGGCTGGGTGTTTAATGAGACGCCCGGTGTGGGGGGCGCCACCTCCCGTGCCCGGCTGCACCCGAGAATGTCTTCAAAGATGGCCTAGAGGAAGACAGACGATGAGGCTCACGATGGTCACAGCAGCCCTGTGAGGGGGGCAAGGTTATCGTCCATGGTGCAGATGGTGCAGGTGAGGCTCAGAGCTCAGAGAGGGCAGGGACGTCACACAGCTCAGAATATTAATAATGATCAGAACAATGACAGTGATGCGGATAACGCAGACCACCTGCTCTGGGTCGGGCACTATTTTATTTTATTATTATTTTATTTTATTTTTTGGCCACACCTCGAGGCTTTTGGAATCTCAGTTCCCCGACCAGGGATCGAACCCTGGCCCCCTGCAGTGGACGCTCATAGTCCTAACCACTGGACCACTAGGGAATTCCCCGGGCACTATTTTAAGTGCTTTATACGTACGAACTCATTGCATTTTCAACAGCCCTAGGAGGTGGTTTGCTACTATGATCGTTATGATCCTCATGTGTGAGACGAGGAACGTGAGGCAGAGCTAAGGAACTTGCCCCAAATCTCTCAGCCAGTATGTGGTTAGCCCCGGATTGGATCCCAGGCAGTGTGGCTCCAGGGTCTGGGTCCCCTTGGCCATCACTTCACACTGCTTCCGATCACAGTAGAAGCAGCCGGAGAGCAGCTGTTCTCTTTGCCTGGTTGGCACGAGCTGGGCTGAAGCCCCTTCCGTTGCAGGTCTGGCTAAGTAAATTTCGGGGCTCAGTGCAAAATGAAACTGCAGGGCCCCTGCTTTAAAAGTTCAATTTTCATCCGTGTCATCAGAGTATTAAGCAAAGAGCTGGGCCTTTTAAGCGTGGAGCCCCGTGTGACCGCATGGGTCTCAAGCTGCCCACGAAACGGTCCGAGTTCCTAGGTTATCCCAAGACTCTTCAGCCGCTCAGTAGGCAGGTCAGTCATCACGCCCATTAAGCGGAGAAACAAACAGGCTCAGAGAGGTGCCTCGTTTTGCCCCAGGCCACACAGCAAGTTAGTGGCAGAGATGGGATGGGAACCTGGGCCTACCAAACTCCAAAGCCCCCTACCTCGTGTCCAAAACGTACCCCGGGTTTTTGAGAAGGAGAGGGTTGCGGGGCTCCGGAGGGACTCCCCTTATATCCTCGGTGTGTCTCTCTCCCTGCCCCACGCCAAGGCCCGGGAGGCGTGAACGGCTCCCTTCTCCCCGCTCCCCCGCAGACCCTGAGGATCACGCGTCCGTCCGAGAGTCTCCCCCAGCCCCCGCGCCCTCTGAACCGCCGGCCACCACGGCTACTTCGAAGTTGCCAGCGGTGCCCGGGGAGGAGGACAACACCATCCTCATGGCCAAGGAAGAGCTGGAGGCCCTGCGCACAGCCTCCTAGTCGGGCGACATCCCCCAGGCCACCTCCTGCCTCCGGGAGTTGCTGACCTCTTTCGAGAGCACCCGGCTGGAGGTGGGCGTCACAGGCGAGTCGGGGGAGGCAAGTCGTCCCTCATTAACGCCCTCCGTGGCCTGGGCGCCGAGGACCCCGGCGCGGCCCTCGCTGGCGTCATAGAGACCACAATGCAGCCCTCGCCCTACCCGCACCCGCAGTTTCCAGACGTGACCCTGTGGGACCTGCCGGGGGCCGGCTCTCCAGGCTGCCCGGCCGACAAGCACCTGAAGCAGGTGGACTTCGGCCGCTATGATTTCTTCCTGCTGGTCTGCCCCCGCCGCTGCGGCGCCGTGGAGACCCGCCTGGCCTCCGAGATCCTGCGCCAGGGCAAACAGTTCTACTTCGTGCGCAAGCGCACCCAGCGACCCTCGGGCTTCAGCGAGGCGGCGGCCCTGCAGGAGGTCCGCGAGCACTGCGCCGAGCGGGTGCGTGGGGCCGGCGTGAACGACCCGCGCGTCTTCCTCGTGCCAACCTCTCGCCCGCGCGCCACGACTTCCCGCTGCTCGTGTCCGCCTGGGAGCACGATCTGCCCGCGCCCCGTCGCCAGGCCGGCCTGCTGTCGCTGCCCGACGTCTCGCTGGAGGCCCTGCGGAAGAAGACGGACATACCCCAGGAGCAGGTGCTCAAGACGGCCCTGGTGTTGGGCGTCATCCAGGCTCTGCTCGGGCCGGCCGGCGGCCGCCTACGACAATGCATTGCTCGTCCGCTCGCTGCGCGGCTACCACCGCAGCTTCGGCCTGGACGACGACTCGCTAGACAAGCTGGCCGAGCAGGTGGGCAAACAGGCAGGCGATCTGCACTCGGGCATCCTCTCCCCGCTGGCCCACGAGGTCTCGCCTGAGACTGTCCTGCGGCTCTACTCCCAGTCGTCCGACGGTGCCATGAGGGAGGCTGGGGCCTTTGAGAAGGGCATCCCCCTGTTCGGAACGCTGGTGGCCGGGGGGCATCAGCTTCAGCACCGTCTACACCATGCTCCGGGGCTGCCTCAACGAGATGGCCGAGGATGCCCAGCAGGTCCGCATCAAGGCCTCGGAGGAGGAGGGCTCCCAGCCTGAGGTCAGCCTGCAGGCGGCTGGTGACAACGGCGTGGAAAAGCGGGGATCCGGGGAGGGGAGCGGCGAGGCAGACCCGCTCTCGACCTGCCAGAAGCTCGGCCTCCTCCTCAAGTACATTCTCCACAGCTGGAAGAAGCGAGATTTGTCGGAAGACAAATGAAAGTGCGGCCCCCAACCCCCTGCCTCACCCACAAACCAAGCCTTATCGAAACCTACCAACCAGACAAAAAAGGCTGAAAATGAGAGCTGCAGTTGCTGAGGGGCGGGGTGTGGAGGGCTGAGGGTGGCAGGTGGGCCCAAGTCCAAGCCCCGAACCTGGGATAGGAACTGACCTTGGGAGGGAGAGGTTCAAGGTATGGACGGGGGGCGGGGGGTCAGGGCTCTTTAATAGTCTCTCTCTCCCTGGTCCCCAAGTGACCATGAGGGATTTGGGGGCGACAGGACAGCCCGGCCTGGATCCAGGACAGGAGCCCACTGTCACCTTGGGTGGGTGGCTGAGTGGGCACTGGGGCCTGCAATCTCATGTCCCTTTCTGAGAACCCCAGAGTCCCAAAGGCCTGCTCTGGTGGGAGAGGGGCGGCCAACGCGTGCCCAGGATCGGCACGATGGTGCCTAGCAGCTGGGTTAAACAGAGGAGGGGGAGATGGGACATCCTGGGCCAGCCCTGCTGCCTGTGAGTGATGGTGGGGGGGGGGGGGGCAGGGAGAGGGGAGGCCAGGTGGCCACGGGGAACCGTGGGGAACCTGGGGGAACAGAACGAGAGCGGAGGTGGTGAGAGGGCAGGTGGGCAATTCTGTAAGCATGCAAAGAGGGAAGAGGCAGGGTCGCAACCGGACACCTAGAACGAGTCTCGTTTCAGAAAGATGGTGAGTGGGTCCACGTGTGGATGTGTGTGGCGGTGAGCTTGCTGGTGTATCTGTGATTGGGAGGAATCTTGGTACGTCTCTGTGATTTGGATGCTGTGGTCTAAGATCGTGAATAGTTGGCTGAGACTGGGGTTCCGGGTCTGTGTGTGCGTGGCTGCGTGGCTGGGCACAGATGTTGGGGATGGTGCTGAAAGGCCACGGGTCTGACCGTGAGGACGCCTGTCGGGATTTCTGCACGAGGCTTTGAACGACAGAGGGTGTGTAACGCACTGAGTGACGGTATTAGCCTGGCCCAGGAGACCCTGGGAACCCAGCTGGTTGGCACATCCTCTGGCTCTGTGCTTGGCTTTTTGGCTGGATGCAGAAGGGAATCTGACACCCTTATCTGCTCAAGCCAAAACTCACATGCCGAGTCAAGGGTCATGCATGTTTAAAAACGGACCACCAGACTGGCGGGCTTGGACAGGACAGGGGTTGCCCCAAGAGCATCTGTGGGCTTGGATGAGGGTCAGGGAAAGGTGGGATTGAGGTGCAGAGAAGGGCGAGTTTCCAGGAATTCAGAAGGCAGCTCTGGTGCTGTGGAGGTGGCCTCACTAATACTCCCTGAGGGTGTTCCAGGACCTGGTGATGGCTCTAGCCTCATCTGGGGTCCTCAAATTACCCCTGACTCTGGGAAACAGACTAACAGGGTCCACTTTTACCTGGAGGATTAATGGCGGTGCCAATTTTCTTTGCTGAAGGGCTCTGTGCTTTGCAAAAGATTCCCCTCTTCCCAGAAGGCCTCCCATGGGCTCTGCAAGGACTACTTGGGGTTCATGTGGACCTTTTGGCACCAAAGGAGGTGCGAGGGACCATGGTAGTTTCCCTTAGATGCACAAGAAAGAAGGTCCCTTCCAGATGCATTCTCAAAAACACAGCCCACATCCCTGTACCTGTGGGCCCTCAGCGCAGGACTCACCAGCCCCAAGGGGCTGGGACGGAAAGGTCAGGCCTGCTCTCACTACGCTGGACCTAAGGTTAAGAGACACAGCCTGGGCGGCTTTTGTCTCCTGCTTCCAACTGGTGGCCTCGTCCTATCCCTTCTGCCTCCATCTTTCCCTTTCCCACCTCCCATCTCAACCCCCAGCCCCTGTTCCAGCTGAGGCCTCCCCCTCCACACCTAGGTCCTGCCCCAGCCCCTCACCTTGTCTCCCAGGCCCCAGTCTCATGCACCGTAAGGCCACGGAGGGTTCGTTTTAAAATTACTTTTATTATTTATTTATTGGCCACGCCACATGGCTTGCAGGATCTTAGTTCCCCAACCAGGGATTGAACCCAGGCCCTCGGCAGTGAAAGCGTGGAGTCCTAACCGCTGGACCGTCAGGGTATTCCCAGGGGGGCTCTTTCTAAGGTCCACCTCGGACCCCTCACTTCCCTGCTCAGAACCCTTCCATGGCTACCCACAGATAAAGATCAAGCCCAGCCCGATGTTCCAAGCCCTTCCCAAGCTGGCCTCTTCCTGAACCTCGCCAGCAGTAAGACCCCGAGTCTTCCTAGAACAGCAGAGCTGGGAGGGCTCGGAGGAGTCATCTCTCCACTGCACAGGCGAGGAAACTGGCACCACCCCCCGTCACAGAGGGGAAAAGAAAGGCTCCAGAGGGGATATGGCTTGCCCCATGTCACCCCACAAGTCCCTGGCAATGGCTGGGATTAGATGCCGTCACGCAATCCCAGGATGTAAACGTGGCTGCCCCGTCCATCACACCGGTGAGGCCTCGGAGGCCTAGAGGCAGGACGGGGCTTGCCTAGGTGTGCCCTGTGGCTCCCGAGCACATGCACATACTCGGGAGCCAGGCAACGAGGATGAGTAATGTTTCCACAAATGCACTAGACCCGTCTGTTCTGCTAGTGCTGGAAATGCAGCACCCAAAGAGGTCTTGGCATGTAGCGAGGGCTTAGCTGTGCAAAGATTTGGGGGGGGGGTGTTGTATGGAAAAAGGATCAGAGGGAGCTGGCCCATATCCTGGTTCTGGTGCAGGCTGTAAGACATTTAGCAAGGGACCTTTATCTCCCTGAGCCTCAGTTTTCTGCTCTGTAGAATGGGCACTTGATGAAATCATGTATATGGTTAGAACAGTGGCTGGCCCAGAGTAAACATCAAATAAACCTGATCTATGATTACCAGCAATGATGAAGATTCCAGCTCTTAATCACTGCCCTTTATGGTTGATCCCAGTGCCTGGTGCATGGTAAATGCCCCCCCAAATTTAAGACTTTGAATTCCAGGACCAAAAGACTTCAGCCCCATTCCCAATAACCCCAGGAATCAGCTGGAGGCCTTGGGCAAGTGATCTGTCGTCTCAGTGCCAAATGTGGAGAGGAAGGGAGGGAATCTTTTCTGGCTGTTTTGAGGATTTGATGAGATACTCCAGGAGGAGAAACTGGTGGTGATGAATAAATGCGAACTTAAATAAAGCACTTAGCACCGGGCCTGGCATCTTGTAACACTCTCAGTGCTATTACTGGGGATGCCGCAAATACTTCAGGCAAGCTGAGGGATGTAGAGAAGAGAGGGCAACTCAGAGTGAAAATACTCCCTTACCTGTCCTGTCCAAGGTCATCAAGTCCCGAAGACGGAGAGCTGGGGGTCAGGCAGCCCATGGCAAGCAAAGTCTTCCAATCATGCCTCAGCCAGTCCAAGATACTGGAGCTCTCGCAGGGCACCAGGGCTCTGGAGGCGGCGGGGGACCTGCCAGCAGTAGCTGCCACGTTACAATCTAGGCTTCATCCTCTGGAGAACGTCGGGCCGGACATTGGTGTTACCGGGGGAACGGGCTCAGGCAAGTCGACCTTTGTCAACGCCATCCAGGGGCTGGGGGGGCGAGGACCCCCACCTCGGCCTGCGCGGGCATGGTGGAAATGACCGTGGACCCCACGCCATACCCGCATCCCAAGTACCCCAACATCGTCATCTGGGACCTGCTGGGCATAGGCGCACACGCCTTCCGGGCTGACAAACACCTCCAGCGGGCGCTGCTGGGCCGGTACGACTTCTTCCTCACCATTACGTTGGAGAGCTTCTCCGCCGACCATGCCCAGCTGGCCCTTGAGACCCGGGGCGGCGGGGCGAGCGCTTCTACTGCATCCACTCCAAGGTGGATGTGGACATCGCCGCCTCATGCAGCCGCCACCCCAGCTCCTTCTCGGAGGAGAGGGTGCTCATCCAGCCTCGGGACGACTGTGTGCAGCGGCTGGAGGGTGAGGGGCAGGCTCTGGAGGGCTGGATTCTCTGTTTTTTTTTTGGCTGAGCGTCTTGTGGGATCTTAATTCCCCAACCAGGGATTGAACCCGGGCCCTTGGCAGTGAAAGCACAGAGTCCTAACCGCAGGACTGCCGGGAAATTCCTATTTCCTTATTTGTTTTTTTAATTTTTAGTTTTTATTTATTTTGGGGGGGCTGGATTCTTGAGGGCTTGCCTCCCCCTTCCCCTTCATCTTCCCACCAAGGCCCACAGTGGGGGGAGGGGTCGCCCATGGTCACATGGCCCCCATGGTGAAATGCTGCTTACAGCTGCCATTTCAGTCACCTGTGATGGAGACCAGTCACTTGCATTAAGGAAAAAAAAGGGTAGGTACTGGCTTATGTATTGGCCAAGTTAGAGCAGTGCAAATGCTATCCGCCCGTGCCCATGCGGACGCTGGCAACGCGTCGCGGCCGGCAGCTGTTCCTTGAGGGCTCACCAGCGGCCACAAACCACTTTCACCAGCTCAGTTCACCACCCTGCCATCCCTAGGAGGTGGGTTACAAGCATCCCTTGGTTTTACAGGTAAGTACAGGAAAGCCCAGAGAGGTCTGGTAACTAGCCAGATGCCACACAGGGCGTAGGGAGCGAGGCTGGGATCTGAACTCAGGCAGCCTAGCTCCAGGGCTGACGGTCTTAAGCCATATGCTGTGTAGACCCAGCTTGCACCCAGGCAGCTCTCAGGACAGCTGGGTCGGCTTGGCGCGGAAACCCACTGAAAGTGCTTTTGTCTCCTGCAGCAGAGAGCCTCAAGGACCCCAGGGTCTTCCTGCTGTCCATGTTTGAGTTGGGCAAGTACGCCTTCCGCCTGCTGGAGGAGTCGTTGGTGAGGGGCCTAGAGAGCCACAAGCGGCACGCGTTCCTGGTGGCCCTGCCCAACGTCTCCAAGCCCATGCTGGAGCAGAAGGCGGCCTCGCTACGGCAGCACATCTGGCTGGTGGCCACGGTGGCCTGCGGGGCCAACCCGAGTCCCGTGCCGGGCGTGCCGGAAGTGGCCTGTGACCTGTACACACACACGCTCACCCGCTCCCTGGAGGGCTACCGCCGCAGCTTCAGCTTGGACGAGGACCCCCTCGTCAGGCCGGCGGAGCAGATGGGCCGGCCCGTGCACAAGATCCTGGAAGCGCTACAGGGCCCGAAGACCAAGACCACCGAGGCGCTGGTGGCGGAACTGCTGGGCCAGGCCTCCGGGGATGCCTCGGCGTTCAGCCAGGAGCCCCTCAACGTGCCCATCCTGGGCTCCCTGGCCGCCTGCGGACTCTCCTTCGCCACTGTTTACCGATGCTCCGCACCTCCCTGGATGCGGACACCTAGAGCGTGCTGGTTGAGGCCTCCCTCGACAACCCCGAACACAAGCTCCCAGATAAATCCAGTCAAGGATCCCAGCCCTGAGCCCGGGCCAGCTGGAGGTGGCAGTGAGGGGCTGGGAGCACGCAGGCTCCATCTGTGCCCAGGCTGGGTGGCACTGGGGGACAGGAAGGAAGAAACTCAGCAGCAACTCTCCTGGACTGCGCCCGTGTGCTCTCGTGCTTCTGTGCTCTGGGTCTCACACTCTCGCTGGCATTGCCCCCACCTTCCCTACTCTGGTGAACCCACACACCAACCAGCACTCCCCTGGGAAGCAAGGGGAGGGAACGGCACACGGGAGTGCTAAGTTCTGCTAAGGCAGAGAAGAGCCAGCTGTCAGGCTGGAGACAGCGGCCAGAAAGGTGTCCCCGCAGATCGGGCACGGCGGCAAAGGCCGCAGAAGCATTTCCATAAGAGGGCAGTGAACAGCTCTCAAGGGCCTGGGGGGTCATGAAGGGAGGTTCCCGCCTAAGGTCTCAGCCAGTGGTGGCAGGGCCAGAGCCTGCCCTGGGCCTCGTACCTCCCAGACCTGGGGTCTGCAGACTCCCCACTTCTGGCCAGACCTTCTCTGGCCTGACTGCTTTCTTTACTGACCCCTACTCTACCCTCTTCAGCTGTGCTTTTTTTCTCAAAAGACCGCGGGATTCCCATGACCTGGACACCAGGACTGTATACAGGGTATGTCAGAGGGTAGGGGGAAGCCAGGGAGACCCAGGGAGACCAAAGTGGCATGGGGGGTGGTGGACAGACCAGATCAGCTGGTTGAACTGGAACCAACTGCTTTACTGAAGGGTGGAGTGGTATGATTTGAGGGCCAGGACTAGTTTGGGATTAGGTTGTGGTGAACAGACCAATCTGGAGACATACTTTGGGAAACACTAAACTAGGATGATGTACCATATTTAACTGAGCAGGTGAGGATAGGTACTACATTGAACTGTATGGTGTATTTAATTGAGGGTAGGTTCTGGATTAAAGGGAGGGACCATTTCTCAGCAAGAGCAGTTGAGGTTTAGAGAGGAAGGAAGCCACCATGTGTAAGGGTAACATCATGTGTAAGGATAACATATGAGTATTTGAACAAGGGTAGAACCTGTTTTGACTAAGGGGAAGTACAGTTGGCCCTCTGTATCCGAGGGTTCCACATCCGTGGATTCAACCAACCTTGGATTGAAAATATTTGAAAAAAAAATTCCAGAAAGTTCCAAAAAGTAAAGCTTGACTTTTCCAAGTGCTGGCAACTATCTACATACCGTTTACATTGTATTTACAACTATTTACACAGCACTGACTGGTGGATTAGGCTTTTTTGTTTGTTTGTTTGTTTTTGCGGTACGTGGGCCTCTCACTGTCGTGTCCCCTCTCCGGACGCGCAGGCTCAGCGGCCGTGGCTCACGGGCCCAGCCGCTCCGCGGCATGTGGGATCTTCCCGGACTGGGGCACGAACCCGCGTCCCCTGCATCGGCAGGCGGACTCTCAACCACTGCGCCACCAGGGAAGCCCGGCAGGTGGATTCTTAACCCCTGCGCCACCAGGGAAGCCCATGGATTAGGTTTTTTAACTAGTCTAGAAGATGACTTACAGTAGATGGAAGGATGTGCGTAGGTTACATGCAAATACTGTACTGTTTAATATACGGGACTTGAGCATCTAAGGATTTTGGTATCTACGGGGGGTCCTGGAACCAATCCCTTGTGGATACCGAGTGACGGTATACTATATTGACTAATTGTATTTAACTAAGGACGTGTTCTATTTTTTAACGAATTGAGTTAGGCATTGCATTTAACTAGGCATTTCACCAAAGGGAAGGCACCGTCTTCAAGTGAGCAGAAAACGAGGGCCCTGTACCTTCCTCTCCATGGCACACAGAGACGGGAGGCTTGATATCACCCCAGGAAATAGAATACCCCTTTCTAGAGGCTTCCTCCGTAGCAAAGACTGGTCTTTAACCACCCCTGGCAACTCTCTGACCTACAGTGGATGTGCCCACGGGAAGTTCATTCAGGCTCCAATGGGAGGCCATGGCTAACCTGCCCCCAAGGGCTGGGATCCAGAACAGGGGGATTCCCAGGACAGCACGCTGGGGAGGGGGAAGAAGATGAGCGCCAGAACAGGCTTGCGTGACTGTTTTTATTCCAGCCACCCGATCTGCCCCAATAAAGAGCTCCCAGACCCTGCCTCACCTTCCAGGCAGGGGCCTGGAGTCAGGGCAGAGGGACCTGCTGCTCCTGTCCCTGCAGAGGGAGGCCGACACGGAGCCTGGGCTTCCTGGTGACCACTCAGGCTCCTCCCGCCGCCTGTCCCTGTGGGGGCTGATGATGGGCTACCTCGTCCAGGCTGGGGGCGGGATCTCAAAGTCACCCCCTGAACAACGCTCCCTTGAGGATGGGGGACCGGCCCCGGACACCTCGTGTCTCCGGGTGAGGAAGTCACGGTCCCTTGTCCATCAGGCCTGCTGCCGCTCTCCGCCCCGCAGGGAGAGGACGTGGGTGCCCCTCGCCATCCACTGGGGGCCCGGAAGGGGGTTCTCTGCGAGACATTCCTCCCCTTGGCCTCAGGCCAGCAGGCGGCTGTACTCGGCCAGGGCGGAGGACTTTTTCACCCCGTCCCAGATCCGGGCGGCGTAGTGGAACCTGTGAGGGGGGGTCAACAGTCAGAGCTGCCCTGGCTGTGGCCCCCGCATGACCGTAACGCCTGGGATGCAGGGAAGATGCCAACGCCGATGCTAGGTGGCCTGATCCCCTCACCTCCCCCAGGGGAAGCGAAGGTGAAGTCCTCGAGCGCCCACCCCTGGGCCCAAACTGCTTCCCGCTCCACTCAGTGCTGGCCTTTGTGGGTAGGCGTCTATCTCTATAGCCCTCCAGAGTCTTGTGATGATCAGAAATGTCTAGCAGCTGCGTAACCCTCCCACCTCCCAAATTCTCCCCTCCCCGCTGGGCCCTGGTTTAGACCAAAGAGAGAAACAGAGCTCCAGAGTGGCTTCCTGCTGTGTCTGCACTCCCTGCCCCTTCTGCCCACAGCCGACTGCAGACAGACCCAGGGGAGCCAAGCTGCAGCTACTTCTCAAGTTTCTGTTTCTCTGGAAAATGAGATGAGGCAGCCCCGGGTCTGTGGCAGCACTGCTGTGGGCTCTGGGCATAGAGAGCCACGTAGAGTCGGGGCTGGGGAGGCAGCGCAGGGCTTTGTGGAGGAAGGTGGAGAAAGCCAGAGGCAGGGGCTCCCAGTGGAAGGGGCTAGTGGGGGGAGGGGGGGCCTGGAGAACGCGGCTCCTGTGGTTCCCGACAGCTTTCCGCTTTCCTCTCCGGTGCAGCTATGCTTTCTGCACTCAGGGCCTCAGAATAAATCTTTAAACTTGACTGGGCTCACTGGCCCTACTCCTTGCAGTCAAGTGACACCCAACCACAGTGCATGACCTTGCTACGTGACACTTCCTTCTCTGAGCCTGAACCTCCCCACTAGTAAAACTGGTGACAAGATCTACACCCTCCCGGCTGATTGGGATTCAAAATCACATGGAACAGCAACAAGATGGTGGCACTCATCAGTGCTCCAGGAAGGGAAGCTGAGGTGTGGAGAGACCTCCGAGACCCTCAACACGGTCGAGGTGGGGCCCTCACACTGACTCCTCTGCCGAGCGCTCTTACCAGTTCTTCTCGGTGAGGATCGTGTGTGACAGCTGCGGCCGGGCCATGGACATCACTTGGCTCCGGAGCTTGCTCACCAAGGACTGGAAGCTGGGGTGGCCTCGGTATCCAGGGAGCAGGGAGAAGAGGGGGCTGGAACTGGGTCCTGGAAAGTCAGAAGTTAGGAGGGAAGGGGAAGGGGGACAGCCCGCCGAGAGAGGCCCTTCCTCCCCGTCAACAGAATCCTGGCCTGCCAGGAGCGCCTCTGAGTCCAGCCCCGGCCCAGGTCCCCCCGTCCTTCCGTGACTCGGAAACATGCTCCTACGGAAGGAAGGGTCTGAGCACCTTAGGGACAGGCTTGCGTCTCCCCTCAGACCAGGGCGGGTCCCTGTCACCCCCAGACCGGGGCAGCCCGTGTCTCCCTATGGACCAGATGCCCTCGAGGCGGAACGCACCTGCTCTTGGGGGGGTTTCACTCTCTGCCTCGCTGTCCATGAAGGGCATCAGGAACAGATTGACCTCGCAGTCCAGGAAGTCGGGTGGGAGCCCAGGGAAGACGTTGCACTGTAACATGGACAGCGTACCTGGCGGAGGGAACCCGTGAGGCTGCAGGCACAGTGCTGCAGGGCCAGGGGAGGTATGCGCGGGGTGGTCAAGCGGGGGTCAGGGGACGGGTCTGGGGGCCGGGGCTTTGGGACTGGATTGGGAGCCAGAAGGCCGCTGGCCAGCTTGGGGGTGGCTGGGGGCCCTCACCCTTGTACCGCAGGTGGGAGTGGGCCATGAGCTGGTCGATCACCAGGTGCATCTGCCGCAGCTTCCGAGGGCAGAAGTCCTCCCGGCGAGCTTTGTTCTGCAGGAAGACTGCGGGTGGGAGGAGAGGCCGAGCTCCCGTGGTGCTCGCGCTCGCCACTGCCACTCACCACTCGGACTCCCCTTCTCACACCAAAGACCGGCCCTGCCCCTGAGCTCAGATCACTTGTAGTTACATAATAAGTAACTTCCCTTTAGTACCAGGCCCTGTGCTGGGCAGCGCTGGGGACCCAGAGAAATGAGTCAGAGCTGGTTTCTGCCCTCAGGAAGTCGCCAGTCTGACGTCCACCTGCTCAGGAGCCTGGCAGAAAGACCAGGGGCTGGGCCAGGTGGAGGAAGCAGGGAAGACCCTGCCTGGGGTGTCATAAACGAGCCGGATCTTTGCAGAGGAGCAGTGCGTCAGAGCGCAGGGCAAGGACAGAGCGGACCAAGGATGCACGAGTAGGGGCCCAAGCAGGGTGAACAGGGTGCGTGGCGCCACTGGGGCCGACGCCACACTCACTCCCTGAGCCCCATGCCATGGACCCAGAAACAGGCAGACTAGGGTCCTGCCCCCAAGGGGCTCCCATTCTGATCGAGGGGCCAGAGCTGGACTCGGGGGTCACGCCCTGATGGCCAGGGGGCCCCTCAGAGGAAGTGGCAGCTAATCCTTTTTGACTCTCCTCACAACCCCCACAGGTGCTCCTCCCAGCGCCCCCTCCCCAGAGTACTCCCGGTTTCCACCCCCCACTCTCCCCTGCCCACCAGTGCAGCCCCCGGAATGCCTCTCACCCAGGTGTGGGTAGTACTCAGTGCCTTCATCGGAGCCTGACGAGCTGCTGGACTCATGGCTGGGGGACGGGGTGGAGGGCTTCACCATCTCTGCTGTCTGGAGGAACCTTGGGGTTTGGGGTGACAGGTTGGTGCTCTGCCTCCGGCCCCCCCATATCCCACAGCCTGGGGAAGGAGGGGGCTCCCTTCACGGATCTGATTAAAGCTACAGCCACACTCAGAAAAATGCCACATACACACCATATTCCTCACACAGTTTTAGGGAACCCAGAGACAACCCTCTCAGACACTGATCCATGGACCCATGTCAACACGTATGTATTTTTTTAACGAGTTTATGCCATCAAGAAAAATACTTTACTTTTTAGAGGAGTTTTAAGTTCATAGCAAAACTGAGTGGAAAGCAAAGAGAATTCCCACGGATCCCCCCCCCCCCAACACACAGCCTTCCCACTTGGCAACATCCCGATGATCCTCCAGTGACACACACCGTTGCCACCCGACGTCCATGGCTTACATTAGGGTTCCCTCCTGGTGGTGTATGTTCTATGGGTTTTGACAAAAACCACATAAATCCACCACTTGTATCACACGAGTAGCTTCAGGGCCCTAAAAATCCTCTCTGCTCCACCTGTTCACCCCTCCCTCCCCCCCCAACCCTGGCAGCCACTGATATTTTTACTGGTCTCCATAGTTTTGCCTTTTCCAGAAGGTCACAGAGTTGGAATCATACAGTATGAAGCCTTTTCAAATCGGCTTCTTTCACTTAATAATCTCCATTTGAGGCTCCTCCATTGTCTTCCATGGCATGACAGTGCATCTCTTTTTAACAATGAATAATATTCCATCGTGTGGATGTACCACAACTTATTTATCCGTTTATCTACCAAAGGACATCTTGGCTGCCCCCGGTTTGGGCAATTACGAATAAAGCTGTGCAGGTTTTTGTATGGATATAAGTTTTCAGTTTATGCTATTTTAAAGTAATTCTTCCAAATATATAGAAGTATATATAAAAGTAAATAAAATAAACCTGAGATAAGGGCTAACGGGATCTGATAAACTATGGCCCTTCTTCTCGTACGGACACGTACACAAAGAAATCTGGAGTGACTGAGGGGGGCAGGAAGGGACAACAGAGTTGAAGGTTCCCTCAGACCGGCCTGGGGTCCCTGATCTCAGGACTCAGCTGAGGGGGCCGCAGGGCAAAAGGGCCTCTGAGCCTATAAGCACCTACTATGTGCCCAGATTGCGCTGGAACCTCCCTTACAGGCCGTCCCTAAATCGGGCCACAAATATGGTATCCACAATTTCCAGGGATTCACCTGCTCTGGGGAGGCCACCTGTAGACTCTGGCTTAAAACCGAGGCTCTGCAAGGGCCAGCCTGAGGCCACACCCCACCACAATGTGAACTCCACAGGGCAGCCTGTGTTACCTGTTTGTTCACACCTGTATCCCCAAAGCCCAGGACAGAGACCAGCCTATGTAAATGTCCAATATATTTGTCTTTTGAATGAATTCCAACAGACGATGGTGGTAGGAGGGGGTGTTTCAGAATTAAGTCACTTAGATCTGGTCACAACAGCCGGCTCCCCCAGCAGCTTGTTTTTTTACTGTGGGCCAGACCCTCAGCTCCCACCCATCCCCAGAGTTACTAACACAAACCTTAAGCTCCCACTTAATCTACTGCTTACTAGGCACCAGGTGCTGTGCTGAATGCTTTACATTCTTTAACTCACTTCATCTGCAGGACACCGTTTGCCTATGAGGAAGTGTGGAAAAAGCAACCGCTCGCCTAACAAGTACTGGGATTCAAACACAGGGCTGCCTGACTCCGGAGACATCTGCTTCCTTCAGCTCGGCTCTCCCCTCCCCACAAGCTCCCGTTCCTTCCATCTGTCTGTCTGGGCCCCATGCCCAGGGCTGCTGGCCTCCCCACAGCTACCTCCTGGGGCCTGAGGCCAAGAGGATCGGAGCCAGTCCTATCTGGGGGCATTTCTGGAACCTCCAGCTGCTTCAGGCAGTACTCCTGCCAGATCCTGACTCCCTCCCTTCCCTGCCCACCAGGGACCCGCGGGAATGGCACCTACGCCTGGAGATGGACCACGAGGCTCTAAGGAGCAGTTCCTCAGCGTGCTATTTATTCAACAAACTTGTTAAATATCCACCTTGTGCCAGGCACTGTGTGAGCCACTGGGGCTTACATTCTAACGAGGGAGACAAGACCACAAAAAGGTCCACACCATCCTGTCAGGGAGTGATACGTGCAGTGAAGGAGAACACAGCAGGGTAAGAGCGGGAGAGTCACAGGAGAGGCAGTTAGCAGGTTAGGGAGGCCTCAGGGGGACGTGAAGGACATGAGGGAGGGGGCCTGGCAGCCGCGGGGAGAGTGTTTCCAGCCGAGAGATGAGGCGTGCAGAGGTCCTAAGCGCCACGAGGGACAGCCGTGGGGCCACCACACCTCTGATGGAAGGAGTGAGGCAAGTGCTGGGGGAGGTCGGGGCGGTGACTGGGACCACATCACGTAGAACTCTGTTAGCCATGCATGGGGAGGACTCTGAATTTTACTCTGAGTGATGTGCACAGTCCGTGGAGTGTGGTAAGTGTGTATGTGTGCTGAGAGAGGATTAGGTGGCAGTGATCCTCTCCAACTCACGTTTTCAAAGGGTCCCTGTGGCTGCCGTGCGGAAGTGGTGAGAGCTGGGCAAGTGGCTGAGTCTCGGGGCCCCCGTCCCTAGCCTGGCTCCGCTCCCGACAGCGCCTCACCTGTACAGGCTGAGGTCCGTGAACCAGTCCTGGACGACAATCACCACGTGGCAGACCGTGAAGAGGAAGGCAGCGATCTGGAGTGACTGAGGGGGGCAGGAAGGGACGACAGAGTTGAAGGTCCCCTCAGCCCAGACTGAGGTCCCTGATCTCAGGACTCAGCTGAGGGGGCCGCAGGGCAAAAGCGCCTCTGAGCCTATAAGCACCTACTATGCGCCCAGATTGCACTGGCACCTCCCTTCCAGGCCATCCCTAAAATGGGCCAGGTGGCAATGATCAGCCCCTTTTTACACAGGCGGATACGGAGGCTTGAAGGGGGGATGATTTTGCCAAGAGGCAGAGCCAGGGGCTGAGTCAGGTCTGACTCCTGGTGCCGTCCTCTCCCTCCAGCTCTGGGGTACCCAGGGCTCTTATGAAAAAGAAACTAGCCTAACCCGTATCCACTAGCGCTCCATCCTGGACCACCAGGCCTGGCTCGGCCCCCTCACCTGCATCTCCACGTAGGTGTGGGGCAGGCTGTACTCTGGAGGCAGCTTGCGGTCGTTGTTGATGAGGTGGTCCAAGATGGAGGGGCTCAGGATGGGCTGGAGCAGGAAGACAGCAAGGTGTCAGGGAAGGGCCGCGGGTCAGGATCCCAGGGGACACGGCCACCCAAGTTCCACCCGATGACTGCAGATACATCACCTCTCAGGACAAAATAATGTCAGATACACGGGCAGTTTCTAATTAGGAAAGAACTAGTCAGTGAGAGGAGGGGTGACAGAAAAAGAGTTTCAAAGCCGACACACTTTCCTCAGCCCTCTCACAAGTCCCCACTGCTCCCAAGTGCTCCGTGCCCCAGAAGAGCACTCCTAGTGCTGGAAAATCGAACATCCACTTGAATGAGTCATGTCCCTGCAACACCCTTATTTTGTTGTTTCAAATGCTGTCAGGCCTTCCCTGGTGGCGCAGTGGTTGGGAGTCCGCCTGCCGATGCAGGGGACACGGGTTCGTGCCCCGGTCCCGGAAGATCCCACATGCCACGGAGCGGCTGGGCCCCTGAGCCATGGCCGCTGAGCCTGCGCGTCCGGAGCCTGTTGATCCGCAACGGGAGAGGCCGCGGCAGTGAGAGGCTCGCGTACCACAAAAAAAAAAAAAAAAAAAAAGGCAGAGGCTTTCCTCTTTCCTCTTTCGTCAATCCAATGGCTCACTTTCTAAAACCCCAAACACTGCAGTGTTCCATTCTGTCTTTTTTCATTCATTCATTCATTCATTCATTCATTTATTGCTTGCTTGTTTGCTTGCTGCATTGGGTCTTCATTGCTGCTCGTGGGCTTTCTCTAGTTGCGGCGAGCGGGGGCCACTCTTCCTTGTGGTGCGCGGGCTTCTCGTTGTGGTGGCTTCCTTGTGAAGCATGGGCTCTAGGTGCATGGGCTTCAGTAGTTGTGGCTCGCGGGCTCTAGAGCACAGGTTCAGTAGTTGTGGCACATGGGCTCAGTAGTTGTGGCTCGAGGGCTATAGAGCGCAGGCTCAGTAGTTGTGGCGCACGGGCTTAGTTGCTCCACGGCATGTGGGATCTTCCTGGACTGGGGCTCAAACCTCTGTCCCCTGCACTGGCAGGCAGATTCTTAACCACTGCACCACCAGGGAAGTCCCTTCCATTCTGTCTTGTTTTAACTTCTGCTCTGCCCCATGGGGGCCCCGGACCAGCCCGCAGCTGGTTCAGCTCGGCACAAGGTCTTGGTGATCCTGTCACAGGGCCTGGCACACAGGTCTCACACCACATTTATGGAAGGTTTTCCATCCATCAATGTGTACGGTGGCCAGAACTTTGTTCCACTAACATTCATTGAGCATCAGCTGTGGGCCAGGCCTCTCCCTGAGGAGCTGCAGACCGGATAGGAGCGGGCACAGAATGCCAGAACCAGATTGTGGTAAGCCACGTGCTGCGCTGGGAGGTGCATATGGGTGCACATGGGCACCGGTGGGCGCTCAGAGGAGGGGGAGGCTTCCGGGAGGAGGCAATGCCCCTGCGGAGTCTTCAGGGAGGAGAAGGCAATAGCCAAGCAACAAAGCAAGGGGAGAGAGAATGTTCTAATGGTGACGATGCTGACAGCCAAGAGTACTGAGAACCCACTTCATGCCAGGACTTTACCTGTGTTAATTCACTGACACCTCACAGAAACCCCACGAGGGAGGTAATGTTGTTCTTCCCACTTAAGAAAACCAAGGAGTGGAAACGTTAAACAACTTGGCCAAGGTCGCAGAGCTCAGGAGCGAGACTATGGCAAGGCCTGGAGGTGTGTGTGGTGGGACCGATGTCTACATCAGAGAGGGGAGTCCAGGGAATCTGACAGGCGAGCCGCACGGGCCCCGGCTGCCTAGCTAAGGAACAGGGATCTTGGAGAAGCTGAGGAAAGCTGCCAGGTAACACAGGACAGGCCAGCTCTTGTGACAGTGAGGCGCCTGAAGGCTCACCACGCACCATCCCGTGCCCAGCACTCTGCCTGGACTGTTCCACTGACTCCCTGCAACCCTCCTATGAAGCTGAGAAAACTATCACCCCCATTTACAGATGAAAAAATGGAGGTGGGGGGGTTAAAACTTACTTAAAGGCCAGCTCTGGCTGTAGACTGACTCCAGGGCCCACACTTCCAACTGCTATGCTATAAGATTCTTTAGGCTCCTGTGTACACGATGGATGGGAGTGGAGAGGGGGTGAAATCTGACAAGAGGAGACTAAGGGCCAAAAAGAGACACAACTTGCCCAAAGGCACTAGCATGTCCGTGGCTTGGCCGAAGCCCCATGGAATCCAAGCAAGGTTCTGGCTTAAACACATTTGGGGATGAAGCTGAGTGCTGCACGCAGCAGGGTGGGGTGAGTGGGGGTCAGCACCTGCGTGTCCAGGAAAACGATCCGCTCCTGGGTAATAAAGAAGTCAATGCCACTGGTCTGGTTGCCCCCTCGTTCCTTCATTTCGGCGCTCTGGGCCCGGAAGACATAGGCCCTGTGGAAAGGAGCAGGTGGGGGCATTAGAGGTCAGGTTCTCGGCCTTTGCCGCCTCCGGGGTGTGGCCCTGTGAGTGAGCCCATGAGATGTGACTCCCCGCCTGCCCGCGAAGCCTTCCATTCATGGCCCCTGCTGCCTAGGGGGCTGTGTTTTATATCACATGACTTCATCCCTACCCCTGCCCATAGGCAGACCTGTTAAGTCTTCACAAAATCAATAGACTGAGGTGTTTAAGAGCAAGGACTTTGCTGCACTGCTGGGATTCAAACCCCAGCTCTGCCTCTTCCTGGCTGTGTGGCTTTGAGTAAGTTCCTTAATCTCTTTCTCCTCGGTTTCCTCGTCTGTAAAACGGGGACAACAATAGTCTCAATCTCTCAGAGTGACTGTGAGGTTGATATACATAAAGCGCTTAAAAGAGTGCCTGATACACGACGATATAAAATAGCTAGCTATTAATTATCAAGTGTACCTGCCATGTGCCAGGTATGGGACACACAGCACTGAATACTCTCCACCCCATGGTGAGAGGGTACGGGGCAGCCAGGCTCCCAGTTCTTGCCCTGACTGGAGCGCTTTCCCTGCTGCCCCTCCTCAGCGTCTGCGTGTTCTCAAACGGCCCCTTGACCAGCTGATTTGCACAGTAGCCTGGCCCCAGCCACCTCCCTATAGCCCCTTCCTGTTTGATGATCATCTTCTAATGTGCTTGTTTACTAGCTCCCCATTAAAATGCAAGCCCCACGGGGACAGAGATTTTTGCCACTTTTGTTTACTGTTGTAGCCCCAGCACCCAGGACAGGGCCTAGCCCGTGGTAAACACCCAATAAATATTTGTTGAACTGAAGCAGGGAGACCAGTTAGGAGGCTCCTGGCCTCCTCCAGGGGAGATGGCAGTGGCCTGGACCAGGAGATGGGCATGCAGGAGAGGAGCAGGTGAATTCTCAAGATAATTAGGAGGTAAAACTTATGAGACCTGATGACAAGAGTTGGTACCAACGTCTGCCATGTCACAGGCGGACCTGCCTCAGAAGGACACATTAGGCCGACAGGATTCTAGCTCAAGTATCTGAGCTGACAGCCACAGGGAAGTTTTGCTAGTTGGGGGTGGAAGCTGAGATGGAAAGGATGCCAGCCAAGAGAGCTGCAGCTGTGCCAGAGCAGAGCCCAGTTGAGCTAAAGTCATGAGTGAGCAGAGAAGAGTGGGGACGGAGCCGACCTGGGAGGCGGGGCACTGCAGCTCGGGGTCTGGTGATGTATGTTCTCACCACAGGGGTTCTTAACCTGTTCCGGGTTTCCCTCAGGCCCCTCTGAGAGCTGGTGGGAACTATGGACACTTTCCCTAGAAGAGAAGCCTGACTGTAAATGTGTGTAGAATCCTGCATATACCATTCGGGGGTTCATGGACCCCCGAGGCCCATCCGTGGTGTCCAGGGTGACATCACCGACTTTATAAAAACCAAACTCCTACACTTTAAGATAACCCTAAGTGGCCACAACCCCTGCTCACCCCCCATCTTGATTCTTCCCTAATTAGACTGTCTGTGTTCCCTACCTTACTCCCCAATCCCTGCCTTTCCCTCTTTCCTTCCCTGCCCTCAGTTTGGGGCTCTAGTGCTCAAGCTCCCTCCTCCCCCAAAGGACTCCCTCCTTTACCTTCACAATCATACCCTGTCCTTACTCAGCAAGGCAGGACTGAGGCTGGTCTAGAACCCACGCCCTTCACCCAGGTCTCTTGTCCCAGGCCACATCAGCCACATCCTGTGAGCACTCGCTCTGTGCCAAGTTCTTGTTAACTTTTGCCTTCCCGATCTTGTCTCATCCTCCAAAAACGCACTTTACAGATGAGAAAGTGAGATACCAGGAGGTGAAGGGACCTGCCCAAGACCAGCCAGCTGGTGAGCGGCAGGGCTGAGACTGGGGTGAACCTAAATCCAAAGACTTAATGGATACGCCATGCCAGCTCCTGGCTGGTCCTGTACCATTTGCTGGAACGAGGAAGGAAGGGAGGGAGGGAGGTACAGGATTGGTGTCCTTGGAGCTACACGCAAGTTTGGTCCAGACTGGTCATCATCCTCGTCTGACAGAGACATTGAGGTCAAGGTAGGGGAACACCAAACACCACTTGCAATATCCAGGCCCACCCTTCCCTGACCTAGGTGGGTGCCACCTCCCTTGCAGACCCAACGTCCCCCTCACCTCTGGTCCTCCTCAGGAGTGTTGGCTGACAACAACGACATAACCATGGACTTGCCTGTCCCCTGGAGGCCCAGGACACCAACCACCAAGACATCAGTCTGATCCAACAGGTACTGCGGGAAGAGGCAGGAATGAGACCCTCAAAACTCTGTCGGTTGATGGAGTGGGAGTGAGGAAGGGGCCCTAAAGACTTCCATGGCTTGCCCACCTACCTTCTCAGAGATAAAGAAAAACGTTTGTGCTCCAAATCCCCTCAATTGGGCAAAGGGCGGGGGAAGGGGGGTATATGGAACGTTCTGGGCACAAAGAACAGCATTTGTGAGAGCTCCAAAGCAGAAAAGAGCCTCACTGGTCAAGAAGGTACTAGGAAGTCAGAGTGGCTGGAACACAGAGGAAAAGGGGCGCCTGATTTTGGGGAGAAGGGGAGAGGCATAGGAACAAAAGGATGGGTGGAAGAAGCCAGGACTGGGTAACTGAGGGCCACTGGAGCAGACTCCTGGGAGGCTTTGGGCTTCAGGCAGGTTGGGAAAACATGGGAAAGCATGATAAAGGCAGCAGTAAGCAGGAAGGGGAGACCAGCCCATCCTGGCTCTGTCTGTGGGATTTAAGAGTCCTACAGAATCCTGAGACCTTCACCTCTGGGCTGCCAGCTCTGCTGATTTTCACCACCAGGGGGCATAAGAGCCACTCCTCAAGGAAAACAGTCATGTCCTCAGTGTGGCTGCTGCACCTCAGAATCATCTGGAGAGCTCTAAAAAAAACCCCTCTAATCCTGGGCTGAACCCTAGACCCACTAAAGCAGAATATCGAGGGCTAGCCCAGTTCAATATGGTAGACACTGACCACATGTGGCTACTTAAATTTAAATTAATTAAAATTAAACAAAACTACAAATCAGTTCCTCAGTTATACGATCCACGTTTGGGGATTTGTGGGTAAGCGCTCTATAGCAGGGCCTGGACAGCGGCTCTTTTTTTTTTTTTTAAAGCTTCCCAGTTGATATCAACATGAGAGTGGTAACAGATGGGCCTGGTATGTTGTTAGTAAATCCAAGCTGTTGGAGAAGGAGAGGGAGCATACCTGGGAGAATCTGAGTAATGTGACAAGCCTGGGAGGGAAAAAACAGGACGGGGGGAAATGAAGACTGGGACACTGGAAGTAGATATGATGGTCCAGAGGTGTGAGGTGTGGACTACAGTGAGGGCTGTTGGGATGGAGGCGGAACCTCCGGGGGCTAACATTCAAACCAGTTCACACTGGTACTGCATGGGTCTTGACCAATCATGAAGAGGACTGGGGCAGGCCCAGGAGGCTGCCCTGCTGCGTGCGAGAGCGGGCAGGAGATCCCAGGGCCTCTGCGGTGGTAATGGGTCCCTCTTTGCCAACCAGTATCAAAGTATTTCAGCATTTTAACAACCAGCACAGCTGAGCTAGTGTAAGCCACTGAAATTCGGCCCAGCTAGGTGAGAACTTTCTGATCCATTCTCTCACTGCTGCCATTGCCCGAAAGCTGTCTAGTCTGGTGTTGCCTGCCAAGGAGGTGGGGGACGGGGAGGAGGTGAGGGTGTGGGACCCAGAGGAGGTCGAGCAGGGAGAGAGCCCTGGCCCCCCAGTACCTCAATGGCACTGTCGCACCAATTCATCTGGTCATCCACCAACTTGATGCTGTGCTTCATGCGCTCTGGGGGTAGCAGTTTGGCCTGGCCCACGACAGCTGCAGACAAGAGCGTGCTGAGGGTCTGTGCGAGGGGGTTCCGGCTCCCAACCAGATCCCGCCCGGCCCCAACTCACGGTCCATGGCTGCCGGCGCGGCAGTCCCCATGCCCCGGTTCTGGATCTGGTACACAGGCTGTGTGGGTCTCTGCCCCTCCTTCTCCCCCTTGGGTGGCGCAGGGGCTGCAGGGGGTGGTGGGGCAGTGCCCTCGGGGGTGGAGGCACTCGCTGTGGCCGCAGGCCCTTTCCCCTCCTCCCGTGGCTTCATGAGGACAATGGGCTTCTCAAGAGGGGCTGGGGCAGGCGGGGCGGCAGGGGCCGTTGGAGTCGGTGGCTGCTTTGACTACGGGCGTGAGAAGGTTCCGGTCAGTGGAGAGATCCTTGCCCTAACTGCTCCCAGCCGCCCCTTCCAAAGCGTCTTCCCCACTCACCCGCTCTGCTGGAGGCTTTGAGAGGATGATGGGGGTTTTCTGCATGACCGCCGTGCTTGTCTCTTCGCTGCCATCCTGTGGTGAGGGAGGGCAGTTACTCAGGAGTGGCTCCCCTAGCTCCCTGGACACCCCTCTAAGTGTCAAGAACCATTCTAAACGCCTTCAGACATAAACTCCTCCAATCCTACCAACAGCCCTGTGAGAGATACCTTTATCTCCATTTTTCAAATGAAAAAACTGAGATCCAGAGAGGTTAACTGGCTTGCCCAAGGCCACACAGCCAATTAAGCAGTGGAGCCAGGCCTTGAAGCCAGACAGCCAGGTTCCAGAACCACGCTGCCAGCCGCTCCACTCAGCTGCCTTTGCTAGACAAGCCCAGGCAGAAGGCGCTGGGGCTTTGGAGCGAGAGACATCTGCATTTGAACTTGGCCTTGACTTTTGTTGGTTGTGTGAACACGGATAAGGAACCACACTTACTTAGACCTGTTTGCTCATCTGGCGAATGGGGATAGGAATTCCTTCCTCACAGGACTGTTAAGAGGCTGAAAGTAGACAGGACTCACAAACGGTCCACGGAGCACTGGGCACGTGGCAGGTGCACAGTATCTAGAGCTGCTATCCTGACAGCCCTGCTGTCCCAACCTCCGCTCCCCAGCCCCACCCGGGCTAGCCAAGTCAGCGGACTGATTCCCGTGCCTTACCCTCTTCATGCCTCTTCTGTCTCACCCCCACCTGCCTAAGAAAGGGGAGAGACCTGAGTTTGAATCCTGTTCCTTCTGTGGTACCCTGAGTAACCCTGGGAGAGTCCTGATCCTTCAGTAGGTCTGTTTCTTCACCTACATATTGAGGATACTTATTTAAATCCTGCTCACTCACTGGCCTATGACGAAGGACAAACCAAAGGATATGAACGTGCTTTGCAAAGAACAGGTGAGGGTGAAGAGATGAGGATGGATAGGAGATACAGTCAGGAGGCACCATGTACAGCACTGGTGCCCGATGGGCGTGAGGGTGACCAGGATGAGACCTGATGGGCTGTCACTAGTAGCGGGAGGAAGAGAATTGGCAGGAAGACACTGAGGTCAGCAGGAGACATGGAGGACGTGAGGAGGCCATTGGCCAGTTAGGAGGCTGCCAGGGTCAAAGACAAGACATCTGGGAGTTGCTTGTTCAGGGACTGCAGCTGAAGGTGCAGGAAGATGGTAACATTCCCCAGAAAGATGTGTGTGGAAGGAGGAGAGACTGCGTGTTGTCACTTATGCTGTGGCCCAAGGGAAGGAGTAAGTAAGAGCCAAGCTCACTGTGAATAAATTTCCTTCATGTTTTTTGCAGTTTTATGGCTCAGAAACTGTCCCAACCATTATCTTCTTCCACTCCCCCCACCCCCGCCAATAAACAGCCCTTAGAGGCGGGCAGGGCCCTGGAGAAAGAACCCGGGGGGCAGGCTGTGGCAGTGAGTCACCTACACACAGGAGAGGAGCAAGGCTGGACCGGGCCCACAACGAAGCTCCCGACTCCCAATTCCCGGTCCAGGACACTCTACAGCAGACACAAGTGGTGCTGTGCCTGAGGCTCACTTGGATTTGGGTTCAAGTCCTGGCCCCAAAGCTTATTGACCTGTGACTTTGGGTAGGTCCCTTCCCCTCTAAGACTCATTTCCTCATTAGTGAAAACTGCGTCTATCATAGGCTCTACTTCATGGGACAGCTGCAGGAGCTCAGCAAGACCCAAAGGATGGAAAGCACTCTGCAGAGCACCAGCACACTGCACACTGCTCAATAAACAAAAAAGGCTGCTATTATGACACAACTCTGGAAAACAGGGGCTTCTGGCACTTCTCAGCTCAAACTCCAATGCCAATTCCAGTCAGTGAAATCCAAAGTTCTTTCCAAGGCCTATCAGGTCCCACATGATCTGGCCCCAGTTTCCTCTCTGATCTCATCTTCTATCGCTTCCCCTTCTTCATCCACTGCAGCCACGCTGGCCTCCTGGCTACTCCTTGAACACACCAGATAAAGGCCTCAGGGCCTTTGCATTTGCTGTTCTTTCTGTTTTGAATGCTCTTCACTCAGATTCTGTCAGGACTTGTCCCCTTGCCTCCTTCAGGTCTCTGCTCAAAAGTCAGCTGTTCAGAGAGGCCTTCTCTGACTGCTTCATCTAAGACAGCCCCTTTATCACTCTGAGCGCAGTCCGTTTTGTCCACAGTTATATCCCCAGCATCTAGATGAGGGCCCGGTGCCTAGCTGGTGCTCAATAAACATTGGTGGAATGAGTGGACACATGAATGCTGCCCTTGGGCCCAGACACTCACCCGTCTCTCTCTGTCCCAAGGTGCAGTGTAGTCCCTCTCCCGACCACCAGGCCCGGAGAGATTCTGGGGGCCGCCAGGGCCTGGCTCCTTCCACCGCCGCCGCCTGTCTACCCCATAGAGCCCAGGCTGACTGTGCCCAGACTCAGACATGGTCACCTATGGGTAGAAAGAGGTTGATTCCAGGATGAAAAAAGTCTCTCCCCACTCTATCTGGCTTACCCTGGACTATAAGAAGGCACTTCCTTTCAAGAGAGCTCTGTGGCTGTGGCAGTGACTGCCAGCAGGATCTCAATAGCCATTCTTCACTACTTCCAAAGAAATAAAACCCTCAGTTCTGAGCTGGATACCTGGCTATCCAGAATACACTTCTCAGCCTAGTCTGCAGTTAGCTGCGGCCATGTGACTAAGCTCTTTCTGGCCAACGGTATGACACCAGAAGTGTGTTTTGGCAGCGTTCAGAAACTTTTCTTCACAGACACTGGCACCTGCCTTTTGTCCCTTCCTCCTACTAGCTGAAAGGAATGCGGGTGTGGAGGCTGGAGCTCAAGCAGCCATTAAGGTCTGTGAGGCATCTTAATGGAAGGAAGGCATAAGAGACAAAACACAAG
This sequence comes from Monodon monoceros, assembly GCF_005190385.1. Classification (NCBI taxonomy): domain Eukaryota; kingdom Metazoa; phylum Chordata; class Mammalia; order Artiodactyla; family Monodontidae; genus Monodon; species Monodon monoceros. The sequence continues at coordinate 47,659,987 of NW_021703766.1, forward strand.
GTTTGGGGACTCCCTATTAACCTTAAATTGCCTATCTCTGGATGCAGTGACAAACAAATCCCCTTCTATCTCTTGTAGCCAAAACTATTCCCAACTGTTAATCACTTTTCTCAACATAAATACTAACACATGGGGGAAGGTCACATAAAAATGGGACATACTCTTTCCCAAAGTGCAGCAAAGCATTTCCATACAAATCTGTAACATGACCCCCAGTCCCACAACTGCCCTTTTGATTACCCAATACTGGCACATGTGGGGGTGGGGCACCTGTATTCAAGGACCTATTTTCACCAGGTGTCCCTCTACTTTCAGTGTGTTCACCTTCCGTTACTGATGGTCTGCCATCCCTCACACTCCAAGGCCTCACCAGGGACATTATATGTCCCTCACCAGGGTCATTATACGTCATTATATGTCTCACATCTAAGACATTATACAATGTATGGCTAGCTATATAACCCACTCTCTATCATTTAACTTAGCTGCCTATAGGCCCCTAGAGAGTTTCCCCAGCTGTTTACACTTCATTCCAGGGACGTCTCTTGAGTGTGTCTGTTTGCAGGACTCCGAGGCCAACTGCTATAGCTCACGGGTCCATATCTGGTCTGCCTTCTGTTTTCGGAAATAAAGTTTTATTGGAATACAGCCACATCCATCAATTTACAAGTTGTCTATGGCTGCCTTCTTGATACAATGGCAGGGGTGAGTAGCTGAGACAGATACTATGGGCTGCAGAGTCTAAAGTAATTATTCTCTGGACATTTACAGAAAAAGTTGGCTGACCTTTGCTTAGCTCTGAAGTGCCTTCAAATCATTCTACGAATCCCTCCACCTCCCCCCCCCAGTACAGTGACATTAAGAGGTCCTTGTGTAAGACTCTTTCCCCAGAACGGAAGTATCTGTTTACAGGATGCAGGAGTAATTTTGCTAGCCAGGTAGGGGCTTGTCTAGCTCCTCTCCCACTGCTCTACGTGACCTCTCCCCTAGCCACAAACTAGGTGGAAGACTGCCTTCTGAGACAAAGGAGGGCAAGGCCAGTTTACAGATGCTTATGCAAACTGATTCAGCACTTAAGTGACTGTTTACAGTCTCCTGAAGGACAGCCTCCTCAGAAATCAAGACTCTTCCCCGCCTTGCAATTAAGGTTCTGTTTACACTTTACCCTGGAGGCCTCCCCTGCACTTAATTGTCTGTTTTCTTGCCTCAATAGGGATTCTGCTCCACCACTAAAGTGTCTGTTTACATAACCCATGAGGATCTTCTTCCCATGCATGTTATTCTGAGAACTTCCACAGTATCTGAGTTTAAGCTCCCCAGAATTTAAGAGTTCACCTACAAGCATTTTGGGGACTCCCAATAGTTTCCAGGCTCCTCTGGGGATCCCCCCCCAAAAGTATAAAGCCAGTCTATTTGGGTTTATTTACAGGACTCTTAAGGTGACCTCCCAGAACTACAATTACAAATTCCCCTATTACAAATTCTTTGGGGGGCTTCCTCAGTACTTAAGCATCTCTTAACATGCTCCTCTTGGGGGATCACCCAGAATCTATCTGCAAGTTATTTGGGGAGGCTCCCAATTCCTACCTCCGTATTTATGGTCTAATGGAGCACTCCCACCCCAGAACTTGGGTCTATTCACACTATTTTTCTACAAGACTCTCCAGCAATTACATGTATATGTACAGCCTCTTATATGGGGTCTCCCCTGGAACTTGAGTCTGTGTTTTATTCAGGGGACTTCAGCATAATTAGGCACCTGTTAACAGGCCTCCTATAGGGAATCCCAGAACTTAAGTTTCTATTTACACTATATTTAGAGGAATTTGGAGGACCTCTCCACTGTTTAAAAATCCGTTTGTAGGCCCTCTACGAGTGTCCCCAAGGCTCTGCACGTTATTGCATGGATTTCGCAGTACTTTACCGCCAGTTTACAGGCCCTCATTATAAATGGTCTCCCAGAACTGAAATTTTTCCAATATACACATTATCTGTCTCCTGCCCACCCCACTCCCGGCAACGCGCTTTTTAATGCGTTGCTTTGACTCCGAACTTAGTTACGCAGAACCGCCAGGCGTCCGAACGACCAGTTAGCGGTCAAGGAGGAGCCGGGCCCCGAAACACGCCCCGTGCCCCGCCCCCCGCCGAGGCGCCAGCCTAGCGCAGGCACGCGGGCCACTTACCTAAGGCGGCTGCTGATTGGTTCCCGGGGCGTAAGGGGGCGCGTGCTCTCCGAGACGGGGGTGGGGTGGGGACGGGGAGGTTCCACTGCAAGCCACCGGCCTGTAAATGGAGTCTGGGAACCCGGGAGCGTGGCGGGAGAGAACAGGTACCGGTCAACCCAGAACCGGTGGGGGCATCCCGGAAGCGGCACCGAAGGTAGGCCGGTCCGAGGGAGGAAGAAGTCGAGAAGATCTCGCGGGGCCGAACCGAGATCACGTCTCGCGGGCTGCCGGCCCTGCGCATGCGCCGCAGGCTGGGCGCGCGAGAATCGAGCGTGAGCGCCGGGCTGAGCATGCGTTGATGTAGGTGGTTGGCTTCAGCAAGCCGGCGGGTTGCAGAGGGCAGTTGGGAGTGCGCGGCGACTCCGCTTCAGCACGCGTGCTCATCGCAGGGGGCGTACGTGGGCTTTCAGAGAAGCTGGGGAAGCGGGGCGGGGTGGGGACGCCGGAGGCTTTGGGTTCGAGTACCGCTTCAGCTGTGGTGTTGGCAGGACGCGGTGGGGTGGGACGGCAGGAAAGAATTTTAAGTGTCCCGGGCTGAGTGAGTGCTGAGAACACAGGTATGAATCAGAACTGGCGTAGGCCCTGGAAGGGATCCCGGTCTGTGGAGGGAGACGGATAGGGAATCAAATCACTTAGGAAAGGGTGCGGGTACGATTGGACCTTGAAGGGCAGTCAAGGACACTCCAGGCGAGGGAACCCCGGGAGAAAGGTCCAGACTGGCTTGGACTCATGGAGTTCCACTGGGGTGGGAGGTGAGGCAGCAGACATGGGCAGGTCAGATCCTGAAGAGATGTGAGACGTGGACTGGTGGGAAGAAGAGCACGTATAAACCCTTCGGGGGCTGCGGTGGAGGAGGGATACAGTGCTAAGAGTCGACAATTCAAACGCCTGCGGTGGGAACCCTGTGCGCGCCTAAGATGAATACCGGGCGGAGAGTGAGGCCCGCAGAGACCGCATGCGCAGTTAGCCGAAAGGCCTCCGCGACTTAGCCGAAGCGGGTGGTTACCAATGGGAACGATAGATGCTTCAAGAGAAGAGAGAAGGGTGTATATATACATATACATGTATTCATAGATATATAGGTGAGTGAGGAATTTACCATTTTTCATTTAAAATTACATTTGGGTACCTCCCCGGAGGTCCAGTGGTTAAGACTCGGCTCCCGTTGCTTGGGGACACAGGTGGTCCCTGGTCGGGGAACTAAGATCCCACATGCCGCGTGGCGTGGCCAAACAACAACAAAATTATATTTGGACAGGGAATACATGTACATTCTGACAAAAGTCGAGCAGTCCATGGGGTAGACAAGAAAAGTCCGTCTCCTCTCTGGTTCCCATATTCCATTCCTAGAGCACCGCTTCTCAGTTTCCTTCTGGAGCTACTGTTACAGCAAAGCATTGGGGTTGAGAGCTTGAGCCTGGCCAAGTTCCTTAACCTCTCTGCGTCTGTGTCCTGTTTCTACAATGGAGATGAGGGCGCTGAATGATGGTACTGGCAGAGTTAAATGGGTGACAGTGCCTAGAATAGTGCCTGGTGCATAGTAGCACTGTGTGTTGTCATTATTTCGTGGTTTACGATGACAGTGATAGTGACTGAGTCTGAACTGCCCCCCTCCCGTCCAGGCCTCATCCCTGCTGCCATTTTCTCAGCACAGGTGGCAGGTGGAACCATTTCTCCAGGCTGTCACAGGCTGGGTGAAAACAACCATCACACAGACTGAGTTGAGAGTCCTGTTGTTTATGGATTCTCCAGAAGATTGTGGGTGTCTGGAAGAGATACACATGACAGGCCATCTTTGTGTTATGTCTGACATTATCCCCTTTAGCATCTTCATCTGTTAGGTCGAATCTGTTTTTTTACCTGAATTTCTCAACCCCAGAGTAGCCTCACAAATGCCAGTTTCACCTCTGGGCAACCCTCAGAGGTGGAGATTTGACTTAAGGGAAAAGAAGGGGCTTGGCATTGGACCATGGGCCCACTGTATACCGGGTTCTGCTTTATATACATCACTGTAACCTTCTCCCCTCCTCATTTAACAGATGCAGAAAATGAGTCTGAGAGAGAAGAAGGGCCTTACTGAAGTACCCAGGGCCAGGAGGCATCAGGGCCTGGATTCAAACCCAACCCTGTCTCACTCTAGGGCGAGCCCACGTTTTTTCCCTGGCATTGGGCAGCCTGCCTAGCGGTGAGTCAGTGGTGCAATCAAGCACCCAGAGAGCTGCCTTTTATATAAATGGGATGGCGTGCTGTTGTGTGGATGTACCATACTTAACCATTACCCTATTGATAAACATTTAGGTTGTTTCTGAACTTCTGCTCTTACAGACATTTGCCACAATGAATATGCTGTACATCTGACTGCATGTGGATGATAGTATTATCAATAGAATATCCTGTTTGAAGTAGAATTGCTGAGTCAAAGGGTACATGCACTGGGAATTTTAAGAGCCCTTTGCCAAACAATCTGTTCATTTCTCAAGTCACTTCTCTGTTCACTTCATTCATTCGTTTGTATCTACTGAACGAATTATGGAACTCTAGTCATCTGCCAGGACAGAGCACCTGCCCTTCAGGAATGGATCTTCTAGTAGGCGCAGGTGATGTCAGGTAAAAGATGCTTGGAAAAATCAGGATAAGGGAATTGAGAGTGACAGAGGTCACAGAGAGTGACAGGTGGTCAGGGAAGGCTGCGCTGAGGTGACATTTGAGCAGAAGCCTGAAAGATGGTAAGGGAATGAACCATAGGAAGATGCTGAAAAACAGTAAGTGGAAAGATCCCGAAGTGAGAATGGACCTGGGTGTTCAAGGATTATCAAGATGACCAGAGTGACCGGAGCAGAGTGGAAAAGGGGTAGAATTATTTAGGGATATAGCTGTAGAGAGGTCCAGGTTACATGGGGTCTTGTGGGCTATGGTAAGAGCTTTTGAATTTACTTACAAGTGTAACAGGAAGCCTTTGGAGGGCCGTGAGCAAGGACAAGCATGTTGTGAGGTATGTTTTATAAAGATTTCTCTAGTGTTATTCTCACAAAGTAGTAACAGTGGTTCCCTGTGGGGGTGAAGGTTATAGGTAGATGTGGAGGAAAACATCTTAAGACTTTCATGTTTTTGAACTATGTGACTCTTACCTATGCACAAAAAAGTTAAAGCAGCGCTGGCCGCCATGGGGAGAATGGGCTGCAGCTGGGCAGCAGTGGAAGCAGGAGGAGATAAGAAAGCTGCTGTCTCCTCCCTGGGCAAGAGATGATGATGACTCAGGAAGAGGGTTATGTGAGACGAAGCATGAATCAGGAATGACTTAAAAGTTATCCTGAAGGTTTGGGCCTGACCCACTGGGTGAAGAGTGATGCTTTTTACCAAGACGGGGAGGAGTAGACTTGACGGGAAATTGACCAGCTTTGAACTGCTTAACTTTGAGATGCACATTGGACATCTTAAGTGGTCCAAGTAAGTGGTCGCCCTAGGGCGAAGCCAGGGTTTGTAGATACAGAATTTTTACTGACTTTTCATTATGCAAATTTAGAAACACGCACAAAAGTTTTCTGGTGTAAAGAACTCCCATATATCCACCACCCAGTGTGGAGAGTCATCAGATTTTACTTATCTTATTTCTTCTATTTTCTTCTCCCACATATAAGCACACTTTTTCCTGGAGTTTCTGTATTATTTTTTAAGCTTTTAAGCAAACCTCAGATGTCCTGTCATTTTATCAATGACTATACAAGTGTGCTAAATTTTGAAGCTGTTAATATATAGATGACATTTAAAGCCCCGGAATTTGCTGAAACCATCCAGCCTGAGGGAGTAGGTTGAGCAGAGACTGGGCCCTGGGCCTCCCACATTTAGGAATCGGGGAAAGGACCAGCATCCTAGAGATGGAGCAGGAATATCAGGAGAGGTGATAAACTGGGGCCGAGGAAACAGAGTTCCAAAAAGATGGTGATCGACTAGGGAGCAGAGATACAGAGCAGTAGCTGGAGGTGGACATGGGGTCCACCATGGAGAAAACATGGCTGTCTTATCCCCCAGTCTTGTTGCAGGAGAATGGGGTGCAACAAGATGGTCATGTCCCAGGCGAGTCCCAGGGACGGGCCATCAAGTGAGGGTCCTTGGTTTCACTCAGGAAAATTCAAGAGCGAGCCACAGTAAAGTGAAAGTAAGTTTATTTAGAGAGATACACATTCCATCGGCAGAATGCAGGCCATCTCAGAAGGCAAGAGTGGCACTGGGGTGCGGGGGTGGTTAGTTTTTATGGGCTGGATAATTTCATAGGCTAACAAGTGAGAAGATTATTCCAAATATTTTGGGGAGGGGGCGGGGATTTCCAGGAATTGGGCCACCACCCACTCTTTGGCTTTTTATGGTCAGCCTCAGAACTGTTATGGTGCCTGTGGGTGTGTCACTTAGCATATGCTGATGTATTGCAACAAACGTATCATGAGGCTCAAGGTCTAGGGAAGTCAAATCTTCTGCCATCTTGGGCCTAGTAGGTTCTAAACAGTTTTAGTCGTATCCTCGAGGGGCTGTGTCATTCTTTTTTTTTTTTTTTTTTTTAAATACTTATTTATTTATTTGGCTGCGCTGGGTCTTTAGTTGTGGCATGCATGCAGGATCTAGTTCCCTGACCAGGGATCAAACCCAGGACCCCTGCATTGGGAGCATGGAGTCTTAACCACTGGACCACCAGGGAAGTCCTGTGTCATTCTTTTAAAGGTTGTGTCCTGCCCCCTTCCCTCCTGTCTCAGTCTCACTATGTCATGGAAACTTCTCAATATCGTAATATGGAATCTATAAGGAAAAGTTTACAGGTACTTACTTTTCTTTATCTTTTTTGTTGTTGAGGTGTAACTTAAACGTGGCTAAGTGCAGAAAAGACACAGATCTTAAGAGTATTGGTCAATGAATTTTTACAAATATATATAATCGTGTAACCACTAACCAGGTCAAGGTAGAGAACATTTCCAACACCCCAGAAATTTCTCTTGGACCCTTTCCCTGTCAGCTCCCTCACTCCAGAAGCAGCCACTGATCTAATTCTGGTTACTATACGTGAGTTGTGTGTGCTCTTTTGAACTTGATATAAATGAAATCTTACAGCAGGTCTTCTGTGTTGTCTTCCTTCTTTAGCTCTTTGGTCTGTGAGAGTCTTTGCTACTGTTGAATGTATCAGGAGTTTGTTCTATAAGAACTTACTTTTAAAGGATTTCCACATACAGGTTATTTTACAATGTGTAAAATAAAGACTCTGAATTTGAATTCCGGATGTTTTGCAGTTTGGTGAATACATAGTGGAGGATGTAAAGTGCTTAAAGTCCCTGTGGGCCGTTTTTGAGATGGGAGGAACGACAGCATGTTTGTATGCTGCTGGGAGTGATAGGGAAACCATGCAACTCAAATTGGAACTTGAACCCACGTGCCAGGACTTGAACTGGGCCAAACCCAGACTGGGAATTGAACCCACGTCCTTTTATTTATTTTTTATTTTTTTGAATTTTATTTTCTTTATTTTTTATACAGCAGGTTCTTATTAGTTATCAATTTAATACATATTAGTGTATATATATCAGTCCCAATCTCCCAATTCATCCCACCACCACCACCACCACCCCGTTGGTGTCCATACGTTTGTTCTCTACATCTGTGTCTCTATTTCTGCCCTGCAAACCGGTTCATCTCTACCATTTTTCTAGTTTCCACATATATGCGTTAATATACAATATTTGTTTTTCTCTTTCTAACTTACTTCACTCTGTATGACAGTCTCTAGGTCCATGCACGTCTCTACAAATGACCCAATTTTGTTCCTTTTTATGGCTGAGTAATATTCCATTGTATATATGTACCACATCTTCTTTATCCATTCGTCTGTCAATGGGCATTTAGGTTGCTTCCATGTCCTGGCTATTGTAAATAGTGTTGCAATGAACATTGGGGTGCATGTGTCTTTTTGAATTATGGTTTTCTCTGGGTATATGCCGAGTAGTGGGATTGCTGGGTCATATGGTAATTCTATTTTTAGTTTTTTAAGGAACCTCCATACTGTTCTCCATAGTAGCTGAATCAATTTACATTCCCACCAACAGTGCAAGAGGGTTCCCTTTTCTCCACACCCTCTCCAGCATTTGTTTGTAGATTTTCTGATGATGCCCATTCTAACTGGTGTGACACCTCATTGTAGCTTTGATTTGCATTTCTCTAATAATTAGTGACGTTGAGCAGCTTTTCATGTGCTTCTTGGCCACCTGTATGTCTTCTTTGGAGAAATGTCTCTTTAGGTCTTCGGCCCATTTTTTTGGGGTTGTTTGTTTTTTTAATGTTGAGCTGCATGAACTGTTTATATATTTTGGAGATTAATCCTTTGTCCGTTGATTTGTTTGCAAATATTTTCTCCATTCTGAGGGTTTTCTTTTCATCTTGATTGTAGTTTCCTTTGCTTTGCAAAAGCTTTTAAGTTTCATTAGGTCCCATTTGTTTACTTTTGTTTTTATTTCCATTACTCTAGGAGGTGGATCAAAAAAGATCTTGCTGTGATTTATGTAAAAGAGTGTTCTTCCTGTGTTTTCCTCTAAGAGTTTTATAGTGTCCAGTCTTACATTTAGGTCTCTAATGCATTTTGAGTTTATTTTTGTTTATGGTGTTAGGGAGTATTCTAATTTCATTCTTTTACATTTAGCTGTCCAGTTTTCCCAGCACCACTTATTGAAGAGACTGTCTTTTCTCCATTGTGTATCCTTGCCTCCTTTGTCATAGATTAGTTGACCACGGGTGCGTGAGTTTATCTCTGGGCTTTCTATCCTGTCCCATTGATCTATATTTCTGTTTTTATGCCAGTACCATATTGTCTTGATTACTGTAGCTTTGTAGTATAGTCTGAAGTCAGGGAGCCTGATTCCTCCAGCTCCATTTTTTTCCCTCAGGACTGCTTTGGCTATTCGGGGTCTTTTGTGTCTCCATAAAAATTTTAAGATTTTTTTGTTCTAGTTCTATAAAAAAATGCCATTGGTAATTTGATAGGGATTGCATTGAATCTGTAGATTGTGTTGGGTAGTATAGTCATTTTCACAATATTGATTCTTCCAATCCAAGAACATGGTATATCTCTCCATCTGTTTGTATCATCTTTGATTTCTTTCATCAGTGTCTTATAGTTTTCTGAGTACAGGTCTTTTACCTTCTTAGGTAGGTTTATTCCTAGGTATTTTATTCTTTTTGTTGCAGTGGTGAATGGTATTTTTTCCTTAATTTCTCTTTCTGATCTTTCGTTGTTAGTGTATAGGAATGCAAGAGATTTCTGTGCATTAATTTTGTATCCTGCAACTTTACCAGATTCATTGATTAGCTCTAGTAGTTTTCTGGTGGCATATTTACGATTCTCTATGTATAGTATCATGTCATCTGCAAACAGTGACAGTTTTACTTCTTCTTTTCCAATTTGTATTCCTTTTCTTTTTCTTCTCTGATTGCAATGGCTAGGACTTCCAAAACTATGTTGAATAATAGTGGCGAGAGTGGACATCCTTGTCTTGTTCCTGATCTTAGAGGAAATGCTTTCAGTTTTTCACCATTGAGAATGATGTTTGCTATGGGTTTGTCGTATATGGCCTTTATTATATTGAGGTAGGTTCCCTCTGTGCCCACTTTCTGGAGAGTTTTTATCATAAATGGGTGTTGAATTTTGTGTAAAGCTTTTTCTGCATCTATTGAGATGATCATATCGTTTTTATTCTTCAATTTGTTAATATGGTGTATCACATTGATTGATTTGTGTATATTTAAGAATCCTTGCATCCCTGGCATAAATCCCACTTGATCATGGTATATGATTCTTTTAATGTGTTGTTGGATTCTGTTTGCTAGTATTTTGTTGAGGATTTTTGCATGTATATTCATCAGTGATATTGGTCTGTAATTTTCTTTTTTTGTAGTGTCTTTGTCTGGTTTTGGTAACAGGGTGGTGGTGGCCTCATAGTATGAGTTTGGGAGTGTTCCTTCCTCTGCAATTCTTTGGAAGAGTTTGAGAAGGATGGGTGTTAGCTCTTCTCTAAATGTTTGATAGAATTCACCTGTGAAGCCATCTGGTCTTGGACTTTTTGTTTGTTGGAAGATTTTTAATCACAGTTTCAATTTCATTACTTGTGATTGGTCTATTCATATTTTTTAGTTCTTCCTGGTTCACTCTTGGAAGGTTATACCTTTCTAAGAATTTGTCCATTTCTTCCAGGTTGTCCATTTTTTGGGCATAGAGTTGCTTGTTGTAGTCTCTTATGATGCTTTGTATTTCTGCAGTGTCTGTTGTAACTTCTCCTTTTTCATTTCTAATTTTATTGATTTGAGTCCTCTCCCTCTTTTTCTTGATGCGTCTGGCTAAAGTTTTATCAATTTTGTTTATCTTCTCAAAGAACCAGCTTTTAGTTTTATTGATCTTTGCTATTGTTTTCTTTGTTTCTATTTCATTTATTTGTGCTCTGATCTTTATGATTTCTTTCCTTCTGCTAACTTTGGGTTTTGCTTGTTCTTCTTTCTCTAGTTCCTTTAGGTGTAAGGTTAGATTGTTTATTTGAGATTTTTCTTGTTTCTTGAGGTAGGCTTGTATTGCTATAAACTTCCCTCTTAGAAATGCTTTTGCTGCATCCCATAGGTTTTGGATCATCATGTTTTCGTTGTAATTTGTCTCTAGGTATTTTTTGATTTCCTCTTTGATTTCTTCAGTGATCTCTTAGTTATTTAGTAACGTATTGTTTAGCCTCCATGTGTTTATGTTTTTAATGTTTTTTTGCCTGTAATTGATTTCTAATCTCATAATGTTGTGGTCGGAAAAGATGCTTGATATGATTTCAATTTTCTTAAATTTACCGAGGCTTTATTTGCGACCCAAGATGTGATCTATCCTGGAAAATGTTCCGTATGCACTTGAGAAGAAAGTGTAATCTGTTGTTTTTGGATGGAGTGTCCTATAAATATCAATTAAATCTATCTGGTCTATTATGTCATTTAAAGCTTGTGTTTCCTTGTTAATTTTCTGTCTGGATGATCTGTCCATTGGTGTAAGTGAGGTGTTAAAGTCCCCACTGTTATTGTGTTACTGTCAATTTCCTCTTTTATAGCTGTTAGCTATATGCCTTATGTATTGAGGTGCTCCTATGTTGGGTGCATATATATTTATACTTGTCATATCTTCTTCTTGGATTGACCCCTTGATCATTATTTAGTGTCCTTACTTGTCTCTGGTAACATTCTTTATTTTAAAGTCTATTTTATCTGATATGAGTACTGCTACTCCAGCTTTCTTTTGATTTCCATTTGTATGGAATATCTTTTTCCATCCCCTCACTTTTAGTCTGTATGTGTCCCTAGGTGGGTCTTCAGAGTGGGTCTCTTGTAGACAGCATATATATGGGTCTTGTTTTTGTTTTTTTTGTTTTTTGGGGGGTTTTATTTTGCAGTATGCAGGCCTCTCACTGTTGTGGCCTCTCCCGTTGCGGAGCACAGACTCCGGACGCGCAGGCTCAGCGGCCATGGCTCACGGGCCTAGCTGCTCCGCGGCATGTGGGATCTTCCCAGACTGGGACACGAACCCATGTCCCCTGCATCGGCAGGTGGACTCTCAACCACTGTGCCACCAAGGAAGCCCTGGGTCTTGTTTTTGTATACATTCAGCGAGCCTGTGTCTTTTGGTTGGAGCATTTAATCCATTCACGTTTAAGGTAATTATCGATATGTATGTTCCTGTTACCATTTTCTTAATTGTTATGGGTTTGTTTCTGTGTGTCCTTTTCTTCTCTTGTGTTTCCCACTTAGAGAAGTTCCTTTAGCATTTGTTGTAGAGCTGGTTTGGTGGTGCAGAATTCTCTTAGCTTTTGCTTGTCTGTAAAGCTTTTGATTTCTCCGTCGAATCTAAATGAGATCCTTGCCGGGTAGAGTAATCTTGGTTGTAAGTTCTTCCCTTTCATCACTTTAAGTATATTGTTCCACTCCCTTCTGGCTAGTAGAGTTTCTGCTGGGAAATCAGATGTTAACCTTACGGGAGTTCCCTTGTATGTTATTTGTTGTTTTTCCTTTGCTGCTTTCAATAATTTTTCTTTTTCTTTAATTTTTGTCAGTTTGATTACTGTGTGTCTTGGCGTATTTCTCCTTGGGTTTATCCTGCCTGGGACTCTCTGTGCTTCCTGGACTTGGGTAGCTATTTCCTTTCCCATGTTAGGGAAGTTTTTTACCATAATCTCTTCAAATATTTTCTCAGGTCCTTCCTTTCTCTCTTCTCCTTCTGGGACCGCTATAATGAGAATGTTGGTATGTTTAATGTTGTCCCAGAGGTCTCTTAGGCTGTCTTCATTTCTTTTCATTCTTTTTTCTTTATTCTGTTCTGTGGCAGTGATTTCCACCATTCTGTCTTCCAGGTCACTTATCCGTTCTTCTGCCTCAGTTATTCTGCTTTTGATTCCTTCTAGTGTATTTTTCACTTCAGTTATTGTATTGTTCATCTCTGTTTGTTTTTTCTTTTTTTGTTTGTTTGTTCTTTAATTCTTCTAGATGTTTATTCTTTAATTCTTCTAGGTCTTTGTTAAACATTTCTTGCATCTTCTTGATCTTTGCCTCCATTCTTTTCCCCAGGTCCTGGATCATCTTCACTATCATTATTCTGAATTCTTTTTCTGGAAGGTTGCCTATCTCCACTTCATTTAGTTGTTTTTCTGGGGTTTTATCTTGTTCCTTCATCTGGTACAAAGTCCTCTGCCTTTTCATCTTGTCTGTCTTTCTGTGAATGTGGTTTTCCTTCCACAGGCTGCAGAATTGTAGTTCCTGTTGCTTCTGCTGTCTGCCCTCTGGTAGATAAAGCTCTCAAAGAGGCTTGTGAAAGCTTCTTGATGGGAGCAACCAGTGGTGGGTAGAGCTGGGTGTTGCTCTGGTGGGCCTAACTTAGTAAAACTTTAATTGGCTTGTCTGCTGATGGGTGGGGCTGGGTTCCCTCCCTGTTGGTTGTTTGGCCTGAGGTGACCCAGCACTGGAGCCTACCCAGCTCTTTGGTGGGGATAATGGCGGACTCTGGGAGGGCTTGTGCCAAGGAGTACTTCTGAGAACTTGTGCTGCCAGTGTCCTTGTCCCCATGGTGAGCCACAGCCACCCCCCACCTCTGCAGGAGACCCTCCGACACCAGCAGGTAGGTCTGGTTCAGTCTCCTATGGGGTCACTGCTCCTTCCCCTGGGTCCCGATGCACACACTACTTTGTGTGTGCCCTCCAAGAGTGGAGTCTCTGTTTCCCCCAGTCCTGTCGAAGTCCTGCAATCAAATCCCACTAGCCTTCAAAGTCTGATTCTCTAGGAATTCCTCCTCCTGTTGCCGGACCCCCAGGTTGGGAAGCCTGACGGGGGGCTCAGAACCTTCACTCCAGCGAGTGTACTTCTGTGGTATAAGTGTTCTCCAGTGTGTGAGTCACCCACCCATCGGTTATGGGATTTGATTTTATTGTGATTGCGCCCCTCGTACCATCTCATTGCAGCTTCTCCTTTGCCTTTGGATGTGGGGTATCTTTTTTTGGTGAGTTCCAGTGTCTTCCTGTTCAGCAGTTAGTTGTGATTTCAGTGTTCTCACAGCAGGAGTGAGCGCACGTCCTTCTACTCCGCCGTCTTCCCCATGGCCTTTTAATTGAGATGACACACCTGGTCTCAGGACTAAATGAAGCTCACGTTCTTGATGTCTCCTTGCAGAAAAAATTCAGTGAGAGACAAAGTGATATGTAAGAAGTGGATTTATTTAGAGAGAAACACACTCCACAGACAGAGTGTGGGCCATCTCAGAAGGCGAGAGGCCCTGAAATATGGGGTGGTTAATTTTTATGGACTGGGTAATTTCATAGGCTAATGAGTGGAAGGATTATTCCATCTATTTCAGGGGAATGGGCGTGGATTTCCAGGAATTGCACCACAGCACACTTTTTGACCTTTTATGCTTGTCCTCAGACCTGTCATGGCGCTGGTGGGTGTTTCATTTAACTAATGTATTACAATGAGCAGATAATGAGGCTCAAGTTCCACTGGAAGTTGAATCTTCCGCCATCTTGGACTTAGTTGTTTCTAACCAGTTTTTGTCATGTCCTTTGGCTATGTCATTCTTTTAAAGGCTGTGCCCTGCCCCTTGCCTCCTGTTTCAATAGCAGGGAAAATGGATGAGGCAGGAGACTTAGGACCCAGGCCCTCAAGGAGGTGAGAGAGGGTGCAGCCTGGTTACAAGTGGAGACAGGGCTTGGACTTGAATTGAAGAAGGGCCAGCTCATCCTGGTAGAAGAAAGGAAAGTGTTACCATTTGACATTGCCTCCAAATAGTGAAAAGCACTCTCCTAGTTTTTATGTGTTAGCAGTAATCCCACACAGCAGAAAAGCTCAAAACAGGTCCTTGGACTGCAGTCTGGTGTTGATGTAGATGATACAGCTTCCTTTACCAACCATCATAAAGAACTGGACAGATACTGGCCATGTTTGTTCTACATGGATGGGGCAAAAGGGCCAGGAGAGTGGTGGGCAATTACGACAGAGAATCTTTGGGAGGGAAGAGCTCCAGCCCACAGCTGGAGCAGCTGTGATACTGTGATTTATAATAAATATGTATTTGGTCTTTGTCCCCTGAGTCTGGAACAGAGCTCCTAAACCCTTTGGAACAGGGTAATAAGGGTGTGTTTTGTTATGTTAATGAGGTGGCTTTGGAAAGCACCTAGGTAACGTAAGGATAGGGGCTGGGTGCCAAGGGACCCAACTGGATGATTAGAGGGTCAGAACTTCCAGGTCTCCAGGGAGGGGAGAGGGGTTGGAGGTTGAATTAGTCACGGAAGTTCAATGATTTAATCAGTCATGACTGTGCAATGAAGCTTCCGTAGAAAACCTCAAAGGACAGGGTTTGGAGAGCTTCCAGGTTGGTGAACACATGGAGATTTGGGGAGAGTGGTGCCCAGAGAGGTCATGGAAGCTCCCTGCCCCTTCCCCATACCTTGTCCTATGCATCTCTTCCACGTGGCTGTTCCTGAGTTATATCCTTTTGTAAGAAACCAGTAATCTAGTAAATCAAGCATGTCTCTGAGTTCTGTGAGCCACTCATCGAACCCAAGGAAGGGGGTTGTTGGATCTGTAGCCAGTTGGTCAGAAGCATGGGTGACAGCCTGGACTTGAAATTGGCATCTGAAGGGGTGAGGGTAGGGGGCAGTCTTGTAGGACTGAACCCTTAACCTGTGGAATCTGACGCCATCTCCAGGTAGACAGTGTTAGGATTGAGTCGACTGTGGTGTCTGAGAATTGCTTGGCATGGGGGAAAAAGACCCTCACACACTGGAATTGGGTGCAGAATCGTTAGCAGCCATGACAGGGAGGGGATGGGGAGGCTAGAGGCAGGGGCAGGGGGGTGCAGAGCCTGAAGAGCCCCCCCAGGTGAGGCCTGTGCGCGTAGTAACACCATTCTGTAGTAAAAACGAATGTGCACCTGGCTGGTACCAAGAAGCAGGTACACACTGGGGTGTGCAGCAGGGCTCCCTTCAGAGTTCAAAATTGGGCAAGAGGAATCAAGATGGGAGGGGCGTGAGAGTTTTTAGGGGCCCAGAAACTTCAAGCTTGAGCTGAGTGGTAGTTGCTCAGGTAAATTCTTTTGTAAAAAATCTATTGAGGCCACATTTAAAATTTGTGGTGTTTATGTAAAATAAATCTCAATGAAAGAAAATTGAGTGGGGACTTCCTTGACAGTCCAGTGGTTAAGACTCTGCGCTTCCATTGCAGGGGGTGCAGGTTCAATCCCTGGTCAGGGAGCTAAGATCCTGCAAGAAGAGAAAAAATGAGCTAGGACTAGGAGCCAGACTTTGAGAGAAGGGCAGGTGGGAACCATGGAAGGGTTTTGAGCAGAGGAAGGGCATGTCTGGGGCATGGTTGGGGTGGGGGATGGGGTGGCCCCAGCTCCTGACTGGCTCTCTAACCCTGGTAAGCCCTCCAGCCCCCTCTGGACCCACTTTTCCCCACCCAGTCCTCTCGTGGGCATGGAGGCAAAACAGAAGTAGGAGGGGGAAGTTGCCAAAATCACCATGAGACTGAGCCCCTGGGGGCAGAGCCCTCTGACTTATGCCTGCAGCCCTGCCCCTGGTGCAGGGCCTTCAGGAAGTGCTGATTGTGTGAGGGGGAGAGCAGAGACTGCTGGAGGGAGAGGTCAGGACCTGAGCTCCACAGTGGAGAGTGGGAGCAGGGTGGCGGGGGCAGATCTGAGATAACTCAGAACAGGAGCGCTCTCACGTGTGCTCTTAGTTTCTTAGTCAAAAGCCCCTTATAACCAGTTCGTCCCTTGTCCCAGAAGAAACCAACATGTGGCAGAGGGTGAGAAGCTTCCAGCCATCCCAGGTAGTGTGTTCATTCAGTGATATTCACTGAGGCCTGGTATATGTCAGGCCCTTGACATTGAAGACGCAACAGAGTAAAAATTAAAATAGGGTGTAGGGATCTCTGAGTGAATGAATGGGCTGGTTGGCTAAGTGCTGGGGCTCCAGAGCCTGGCCACCTGGGTCAAATCCCAGCTCTCCCATCTCTTTGCTGTGGCTTTGGGCAGGGTTCTTAATCTCTGTGCCTCAGCTTCCTCATCTGTAAAATGGGACCAGTAATACCACCTTGTCTCCTTTTGTAGAGATTTTGTGAGATCATTTATATAAAGGACTTAACTTGGGGCTTTGCCCAATAAATATTATTATCGTAATAGAGACAGGTTCGTGGGGCTATGGGAGCTTCAGAGAGGGCTTCCTGGAGGAGGGGGCATCTAAGCAGGGGCCCAAAGGAGGAGTAAGAAAGAGTTTGCCCGCTGAAGCCAAGTACAACTAGGAAAGGGTGGTCCTGGAGGAATGAGTTCGGCAGGGTATCTGGCATCACTAAGGAGGGCTTACTGCAGGGGTAGGGTGTTGGAAATGTTCCTGTTTCCTCTTTCCCGCAGATGGGCTGGCGTCCAGAGGAAGGGCTGTCTGCGGCAGTGGGTGGTGCAAACCCCAGTTTAGCTCTTGGGGCTGAGGGGGAGGCTGGCTGTGGACTTGCAGGGAAATCCAAAGATAGCTCAGCAGAGAAGGATGACTCGCAGCCTGGGCTTCCCCTCAAATCAAGGGAAGCGAGGATGAATCAGCCTCTGCAAGTGGAACGAAGCGGCTGTGGGAAACGAGACCTAGGTTTAGGGTCCAAGGCTGCTCTGTCTTTGGCTCACCTCAAGCAGGGCAGAGAGGGAGGGCTCTGCAGTGGGATGAGCTGGGTGTGAGTCCAGGCCCTCTAGGCCCTGCTCCTCTTGAAACCTCAGTTTCTGTATCTGTACAATGGGGTGGAGTGGGGCGGGCAGTGGTGGTGGTGACTTACAAAACAGGAGCGCAGAGCTGGGCGTACAGGAGGACCTCTGTAAGTGCCAGCCCCCTTTCCTTTTTCTGTCTTAGTCCTAGCAGGTACAAAACAAGTACGTAGGATGGTTTGGAATTCCTGTTAGTCTCCTGATAGGTGAGTTTTCATCTAGGTTCTGGTGGGATATGAGTAGAGAGGGTTAAAGGGCAGTAGAAAAAAGAGAAAGGGCAGCCCCGTATTCATTGTGTCTGAAAATCAGTAGCACTAATAAAAATGATTAAGTTCTCGCCTGTATTTGTTCTTACTAAATACCTGACCCTCTGTGCACTCCCAGTTTTAATCTTCACAGCTGACCCATGGGAAGGTGGCCCTATCTTACAGGTGAAGTGAAATGTTCAGAGGTGAAGCCACTTGCCCAAAGTCACACAGCCAGTGGTTGGCAGAGCCAGGATTTGGACCCTGATCCAAATCTGAGGGAGGAGGGCTGGGGGCCTGGACTTCTCGGTCTGAGGGAGGAGGGGCTGGGGGGCTGGGCTCCTGGGCCTGAATTGAAAGCCCTTGCTCTTCACCCCAGATCTGGGCTGGGGCCAGGTGGGAGTTGAGGACTCCCCAGCCTACAGACCTGGGAGGATACTTCTTAGAGGCCTCTGTTTTATAGATGGGGAAACAGGTTCAGACAGGGCAAGGGCGTTCCACTGGCTGACCTGCCTGTTTGGAGTGTGGATATGTTTCGAAAGAAACAGCAACTTCTTCTGACTTTGTTTAACATTTATTACAAAGTATAAGAGCAGAGACTGGTGAGCTTCACCCTTCCCCCCAGGTCCCACCTTCTCCCCCACCAGATAATTCTCTGCAGCTCTGGAGAATTGGTGTCCTCCTCGATCTCCCGCCAGGGGGCTCTGCCTTCTGCCTCGGGCCTCGTTCCTTCATCTGTGCTGGTCAGCGGGTAACTGATGCAGTCCAGGATCTTGGACTCTGGGCCCCCGCTCCCCTCCTCCTCTGGGACTCAGGAGTCCCAGTCCCCAGGCACAGGGTATGTGGGACAGGGGTGACCATTTTCCCGTTTGGGGCCTCGGTGGGGATGGGCCACGGCCTCCCTCCTTCAGCTAGTGTCCCCGCCAGCAGCCATCAGGGAGTCAACCCACCCCAAGGTGTGGCCCCCCTCGGTCCTTACGCTTAACTGGCTTTATGCATGGGGCTGGGTTAGGAGTAGCAGAGAGAATGTCCTTGACCTTAATCCTGGGGAAAGTAGCCTGGTTCTTCCTGGCTGGGTCCTGGGGAGACAAACAGAGAGATGGATAGACAAGCAGGCCAGACACCAGAGGAAGAGACAGAGACAGAGACCAAGCAAAGAAAGAGAGAGCGGGTACTGAGAGTCTGTGAAGGGGGGATGGAACGTCTGTTTCCTTTGCTGCTGGTCCAGCCCCGAACTTGGAGTCCCTCCATCCAGACAGAGCCAAAGCGGAAGAGAAAGGGTGGCCTCACCTCCAGGCCACCCATCCCCCACCCCCTTAGTCACATGGAGTGCTGGCCACAGGCACCCTTCCTCCAGGATGTTCTCCTGCCCAAGTCCCAGCTCCCTTACCAGCTACGTGGCCTCCTGGCTTGGTTCTGGAAGCTGCCGTGGACCCAGGGCAGCGCTAAGCAGCTCGGTCAGGGTGTCTAGCCTCCCTGCCAGCGCATCAATCTGCTTCTCCAGGGCCTGGTGTGAGGTGCTCAGACCCAGCTGCAGGTCACAGAGGCTCATGTGCATCTGGGCAGAGAGAGGTCAGAGGGATCGGTGGCTGGGGGAGACTCTCCTTGCCCCGTGGAGTAAGGCAGCGGAACCAGCATTTACTAAGTCCTTACAGGCCTTGGAGGATTATCCTCAATAGTATCAGGTACCTTATCAACCACCTGCCACCGCCCAGCAACTTGGCCTGGTGCTTTTTATAGTTTAAAATCCTCCTAAAAGTGTGGGCAGTGGGAATCCTGTTTCTATTTTTAAGAGCTGAGGAAACAGGCCTGGAGCAGTTAAATGACACGCCCAAGGCAGCACCTGGATCAGGGAGGCCCTAGAACTTAGTAGGTGCTCACTTAAATCTTTGTGTAATTGATGACTGCCTGACTTCACAATCCACAGAGCCCTTTCTCTGCCTTCTCAAACTAGGATTCACAGCTTCGTCCTTGAGAGTGTGTGAGCTTTCTATGAGAACTCTTGACTTCCGTGTTTTGGGCCGGGTGGATAATCTTGGAAATCATGACCTGCCAATTCCGGCAGATTTAGGCCACCACCATGCAGTTTAGGGGCCGGCATCTGTGGCTGTGTTTACCATGGTATTGGGGCCAAGGGCCACTGTTTGAATTGTCGTGGACTAATGAGAAAAAAGCAGAGGCTACCGGATAAGCAAGAGGTGCTGTGAGCCAAGCCGGGGTACATGATGTCACCTACTCGAGCACTTCAGAATCAAGGGGACCCAGGAGAAGGAGGGCAAGCTGAGTCACCCCTTGGCCAGGCAAGGCTGCCCAGCGCTCCTGGGCCCCCTCTTCACAATAGCAACACAGATTGAGTTTTCCACCTGTCCGTGTGTCAGTGCTGTTAATTCTCATTTTATTGCTTTGCCCTTTGTGTCTGAACTTGGTTTGTCAATTTGCTTTGGTTTTATTGTTGTATAAGAGTCATAGTTGAAAGGAATTTTATATCCGTCCACATGTAAGTAACTTGACAATGGAGATAATTTCACATCGAACACTGGAGTTCTTTGTACAAGTTATTTAAGTTTCAAAGGAAACCGCACCTTACATGAGAAACGCTATTGCATCATTCACTTATTCATTCATTCGTTCGTTCAGCCACAAACCTTTAGTGAGTGCCTGTGTGTGCCAGCGTTCCCTATTCCAGGGCCAGATCTCCTTACCAGCCGCCCCCAACCTCCCTCTTCTCCCAGACCCCCTCTCATGGGATCCCAGTACCTTGGAGATGTCCACCATAGAGTTCACTTTTTCCCGGAGCTTTCTGTGTTTCAGCCGCACCTGGCGGAACCTGGGGGTAAAAAAATGCGGGGGTCAAAGTGGCCCTAGCTCAGAGGTGGGGTGAGAAGGGGTGGCTGCACCCATGAGCCCGCCTCCCACGTAGAGACCCGGGCATCCAGGCCCACAGACACTCTGAGACATGTAAACGAAACCATCACGCAGAGTCACTGTGAGGTCCAGGTGGGCATCCGTTCAGTGAGACAACACATGGGCATCCTGACCTGGGCACGCGTTCATGCTTGGTCACACACACACGCGCGCATGCGCGTGCACCCTGCAGAGAGGAAGAGACTTGGACATGGCGTGCGCACGCACAGAGGTCCTCACCTGTTGATGGCGGCCAGCAGCCTGCGCTGGTGCCTGCGCGTGGCTCCAGAGTCCTTCCTGCGTGTATGTTTGTAGAACATCCAGGACTCTTGCAGCACTCGGGCGGCCGACTCCTTCATCTGGGGGTGGGTTTCACAGTGTCAAGCGAGATAGTCCTCCTAGGGTTCTGGGAGGAGGGGCCCGGGGTCTGGATCCTGGGTCTGAGGGAGGAGGGGCCGGGTAACTGGATCCTGAGTCTGAGGGAGGAGGGGCCGGGGGCCTGGATCCTGGATCTGAGCGGGGAGGGGCCGGGGGCCTGGATCCTGGGGCTGTGGAAGGGGTGTGCTCTGGGTGCTGGAGTCCCCCCTCACCTCTTTGGTATACTGAATATCCATCATGAAGTTGTGCACGTGCTTCTCTGCCTTATTAAACTCCAGCTTCCGGGCCACCACGGCCACCAGCAGGGCTGTGCAGCAGACCCCCTGTGGGCACAGCAGGCACTATGACACAAGGCCCGTGGGGATCTGAGGACCAGCCGTGTGCCACCAACTCTCTCTCTCCTTGAGCCCTCCCAACAGCCACAGACAGCAGGCACCACCACCGCTAGTTGACAGACAAGCAAACCGGCCCAGAGAGAACCAGGGTCCCACAGCTCCCAGTGGTGGAGCTGGGATCATAAAATCATGCGTCCGAGTCCAACTCCTAGGTGCGGTATTTACACCATCACAATGTTCTCTCTCTTTTTTTAAAAAAATAAATTTATTTATTTTATTTATTTTTGGCTGCATTGGGTCTTCGTCGCTGCACACGGGCTTTCTCTAGTTGTGGCGAGTGGGGACTACTCTGTCGTGGTACGCGGGCTTCTCATTGCTGTGGCTTCTCTTGTTGCAGAGCACGGGCTCTAGGTGCGCGGACTTCAGTAGTTGTGGCGCATGGGCTCAGTAGTTGTGGCTCGGGGGCTCTAGAGCGCAGGCTCAGTAGTTGTGGCTCACGGGCTTAGTTGCTCTGTGGCATGTGGGATCTTCCCGGACCAGGGCTCGAACCTGTGTCCCCTGCATTGGCAGGTGGATTCTTAACCACTGCGCCACCAGGGAAGCTCATGTTCTCTTTGGTTAAGTGTGATTGGAGACTGGGGAGAAGGGCTGGTTCTGGGCAAGGAGCAGACCTCAGGCTCCTGCGGGACCCTTTCCTCCCCACGGTCCAGTGGGCCGTCAGGTCAGTGAGGGTGTCCTCCCCCTCCTCCCCACCCCTACAGCCTCTGCCCAGCTCTGGCCACATCCTCTCCCTTCTGGACAGTCTCCAGCCTTTCCCTCACTCCACCCTGACCCCAGGGAGATCAAACATCCAGTTATGTCCCTGATGCCCTCACCCTAATCTCCTTCTAGGCTCCCACTGCCCCAGACTTCTTAGTGCAGCTCTCAAGGCCTTCCAAGGTCCAGGCCGCTCTTCTTCCTCTGCCCAGCTTCCGTCCCAGGCAACTCGGCCCTCACCTGCCTGAGCACCTTGGTCTCACTCTTCTCCCTTCCTTCTCGAGGGCTCTGATCCTTCAAGGCCCCAACAAATCCCAACTGCTCTGTAGCACCTGGAGTTAGAATGAATCTCCTGAAGTCTTCCCCCACCCCATATGTTTCAACTCTTGACCCTCAGAATAATTACTAGCTGTAAACCTTGGCTCTGGGACTGCTTGGCTTTCAAGCCCAGCTTCAGAGCAAGTTATCTAATCTCTTAGGGTCTGAGTTTCTTATCTGTAAAATGTGCACACCCTCACAGTATTACTCCGAGGATTCCATAAGTTGACACCTTTAGAGCAGAGACTGGCACAGAGTATGTGCCCAATAAAAGTTAGCCGTTATAATTTCATTGTACCTTGGAACCTCTCAGCTAGGAGTTGGCTGTGAGCTCGACCGCAAATCGCCTTATCTCTGTTTCTCCTTTTGTCAAATGAGGGAGGAGGTCCCAGGCAGCCCTGAGGATCCCTGACCCTTTGGGAGTGTGTCCTTGGCTGAGTCCCTGCCCCTCTTTCCTAGTCACAAAGACTCACTGCTGGAGGGAAGGGGGCTGTCACATTTCCCCCCATGCATCACCTGTGGACCCAGGACTGGGGGATTCACCATGTCCTTCCCGGGACAAATCAGGGCTGGGGGCTTGAATTCCTGTGGGTGAAGGGAGCCAGATCTCACAGGGAGGTGAAGGCCAAGGCATTGGGTGCTGGGTCTATGAGGGGAAGGGGGCAGATGTCTAGATTTAGGAGGAGGCCGACTCTGGGGAGGAGGCTGGAGTCTGGCCCTTGGGGAGCCTCTGCCTCATCCTTGAGGGCACAAGAGCTGGGGTAGGGGCAGCCGGACGCCTGGAACCAGTTACAACAACAGCTTCCGCATCGCCACCCCCTGACCCAGTTACTGAGCATTTTCTGTGTTTGAGACCCTTTACGTGGTTTAATTCATTTCGTCTTCTCAGGAACCCCGTGAGGAGTACACTGGTATCAGCATCCCCATTTTATAGATGAGGAAATTGAGACCCAGAAAGATTGTGTGGCTGACTCCCAGCTAGGAAGTGGGCAGAAGCAGGATTTGAACCCAGGCAGCCTGAGTCCACAGGCATGCTCTTGATGTCTAAACGCAATAAATAACTTTAATGGAGGCTGGGAGGCTGGATTCCTGGGTCCTGGAAGAGCCTAGAGCTGGGAAACCAGGTACCTGAGTCCTGGATGATTGAGAGGGTAAAGCGGGGGGAGAGGGCAAGATACCTGAGTCTTGGTGGGGCTTGGGACTGGACTCCTGGAATCTGGGAGGAAATGGGGCTGGGAGGTCAGGGGCCTGTGTTCCCGAGGAGGATGAGGGCTGGGTCCTAGGTTCTGGAGAGAGCGAGGACTCAGGGGATGGATTTCTGGATTTTCAAAGGAAATGAGGCTAGTGTTTGTGTCCTGGACAGGGAATGGGGCTGTGGGGGACCAGACACCTGAGTTTCTTGGGGGTGTCCCTGAGTGCCTTAGTTGGCTCTGTGGTTTCCTGGGGCCCAGGGGATGAGCACTGTGGGATAAAGGCAGGGTCCCTGAGTGGGTGTACTCACCATGACCCCAGTGCAGAGGCAGACAATCTTGCCCCATGTGGTACCCGGCACCACGTCCCCGTAGCCGATGGTCAGGAATGTGATGGGGATGAGCCACAGTGTGTCTGAAAGGTGCCCGGTGGCATTAACGGTCTGTCTGTGGGGAAGAGTGGGTTAATTCTGGGGTTCCTGTGATGTTTGATACCCTCTTTCTTAACATACACCCACAGTTGTTGCAAGAAGGACTCAGAAAAAGCCAGTTAAGTTCTGGGCTTTGGAGAGCCTGCCTGGCCTCCTCCTTGCTGTGTGACCTGGGCAAGATGCTTAACCACTCTGGGCTGTGGCATTTGAACCTGGATCCGACCAATTCCAAAGTCTTTTTGGTTTCAGCTAGGCTACCAGGGCTGCTACATTCAGAGCGTGTGGTTGAGGGGTTGAGAGGGGGGCAGACACCCAGCCTGAAGTCCACTTGTCAGACCCGGCAGGGGGCTGCATCCACTCAAAGGAAGGGGCACCTTTTTCTAATTTCCGCAAAGATGCTCTATGGCCTAGAGGTGGCCCTATCAGGACTAAAAAGGTGGGACTCTAAAAAGGCTTGACGGGGGACTTCCCTGGTGGTCCGGTGGTAAGGAACCCGCCTTACAGTGCAGGGGACACGGGTTCAATCCCTGGTCAGGGAGCTAAGATCCCACAGGCCGCAGGGCAACTAAGCCTGTGCGCCACAACTACTGAGCTTGCGCACCTCGACCAGAGCCTGCGTGCCGCAAACCACAGAGCCCACGCGCCCGGGAGCCTGCATGCCACAAATAGAGAAGAGAAAACCTGCGCACCACAACTAGAGAGAAGCCCACGCGCTGCAACAAAAGATCCCGCATGCCGCAACCAAGACCCGACACAGCCAAAAGTAAATAAAATAGATAATAAATCTTTAAAATAAGGAGATAAATGCACTTTAAAAAAATAAATAAAAAGGCTTGGCAGACTCTGCCTCTTTTCCCCTCACTTCATAGGAGGGGACATTTAGGTCCAGCCATGGAAAGGATGGATAATCAGGATTTGTCTAACTTTGACCCACAGTTAGGCCAAAGCAGGGAAAGCATCACTCACCAGGGCCCCAGACACCTCAAACCCACTAAATTAGTGTCTGGAGGTGGCGACTGAATCTGCCCTGTTGAGCTCCAACCCCTTCATCCCAAAATACATTCAAGTTTGAGGACTTCTGCCTCAAACAGATTTAGAAATTTGGCTCCCTCCCCATCCTCCCATTTTTCAGGTGAGAAAATTGGTGGGAGGATCATTTACTGATCCTGACCAATTTCCCAACTGAGATCCTGTGAGATGAATGAGTTTAAAATCATGAAAGATTAGAATTGCCAGGGAGACCTTAAAGATGGTGGATTTTGATACCCATTTTATAGATGCGGAAACAGAGGCTCAGAGAGGAGAGATCTAAGGCCAGTTCTTCCCATTCTCCATCTCCCCTCAAGAATCCTTTGCCAGATGTACGAAACCAGAGGTTCTCAAATTTCAGCCAGCTTCAGCGTGAACTGTTAAAAAAGATTGCTGGGCCCAACCCACCAGAGTTTTGGATTCCACAGATCCGGGTGGGGCCTGCGAGTTTGGATTTGCAACCAGTTCCCAGGAGATGCTGCTGGTCCAGAACCACACTTTGAGAACCACTGGCTAAGATTACCCCCAATTTGTTTATCTGTAACGTAAGTGGAGGCCCTGAGGGGTACAGTTCCAGCATCAGTTCAAAGTCCAGCAGGGGGTCTCGAATTCCCGTACCAATTCTCTGCACGGAATTCCCTTCTGGCGCAGCCCGGGGGTCACTGGGAGCACCTACAGTGCATC
Organism: Monodon monoceros; assembly: GCF_005190385.1. Lineage (NCBI taxonomy): Eukaryota > Metazoa > Chordata > Mammalia > Artiodactyla > Monodontidae > Monodon > Monodon monoceros. The sequence goes on from NW_021703766.1 coordinate 47,685,762, forward strand.
TGTGCTAATTTGGAAAAGACGTCCCCTTCCTCCAAAGCAGGTGCAACCCTTGGCCAGGGCCCAGAGCCTGCGTGTTGAGACTGAACAGATGCCTGGAAACCTGAGGCAGGAGAGATTTGGAAGCAGGAAGGGCAGGGCTTCCTATGGTGTGTGTGTGTGTCTGGGGAGACTGGAGACTGCAGATGGAGGAAAGGCTTTGGGGCGATAGGCTTTCTCCACTTCTTGGTCCCAGGGAGTCCCAACCTGCACCACGGTACAGAGCGATGGTGGTTGTAAGCGGCTCCTCCAGAGGCTCCAGGTACCGTCCCTTCCCGCCCTCCCCGCCCCCCGCCCCCTCACCTCTCGGCCACCGACAGCACCCAGGCGGTGGTGAGCCAGAGGCCAAGCGTGAGGCAGAGCAGCAGGCGGCCGGGGTGCGTGTTCATGTACAGCTTGGCCACGAACCAGTGGCGGAAGCGGACCTGGTTGAGCGCGCCGATGCTGCGGTAGGAGGCGTTGAGCAGGACGCCGCTGCGCAGAAGCAGGGCGCGGGGCACCAGGTACAGGCGCAGCAGCATGGCCAGCGACAGCAGCGCCTCCGCCTGGCCCAGGAAGCTCGGCCTGGACTGCGTGACCGCCGTCTGCGGGGACCCCGAGATCTGCGCGCACGGCGGGCGCCACACTGGCGCCGGGTGCAGCGCGCACACAGCCAGCTCCAGCACGATCTGCGCCGCCTGCCGCCCGGTCAGCGCCACGCGCCAGTCCCGGAGCCCGTTGTCCGTCATGAACAGCTGCAGGGAGGGGAACGGATGGAGAAGGAGGGGGGTCACACGAAGGTCAGGCGCCCGCTCCCCAGCCTGCGCGGGGAGATAAGGGGGGCGCGCCCGCGGGGCCGGAGAGGGAGGCAGATAGCGCAGGGCATGGGGCCCGGGAGGGTGGGAAGGGGCAGGGCAGGAACCGAGGAAGACATCTCTCCACCTTCTCCCCCTAGTTTCAGCCCACTTCCAGAACTTCCAGCCCAGAAACACTTATTGAGTGCCTATTGTATGCCCGACATTGTTCCATATATTGAGATATATTGAGGATATGGGTGGACAAAACAAACAAAACAAAACCCCTGCCTCTCCGAGAACTTACATTCCACATCCATAGAGCTATGTCCTAACTCCAGTTTCTGGGGACGCAGTAGTAATTGCCATCATCCCATTAGCAATGATAATAGCCAACATTTACAGGGCACTTTGGAGGTGCCAGGCATTGCGCTGTCCTCTTTGTGTGTGTGACTCAGTGAATGCTCACAAGACAGTGAGATTGAAAATATTCTTACCCCCATTTTATAGATGCAGAAACTGAGGCCCAGGGCTCTCAGGCCACTTAACTATTCGAATGACTGCTTTAATGATAATGTGTACTTCTTACTGAGCGCATCTTGTGTGCCAGGCACTGCAAGGGGCGTCACCACACTCGACCAATAACCCTCATTTTATACTGCAGAGGTGTGGGGGGAAGGAAACAGGATCTGGGGATGTGGGGGATGGGATGAGAAGGGAAGGGGTGGAGAGTCCAGTGTGGGTTGAGACATGAGATGGGAGGGGGGGATACGGGTGGGAAGGGCTTCTGGGTCTGTGGAGTCGTTGGCACAGAGGTGGGGAGCTCAGCAGTGGGGAAGGACCTGCGGGCACAGGGCTAGGATCTTGGGTTGTTGGGACAGGAACAGGTAGGGACTCAGGGGTGGAGAAGTGAGATCTGGGAGGCTGTGTCTTGTGTGAGGCAACCTGGGACAGAGTGGACAGAGGCCTGGGGGCGGGAACTCTCAGCATCTACCGGTGTGCAAGGTGAGACAGGGCAGCAGGTGGAGGAAGGTCAGGGCTGCTCGGGGAGGCTGTCTGTCTGTCCGTGGTTCATCCCCTCCGGGTGGATGAGGGTGTGGATGTATCTCAGGGTGGAGGAAGCTCATTACTCAGCCCAGGAAGTGGGAAGTGTGAGCCGACAGGGCGTGGGGGTGGGCTGAGGGGAGCTAGGAAGGGGCTGGGGGCCTACCTGGACCTCTTTGGCGTGAAAGGCCACAATAAGGGAAAGGAGCGAGAACGTGGAGATGCTGATCATGCATTTAACCAGGAACAGGTGGATCGCCCACTGTTGGGAGGGAGAGAGAAAGGGGTGAGATCCTAGGTCTCCCTCAGTCCCCGCTGCACTCTTCCCAAACCGCCATCCCTTCTCCAGTCCCAATTTTCTAGCCTCCTAACTCCCAGCCCCCAGCCCAGTTCCTCCTGATGCCTCAGGTCTGGGGAAGTCTCAAAACCATCATCTGGTCCCCAGGGAGAGTGCCCTCTTCCTTCCCAAGGGGACAGCCCAGGCCCAGGTGCCGGTGTTCACCCTCCTCCTCAGCTCTTCTGCTAGGACCACACCCCTGAGGGAAGACCTTGAAACTCACATTCCTTCCTAATTCCCCTGTACTGGTCCCCATTAATAATAGTTCCTCAGTTTTGTGTGTGTGTGTGTGTGTGTGTGTGTGTGTGTGTGTGTGTATGGGGGGGTGTCTAGAAACAGACATTTAGCTTCTAAAAAGTGGTCCCTCCCCTTCCCTTCCCACCCAGCTGGTCTCTGCCCTAGAAAGCAACTTCAGGTCCCTCCCCTCCCCGTCCCCCCCCTCCCCGCCCGCCCTCCGCAGTTCCTGAGGAGCCTAGAAACTATCACTCAGGCCCCAAGGAATGAGTGACACCTCCCCTGCCCTCATCCAGGGGGCTGGGTTCCTAAGACCCCAGCCCCAGCTCTGAGAAAGGCCCCCCAGTCCTGCTGCCCCGTGTGTCTCCTCTGCCCCCCTCCCCACCTCCTGCGCTCTCTCCTGGCTCTAAGCCCAGGGCAGAGCTGCCCAGAAGCACATGGCCTCCAGAAACCACAGGAAGTTTTCTCCCCTGTCTTTGTGTGGCAATACCTTGGAGGAATCTAGAATTCTTGAGGAAGGGATTTAGAGGGGACTGGGACTGCTGGATTCCCTAGGAGGGGGTGTGTGTGTGGATCTCTGCCTGGGAGGTGGTGTCAGGGGGAAGGGGCCACCTGGGCTCCCACTCTGAGCTCAGCACCTGTTTCTCCTAAAACACTGCCAGCTCCCCTGACCCCGCCAGGGCCCCCCTCTGTGCAGGGGAAGAGGGCCAGTTTCCTGCCCCCCTTCCCCGAACAATGGTGCTGTTGTCCCTAGCCCTCCCCACCCCTTCATCCTTCTGTGGCTCCCCAGTTCCCTATCCCCCTCTTTAGTTTGTCCCAAAGAACATCCCACTAGACCCAACCTCCTCCCCACTCTGCAATCCACTTCTCTGGTGGTCCTCTCTCCTTTCCAATTCCTCTTGCCCCGAATCCCCGACCCCCTTCTCTGTCTGTACCACTCCATCTCTTACTGCATCTTTGTCTTGGTCTCTCTCTGTCTCGGTCTCTCTGTGTATCTCTGCCTCTTGGTACCTCTCACCACCCTCCCTCTCCCGCCCCACTATCTCTATCACGTTCCCCTGCATCGGTGGGGTCTGGCACCTGCCTCTCCTCCAGCCCTTCCCTCCTGGCGAGCAGGTGTCTGGATCCCTGCAAAATGATTTTATTAGATTACGATGGAGGTGGGGAGGGGACACGGGTGTTGTCAAGGCAGTCATAGAAAGGGGGCTGAGGAGGACCCTTCGGATCATGTACTTCAACCCTCACCGCCGGTTTCCAGTTGGGGAAACTGAGGCTCAGAGAGCTGCAGCAGATTCCAGAGTCCCCGTGCTGGAGGCAGCAGCCTGGCAGGTGGTAGAGGGAAGCAATTGGAGGTGAGGCAGCGGAGGGATGGGGTGGCGTAGGAAAGACCCCCTGTCTCTTCCCATCTGCCAGGGCTCCCTTGTCCTCACCTCGCCTGCTGGGCGGGGTGCTGAAGTGTGGGAGCGGCGGGTCGGCCTGACCATGTTTCCTGTTGGCATGGGCTTCGGCGGCCCCACCCCCTCAGTGCCCGCTGCCCTTGCCTGGCCACCCGGCCAGAGGAAGCCAGCCTGCCCTGACAGTCCGTGTGGCTCCTGGTCACTTCAAAGCTGTCTGCCTCTCCCACCCCCAAATCCAAGCCTGAGTGTTGTCCCCCAGAAATCCCCCCCAACTCAATCCTCAAATCAGTGCCCTCCAACCAGCCCAATTCCACGTCCCTTACCCTAGACAGATCTCCACCCCCTCCTTTCCTGTTGAGCAATTCTGTCCCGTCCTCAAGCCGCCAGTTCTGACCCGTGTCCTTCATCTGCCCCCATCACTGCCCGGACCAGGGCTGGAATGTGCTGGGAACCTGCTCCGACCTGTCCTAGCCCCACTTGTTCTTTCCTTCCCCGCTCACAGTATCCTCAAAGTCAGCCCCTCTTCCCCTAAAAACGCTCTAAGTCACCTCTAAGGAACCCAGGCCCCAGCCTCTCCTCTCCTGGGACCCAGGAGTCCAGGCTACCATAAACCTACCTCTCCCTTATTTCCCAGACTAAATAGCCCATAGATTCTGGGGAAGCTGAGCTTCTTAATGATGGAGATGGAGGGGGGAGGGGGGCGGTGCTTGTTTTCTTTTCCCACCCCCACCACCCAGCCAGTTCTTTTGGTCTCTGCCCTTTGCCTCTGAGATACTGCGCAAACATTAGAGTTTAGATAAGGACCAAGGAGCTGCTGCCTACTGGAAGAAGTCAGCCGTTCTCCCCACCCTCCCTTCACTGAACCTGGGGTTACCTCTCCCCTAATCTGCTCAAGTATCTGACCAGCCACCTCCTGGCCTCCAGGGCTCCTGGACCTCCAACTGTCTAATTGCAATACCTTCAAACTAACACTCTGTGACCCCTCTTCCCTTCCTTTTGCAGAGAGGGCCCCCAGCATTTACCTCCCTAGGTCCCAGGAGTCCAGCCCTCAGCCCCCTCCACTCTCAGACCCAGGGGTCTCCAGCCTCTACTCACTCAGGACCCGAGAGTCCTGGCCCCCAGGCCCCTCCTCCCTCAGACCCAGCAGTTTCAGCTTCCAGCCCCTCCTCCCTCAAGACTCGAGAGTCTCAGCCTCCAGCCTCCACTCACCAGGCACCCCCCGAACCATAGCATCTCCGCGTGCAGGACCATGAGTCCGATGCCGATTCCTGCCAGTGCCAGTGCCCAGCCTGCCAGACTCCTCTCCTGCTCCAGTAGATGCTTTCTCCGCCGCAGGGCCCCCAGGCCCGGCACCAGCTCCCCGCCCATGGCCCCCGGGGTCTTGGGGCTCAGCCAGCTTCCTGCCCAGAGTCCCCCACCTCGCAGCACACAAAGAGCAGCCACTATGGCTTGCAGGTCCCCGGCCTGCTCTGCTCCCTCGCTCTGGGCTCTTGCTTTGAGGCACAGCAGAGCCTGTGCCCTCTGGGGGGTGGTGACTGCTGGGCAGGGCGGGGAGGTGCTGGGGAGGCCCCTGGGCAGAGGGGAGGCTCCCCAACCCCCCTTCTCAGACTAAGGAGGGGCTGGGTGTGTCTTGGGGCAGAGCAAGGAAGAGGCGTGTGTCCACATGGATTAAGACACACACCAACACACAATGGGCTTTGTCATACACAACGGTCTGCAGCGTGTAATACACACCTACACTCAGCCACACCCGGACACCATGCAACACAGGGTGATAACACCCTCAAACACGGCATGGCCGGAGACAGAACCTATAAAACCCATGGGCATACAACACAACCTACACCGAGTGACTCCCGACTCCCGACAAGCTCTGAAACTCACAGCCACACCCGGACACCACACACATGATACGACACACACCGGCACTTAGTGAGGCAGGCAGCGCCCTGTGGCACACACAGCCACTTAAATATTGTCCACACGCAGGCACAAACACTGCAATCAGAGTTGGCACGACATCTTCTGACACAAACAGCCACACCCAGACGCCTCACACAGGATGATGCCCATTCGTAGCTACACAAACACAACATATACGGGTGTTCCACAAACACACAATCTGTATTGACCTCGCAGTCCCCAAATGCCACACACAACATATCTGTGTGAACAAAGCACTCAGCCATCACACACCTGTGGAACAAAACACGACATGTGCAGACACACAGCACTTAGGGACACACCCATGGCAGTCTCCAATCACCCAGCACGTAGAGAAATGCACACTGACGTACGTCACGGCACGTGGTGACTCAAGCACATATGCTCATAGAATGATTCACAACACACATGGATTCACCCTGACAGACAATATACCCCGGTGCACAATGCCATTCACATATGCAGTCAGAGAACAATACGAACGGATGCGTGTAGGAACGGACCTATAGGCACAGTGACACACACAGAAACCCAAGTGGCACATGCCCCGTGTAAGACATTTTGATCTATTTTGGTGCATCACACAGGACACAACCAAGAATGGTGCCCCGGGGGGAGGGGGGCTGGCCACAGGCTACATGGTCCCTGATGCCCAAGAGCAACGTGAGCAGAGTAAAACGTGCACCATCGCCTGGGACCGATGCCATAAACCACACCCACACACAGCCTGGCACATGATACACTCCAACACAGGTGGCCACACAAACACAACATATACAGTGGAATACACAAAGACACAATGACACAGAACACGTGCTACACTATTTCCCAGCACAAACACTGTCTCATGAACCAGTAGATGTGACCCACTGACACAGCCATCACTTAGGCCTGCAATGACACCACACACAGCACCGGGGGACGCCCTCTGGTACAATGTAATAACACAGCCGTGCAAACACAACACTCTGCGTGTGGGTCCCCAGTCTGTGTTCTTGGCAGGGAAAAGAGAGACCCCAACATGGACACACACCTGGAAGGAGACACAGGGTCACATCACTGAGTGATACACAACTTTACACACACAACACCCATAAGGAAGAGAACAGCAAATGCGATGCAGACTGATGCATGGTAACCCCCAGAGTGGCAACCATGCGGCATGTGACCACATGCAGCAGCGCAGAAGTTATGCACGGGTCTGTACACCGTACATCTAGACACAGATCAAAACCCTCCACCAGCAACACACCAGGACTCACTGGCGAGGTGACACAAAACCCCTCTCACCGTGTAGTGGGTGGCCCTATGGACACCACTCTCTGGGGAAACACACAGACATAACCCCTCTCCCCTCCTGAGTTGTATGCCATGTAGGAACATGGTCCCTCCAGCCACAGGGCAATGAGACACACACAGACATGCTTGGCGTCACACCAACACAACCCACATGGACACACCCAGAGACACCAAACCGCACACACAGACACACCCGGTGACAAAAACACAACCTATGCTGGAGCCCGGCCCCATGGTGCGCATGTGATTCCCACTCGGGATGAGATGCGGTGGGGGGAGTGATGGAGACACATGCCTGTCTGCTTGGAGGAGATGCTGCAGCCAGGGGATTGCCAGGCTGCAGCCTGACCAGCAACCCCCCCACCTCCCCTCCCTCTTGGCTTCCCCAGGCCTTGCCTCAGACCGCTGTCTCGGTCTCTCCCGCTCTGGAAGACTTTTGGTTTGTCTTTATCTCTTTCTCTGACTGTCTTTCTCTGTCTCTGTTTTCCTCTCCTTTATGCCTTTATCTCCGTTCTGCCTAAGTATCTTCTGGCTCTGTCTCTCTCTGTCCATTTCTCTGGTTCCATTTCTCTCTCTGGCTTTGCCTCTCTTTGTGTCCCTATGTCTCTCAGCATCTCTGTCTCTGTGTCTATCCCTGCATCCCACTGCTTTTAATATTTTTTTAATTGAAGCATAGTTGATTTACAATGATTCGGATGTACAGCAAAGTAATTCAGTTATATATATGTATATATAATATATATATTCTCTTTCAGATTCTTTTCCATTATGGTTATTACAAGATATTAAATGTAGTCCCCTGTGCTATACGGTAGGTCCTTGTTGTTTATTTTATATACAGTAGTGTGTATCCGTTAATCCCAAATTCCCAATTTATCCCTCCCACCCTTTCCCCTTTGATAACCATAAGTTTATTTTCTGTGTCTCTGAGTCTCTTTCTGTTTTGTAAATAAGTTCATTTGCACCCTTTTTTTTAGATTCCACATAGAAGTGAGATCCTATGATCCCACTGCTTTTCTATTTCACTCTCGCTACCTGTCCCTGTCCCTCTCTGTGTTCGTCGCTATCTGTGTCTCTGTCTGTTGCTCTCTGACTCTGTCTCCATCTCTGCCTGTGCTCTCTTTTCTGTCTCATCCTCTCTCTGCCTCTAGTGCTCTGTGTCTCTGGGCCTCTCTAAGCTCAGGGGCCAAAGGCCAGGGACACACAGACTGCAGCTGCCTGAGAGGGTCAGTGGCCACGGAACAGAGACCTCCAGCCCCAGGCCTTCCACAGCCTCTGTGCTCCAGTGCAGGCAACTGAAAAACTGAGGGGAGAGAGACAACCAGAGAGACCGTGAATGCTGGAGCCAGAGGAGAGGGAGGGACAGAGACAGACAGAGAAGGAGGGGGAGAGAGGGGAGGGAGGAGGTTGGGGGGGAGAAGTTTTTACAAACTCAAAGAGCTGGAGACAGAAGAGACCTAGTGGTGAAGAGAAAGCAGGAGTCAGAATCAAGACAGGGAGGTTGGAGCAGAGGGAAATTTTGCCTCCAAAGAGACCACGACTAAAAGAGAAAAGTGGAGACTAGGCAGGGTGTGGGAGATGCCAAGGTGGGAAGGGCACCTGCCTCCAAACGGAAGTTCTGGGCTATGGGGGTCAGTTGGTAGCACACTGCGCCAGAGCCAGCTCCCTGCAGCCTAGAGAGGGGGTTGGTGACTCAGGGCCCCAGCGCTTCCTGTGACTCACCTTTAGTCTCAACCCTGGAAGGGGGGCGTGGAGGGGGAGAGGGGTCTCTGTAAAAGACAGGGAGGGGGAGCACTAGAGGACCTCTCTGCCCAGAGGAGGGAGCAGGGCAGCTGCAAGGGACTTGGAGGGGAGGAGGGCTGGGGACCAGGATCCTGGGTCTGAAGGGGGAGGGGCCGGGGACCAGGATCCTGGGTCTGAGGGAGGAGGGGCCGGGGACCAGGATCCTGGGTCTGAGGGAGGAGGGGCCGGGGACCAGGATCCTGGGTCTGAGGGGGGAGGGGCCGGGGACCAGGATCCTGGGTCTGATGGGGGAGCGGCCGGGGGTCTGGATCCTGGGTCTGAGGGAGGAGGGGGCTGGACCCATACTCCTGGTCCAGGAAGACTAGGAAAACTGATTCCAAAATCCTTAGGACATTTCCTTGGCCTCGTCCCAGCTGCCCCACCTTCATCCCAGCCCCATCTCCGGGCCTGGAATGGACCCAGATGCCTTGGAGCCCAGCCGGAAGGGGCCAAGGACAAAGAAAGAGCTGTTTAACTCGGCCTGGTGGTGGAGCGGGTGAAGAGGTAGTCTCATATGGAAAGGTCACTCATCACCCAGGGCTTGTGCAGGGAAAGGCGGGGCTCAGCCCAGGGGAAGACGTCCAGAAAGTCTGAGGCCTGTGGCGGCAAATCCTCCAACTGCTGTCTTTTGGATTTAGGCATTTGGAGGCTTCGGGGCATTGGGATACTGCCACCTGGTGCTGTTTGAGGGAACTGCAGGCTCTCTGCTTTTCCAGCCTAGTATCCATCTATTGCGCACCTGCTGAGAGTCAGGTACTGCTCTACACGTTGGGGATACAGTAATAACAAAACAGACAAAATCCCTGCCCCCATGGAGCTTCCTGGCTAAAGGAGGGAGACCCTGTGGTTCTGTCAATCTCTCTCTTGCTTTTGCTTTGTCTCTGTGAGTCTGCTTCTCTCTGTATCTCACTGGCCTTGCTTCTGAGTTTCTGTCTCCTGGTCTTTGTCCCCAGGTGCACGCCTCTCCGCTTTCATTTTTTTAATTTTATTTTTTTCGGTACGCGGGCCTCTCATTGTTGTGGCCTCTCCCTCTGCGGAGCACAGGCTCCGGACATGCAGGCTCAGAGGCCATGGCTCACGGGCCTAGCTGCTCCGCGGCATGTGGGATCTTCCCGGACCAGGGCACGAACCCGCGTCCCCTGCATCGGCAGGCGGACTCTCAACCACTGCGCTACCAGGGAAGCCCCGATTTTATTTTTAAAATAAATTTATTTATTTATTTTTGGCTGCATTGGGTCTTTGTTGCTGTGCGTGGGCTTTCTCTAGTTGCAGTGAGCAGGGGCTACTCTTTGTTGCGGTGTGTGGGCTTCTCATTGCAGTGGCTTCTCTTGTTGTGGAGCACGGGCTCTAGGCATGCAGGCTTCAGTAGCTGTGGCACGCGGGCTCAGTAGTTTTGGCTTACGGGCTCTAGAGGGCAGGCTCAGTAGTTGTGGTGCAGGGGCTTAGTTGCTCCACGGCATGTAGGATCTTCCCGGACCAGGGCTCAAACCCGCATCCCCTGCACTGGCAGGCGGACTCCCAACCACTGTGCCACAAGGGAAGCCCTCTGCTTTTAGTTTATCCTTTGTATCTCTGTGTTCCCAACCAATTAAATATTATGTATTATGTTAAGCTATTTATCTATCTATCTATCTATATAGATATATATCTCGCAATCTGGGTATCTAGAGACTTTGGGTCAATTGGGTTAAGCCTTTTTTTTTAATTTAAAATTTATTTATTTATTTTTGGCTGCGTTGGGTCTTTGTTGCTGTGCGCAGGCTTTCTCTAGTTGCGACGAGCGGGGGCTACTCTTCGTTGCGGTGCGCGGGCTTCTCACTGCGGTGGCTTCTCTTGTTGTTGAGCACGGGCTCTAGGACTGCAGACTTCAGTAGTGTGGCACATGGGCTCTAGAGCGCAGGCTCAGTAGTTGTGGCACACGGGCTTAGTTGCTCCGCAGCATGTGAGATCTTCCTGGACCAGGGCTCGAACCCGTGTCCCCTGCATTGGCAGGCGGATTCTTAACCGCTGAGCCACCAGGGAAGCCCTGGGTTAGGCCTTGACATGGCCATGGTCACTGACTTTATTTTTGGGTGGAACATAATAACATAACACACATACAGCCTGGTTTAGAGACAGACCAGAGTTCATATCTAGCTCTGCTATCCCTAGCTGTGTGTCCTTTGAGACCTGTAAAATGGGGGGATGATTATACCCTGTGTCACAGGGTTGCTTGAGGATTAGGTGAGGTGGAATATCTGGGGCCCTCAGCACAGGACCTGGCATACATTAAGCCCTCGTGGCACATTGTTTCCCAAGCTGGCTCCAGTAATTCCTCCTCCTCTGTGCTGGTATGTGGCTTCTCCCACCAACAGGTAGACTCTTTGTCTCTTCTCCTTCAATCTGGCTGGCTTGTGACTTGCTTTAACTAATAGAATGTGGCAGAAATGATGCTGGGCCAGTTCCAGGTCCAGTTCTTAAGAGAACTAGAAGCTTTTGCTTTTGTTCTCTTAGAACTCTAAGACTGCCATGTTGTGAGGAAGCCCAAGCTAGTCACATGGAGAGGCCATGCAGAGGAGAATCAAAGCACTCTGGCCAAAAGCCCCAGTCCAGCCCCATCTGAATGCAGCTGCGTGAGACCAGCAGAAGTGCCCCGTCAACCCTCAGAATCATGAGAAATAATACACTTCTTGTTTTAAGACACTAAATTTTGGAGTGGTTTGTTATATAATAATAACAATAAATATTACACTTTTCTGTTTGAAGTTTTCCATAATAAAAAGTATGTAGGGCTTTGCTGGTGGCACAGTAGTTGAGAGTCCGCCTGCCGAAGCAGGGAACGCGGGTTCGTGCCCCGGTCCGGGAAGATCCCACATGCCATGGAGCGGCTGGGCCTGTGAGCCATGGCCTCTGAGCCTGCGCGTCCAGAGCCTGTGCTCCGCAACGGGAGAGGCCACAACAGTGAGAGGCCCGCGTACCACACACACACAAAAAAAGTATGTATATATTAATATATATGAGTACGTATATATGAATAGGTAATAGAAGAGATAATGGAAATTGCACTTTATAAATTACAGCTAGTGTTATTTTGCTTCTCTCTTTCTGCCTCTGGGTCTTTCTTGACTCTTTCAGTCTCTGCTTGTCTTTGATATTTTCCTGTCTCTCTTTCTCTATCTCTTTCTCTCTGTGTGTCTACTCCTATCTTACCAAAAGCCCTCCTGCCACTTTCCCGTCCACTTACTTTGCTCCACCACATTGGCCTTCTTGCTGATCCTCAAACATGCCATGCTCTTTCCTGCCTCAACATCTTGGTGCTTGCTTCTTCCTCTGCCTGAATGCTTTTACCTCCAGTCTCCTCTTGGATCATTTCCTTACTTCATCCAGTTCTCTTTTCAATAGAGTCTCTTCCTTGACCATCTCCTCAGAAATGCTCCTCTCCCACTCCATAAATAACTCTGCATCATATTTCATTGCTACGTCTTTATCATGGCGCATGGCATTTATCTAAATGATCCTGTTTTCTTATTTTTCTACTTGTTCAGGACAGGGATTTTGCCATCTCCAGTGTTTAGAACTGTGCCTGGCACAGAGGAGATGCTCAATGGCTATTTGTTGAAGGAATGCTCTTATTCAGTAGTGCTGATTGACTCTTCTTCGACTCCACCCTCCTGCCCTGTTCCACACTGTTCTGGAAATCGGAAGGATGTCATTTCCTCATTTCCGTGTCCTTTGTCTCACCTATCAATTGAGTTGCTGTCTGTGGTTCTGAGACCCAATGCTGTGGATCTGTCCTTGGTGCTGACCTAGGCTCCCACCTGCATTAACCTGGGGAGGGCAACAGAATCTTAGGAGAGGGGCGCTGTGAGCGTGATCCAAGCACTGGACCACCTGGGTCACTGAGAACAGCAGGCATCTGAGTTCTGAAGGGGGAAGTGCCTGGGTCACTGGGTTCAACAGGTATTTGTTTTATCTATCGCCTATCTGTCTATCTATCCATGTATACGTATACGTATATATATTATTATTATGCAAAACTTCAAACAAGCAGAAGTGAACAGAAGAGTATAATAAACCTCACGTACCCATCTAACAAAAGCAACTCATTGTTAATTGCATTTCATCTGTGCCTCCACCTGCTTCCTCACTTCCTATATTATTTTCATGCAAATCCCAGACATGATATCATTTAATTGTATGTCGTATTTTAATTTTGTTTCTTTCTGTGGAGTTATGGCTTACACGTTGGAAAGGTCACAAATCTTTTTTTTTAATTAATTAGTTAATTTATTTATTTTTGGCTGCGTTGGGTCTTCGTTGCTGCGCGCGGGCTTTCTCTAGTTGCGGCGAGCGGGGGCTACTCTTCGTTGCGGTGCGCGGGGTTTTCATTGCGGTGGCTTCTCTTGTTGTGGAGCATGGGCTCTAGGCACGCGGGCTTCAGTAGTTGTAGCACGTGGGCTCAGGAGTTGTGGCACACGGGCTTAGTTGCTCCACGGCATGTGGGATCTAGTTCCCCGACCAGGGCTCGAACCCATGTCCTTTGCATTGGCAGGCGGATTCTTAACCTCTGCACCACCAGGAAAGTCCCCCACAAGTCTTAAGTGTACAAATTGATGCAGTTCTACCTGTGTATAGACACGTGTGACCATCACCTCAGGCAAGTCATAGAGCATCTCCATTGCCACAGGAGGTTCTCCTGAACCGTCTCCCAACTGATACACCAGAGATAGCCAGCATCCTGACCTCTGTCACCAAAGATTAGAAAGCCACAATATGGGAGTCCAAAAACCTAGGCTCTTGCCTTAACTTTGCTGTTGGCATTAGTTTTTTTTTTTTGTATGCAATATACCATACGTGCAGAAAGTGCATACCATATAGAGATTTATATTGGACAAATGATTACATTTGTGCATCCCCATGAAATTACCACACGCCCAGAGAGAATACTGCCACTCCCCAGAATCTTCCTGTGTGCTTCTTTATGACCACCGCCTTCTTCCCAATCTCCAGAGGAAGCCACAATCCTCATGCATAAGGGACTTTACTCCTCAGCCCTGACACACTGTTTTCTCACTCCTTCCTTCTCCCTCCAAGCCCCTCAACACTAAGTGGCCCCTGACCCTGGAGACCATGAATGAGAGACCCCATCACCAGCCTCTCCTTGGTGTCCCTACCTTCAGTCTCACTCCCCCAGTCTGTCCCCTGCGTGCTCACAGGGAGAGCTTCCCATCCCCTGGCTTCGACCATACCTCTCCCCTGCTCGAAGCCCTTCCATGGATCCCCATTGGCTGCAGAATAAGTTCAGGAAACTTTAGCTTCATCTGACATTTTAAGCCCCTCAGGAGCGCTGCCATCACTTCATCCTCATCTTTTCTCTCATTTTGTACACAGACCAAGCCTTTCTGCACTCCGCCCTTCCTCCTTCTCCTTTGCCAATTCCTACTTGTCACTTAAGTGTCTTCTCAGAGATTCGTTCCTATCAGAAGCCTTCCCTGGTCTTCCTCTTTGGAGCTCCCCTAGACCCCCATACTTTATGATTTACCAACCATCAGCCTCTGGGTTTGTGACTGACTCTTTCCAGACCAGGAGGACAGGGTTGGGTCTGACTCATTGCTGGGTCCCTGGCGTCACTGGCTCAGAAGAATAGGTTATAAATGTTTGCTGACTGTCCCTCCCTGCAGCTCCCTCTGTCTCTTACTTGTTCCTGCTTCTGTCCTGCTGTCCCTCTGCCATTTAACAAGTGTTTCCTAGAATCAAGGACATGGAGAACAGGCTGGGGGTTGCCAAGGGGGAGGGGGTTGGGGGAGGGATGGATTGGGAAGTTGGGGTTAGCAGATGTAAGCTTTTATATATAGGATGGATAACAAGTCCTACTCTTCAGCACAGAGAACTATATTCAATATCCTATGTTAAACCATAATAGAAAAAAATATTTAAAAAAGAATGTATATATATGTATAACTGAATCACTTTGCTGTACAGCAGTAATTAACATAACATTGTAAATCAACTATACTTCAATAATAATAATGATAAAAAGCAAACAAACCAAGTGTTTCCTTTCATGAGCTGTGTGGGCTGGCCCTTCTGTCTGGAATGCTCTTCCTCATTCTGTCCACCTGGTGACCTCCCTCATCATTCACGACCCAGCACAGGCTCCGTTCTCTATGAAATCACTCCTGATGCCCTAACCCCCAGTCAGAGGTTTTTTTCTCTACCTGCCAGCCCTTCCAGCCCAAGTACTTCCTTTTGTTTTTGTTTTTTGTTTTTTTTTTTTGCGGTACGCGGGCCTCTCACCGTTGTGGCCTCTCCCGTTGCGGAGCACAGGCTCCGGATGCGCAGGCTCAGCGGCCATGGCTCACGGGCCCAGCCGCTCCGCGGCACGTGGGATCTTCCCGGACCGGGGCACGAACCCGTGTCCCCTGCATCGGCAGGCGGACTCTCAACCACTGCGCCACCAGGGAAGCCCCCATTCTACTTTTTTACTGCCTTTTCCCTCTTACCCAAACCAGATATTTCTCGTGCACTGCAGTTAGCAGACAGCAATAAGTAGGTGTTGAATGAGTATTTTTAAATGACTAAATATTCAAACAGATGATCACAGATCAAGATGACAAAGAGAGGGAGTTCATTAAATCCCGCCCACAACCACTGTGAAGTAGGACCTTGTCATTATTGTAGGTTTTATTTTCACCTCTGCCTGGCAAGTTAGGAAACATAGTCTCAGTGAGATTAAGTAACTTGCCCAAGGTCACCCACAGGCAAAATGCTGAAGCTGGAATTCGAACCCATGCAGCCTGGCTCCAGGCTCTGGAGGGAGAGCCTAGGACCAGGAAACCCACAACCAGGAAATGGGGTTGTGGGGAGCCTGGGCCTGGTTGGTGCTCAGCAAGCAGGATCTATGATCAGGTTTGCTCTGCATGCGGGGTGGGATGTGGCTGTTTCTCCCCACCCTGGGATGCTAGGGACCTTGCCCAATTTTTCCCAGGCCCGCTGACCAGGTAAGGGCTGGGCATCAGTAGGGAAGCAGGAGGGAGGGAGGGAGAGACAGAGAGAGAGAGAGAGAGAGAGAGGAGAGACAGGAGTGCAGCTCTTATTTTCCACATTCCAGGAACTGAAGCAGTGAGAAGGGGGCGCGTGTGCCCTGACCCCAGCATCCTGCTCAGGAAGGGGCTGGAGGGGCTATGAGGAGAGCCCGAGGGGTCCTCCCAGAGTGCTAGCCAGCAGGGTAGCCATGAGGTGAAGGACTATGACGGTGGGGGGGGCGCCCCAGGAGGGACGGTGCCCGAGGCACTGCTGAAGGCAGAGGTGCCCCTCACAGCAGCAGCCCTGAAGGTCGATGTTTGTCCACGGGCTGGTGGTGCCCCGGGTGGTGCAGGAGGGCCGGTGGCAGGTTCTGATGTACACAGGGACTGAGAAATTGCCTGGGAGGGGGGCAGTGAGGAGGGTCAGAACCGAGGGAGGCAGCTGCACCTGAACCTCCACCTCAGAGATCACAGCCATGACTGGGTCCTCAGACTTACTTCCAGTCCCCTCCTTAGACCAGAGCCATGCCTCCTCCCTCAGTCCAGGACCATGCCTCCTTCTTTAGACCAGGGCCGTGTCTCCCTGTCAGCCTTGCCCTGCCTCCACACCCCTTGCCCAGGCCCTCACACCCTCCCAGCCTCTCACCAAAGGTCATGCTGCCATTGCCCTGGAAGCAGATGCTTTGGTCCTGGTGACACTGGACCCGCCGGAACTTCTCCGGGGTGCAGTCCTCCGGGTGGGTCCCCACTCAGGAGTAGCACTTGGCGCCGCTGAGCGTCGGCGGGTTGGGCGCTGGCAAGAGAGCGTGGACGCACACTCAGGTAACGGTCCTCGGTACGGTCGTGCGGGTTGTGCATTGCGCCAGGGCTCCAGTCTGGCCCGACTTGGGCGGTGGAATCCCAGCGCGCCGGGAGGAGGAGCCCAACGGAGACCACACCCCTCCCCGGGCGCGCGCGCGGGCCGGGGCCCCTCCCAGCCCCGTACAGTCCCGCCCCACACCCAGCCCCGCCCCTCGCATACCTCGGCTCAGGTTGGCGAGGGAGTCGTGGGTCTGGAAGTTCGCGTTGCAAAGTCGGTCCCGCAGCCGCGCACCACCGAGTAGTTAGGCGGCAGCGCCTTGTCATTCCACTGCATCTGGCCCGTAGCCGGGCCTGTCCAGCAGCCCTTCTGTACCATGGTCAATGAGGCGCGGTACCCTGGGAGCGAGGGGATGGGGACTGGAGCGCTGCCTCCCCCGCAGCCCTTCTCCTCCTCTCCCACGCCCCCTCCTCTCCACCTCTCTCCCTCTAGTCTCAAGTCTCTTGCTCCTCTGTCTTCTCGCTTCTCACTCAACCTGGCTTCTCCCTCCAGCCCTGCCCTTCTCTTTCGTCCCTCGCTCCCTGTCAAACTCTGCTTCCTTCTACACCGCCTCCCCCTCTCCTCTCATCACCAACCCTTTCCTCCTCCTCCTTTTCTCTCCTTCCCCTCTTCCGCTTTTCTGCCCCTCTCCCACCTCCTCTTCCTGGCCCCCCACTGTCTCCTCCTCCCACCTCCTGCCCCCCCATCCCCTCCTTCTTTCTCTCCCTTCTCCTCCAACCTCCACCTCCGCATCTCTATCCTGACCTTCCCTCCCCTCTTCTGCCCGGTTCCTTCCCAACCCCTTGTCTCCTCCTCCCCCCCCCCCCCCCCCCCCGGTCTAATCTTTCATTCTTGTCCTTGTCCCCCGCTCCCGCCCTTTTTTTGTGTGTTTCCTGCCCCTCACCAGTGTTCAGGGATAAGACAGCCTCGGAGCATCCGAGGAGACAGGAGACATTGAGGAATTTCATGCCACTGAGGTCAAAGGGCCCGAAGTAGATGTGTTGAAAGCTGTAGCATTGCAGGGCTTGGGACCCTGGGGAGAGGAGCAGGGGTGGAGTGAGAGGAACAGGCCAAGGATGAGCCTGTGCAAGGAATCAGGCTCCACCCTGCATATGACAGCCACATGGGCCAGGCTCTTCTGCTCTGAGGGGAGACAGGCCTTGTTGCCTTGAAAGAAGCAGGGGCTGCTGCTGTGGCTGGTCATGACTGTGTCTACCTCTTGGCACAGCAATGGTATCTGCACCTGCCAGTCCAGGTTTTTTTTCCCCAGGCTCTTCCAAATCTCCATCCTCCTCCAGGAAGCCCTCCAAGATTTTGATAAAGGAGGAAGTGATTCACTCCTGTTCTGCCTATCCCTTTCCCAACTATACTCATGATACCCAGTAGCACTAAAAGGTCACTGATGGAAAACAAACACTCCAGTATAGGCACTGGGATGTACAATCTCATGCTACAAATGCACACAGAGCCAGCCCCTAGCAATACAGATACACACACGCACAGAACACTTAAACACTGACGTAAACACAAAATAACAAAATTGACACAGGCTCATGCAGATCTCACAAATATACACAGAGTACCCTGAATGCATTCACACTGAGTTCTACATTTACAAGCAAAATGAGTACCACCCAGACCCTCCAATAGAAACCCCCAAAACCAAGGCACAGGATCTCACACATGCAAAATCACACTCACAGACAGAAAACTCTGTGGATATGGAAATAATCACAACACACAGACCCAGGAACACAGGAAGCCATACCCAGAGAGAGACAAATACAGACCCAAGGATCACAGACGTACAAATAAAATGAGACCCTGAAATTGGGCGAAGTTAGAGATAGACAAAAAAGAGGCCTACAAAAACAAACAATTTAAAATCATATTCAGATGCAAGATACATAGAGACACACAACAGATACACAGAGAGACAGATACACATCAAAATACCCAAACACACATACACAGAGAGAAATACAGGCCCACCAGTCATAGAGATGCATGAACACAAAGAGAAACAGAGATGCAAAATTATACACACATCTCTTTTAAAAAGAAAGTGAGGCCCGGAGATAAACAGACCCATAAAAGCATTTGTTCAAACACCCAGACATCAAAACCTGGTACAGATAAACACACACAAGCACAGAGCCCCACAGGACACCCTGACACATGGACACACAGAGAAATCGAACTCTCTTCCGTGGATGAGCGTGTGCATGTGCGCGCGCGCGCGCACACACACACACACACACACACACACAAAGTTGTTATATGCAGGCATAACCTCCTTCCCACCTCTCAAATTCCCTGCCTTTGTAGCCACTTCAGTCCTGATATGACTATGTCCCTGTCCTTACCCAAACTAGGGGAAGGGGTTGCCTGAGGATGAGGCCAAGGTTTCCTGCCAGTTCTGGAAAGAGCCCCCATGGCTCCCCAGAGGTACCTTTGAATGGGGACATGGGCAAAGAGGATGAGAAAGGCTAGAGTAGTGGAACAGAGACACTGGAGGAAATGAGTGATATGGAAAGAACAGAGGAGGGGAAGAGAACTGGAGAGGATACAGTCTCCAGGCCTCTCCCAACCAAGACCCAGGAGTCCGGGCCCCCAGCCCCTGCTCTCTCAGACCCAGGAATCAGGGCCCCTAGTTCGCTTCTCCCTGAGTCCCTGGAATCCAGCCCCCACTCTCTGCTCCCTCAGACCCAGGAGAGTCCAGCTATCTCCCACCCAACTGCCCTCTTACCACTGGACTCAAAAGTCTGAATACCTGTGAGACAGAGGACAGCCCCAAAGAGGCACGGCAGGATGGCTCTGGGGCCTCCCATTGCCAGGTTGTGGACCTGAGTGGAGACACCGAGGACAGCTCCTGCTCTGATTTCTGCGTGGCTGGTTCTCCCAGCAAAGCCCCAGCCCGGCAGGCATTCCTCCACCCCCGCCCTCCCTTGCTTGGGCTGGTTTCCTCCTAGAAAATCATGATGGGGCCTGGACTCCTGGATCTGAGGGAGGAGGGAGCTAGGGGCCTGTAACCCTTAACTTTGGGGGGATTTGTGTTTTGCAGGCTCTCTTTCTACCCTGTTCCCCAACACTGTGTTCTAGTCTGAGGTTGGCACTCATGGCCTCTTGATTTCTCCTCTTCCTCTATCCCAACACGTACCATCTATATGCGCCCACGTCTCCAGACCCAGAGACACAAACATCACCTCCTCCTTGAAGACTTCTCTGACCTGCCACGCCCTCCTACAATCATCCACCCACCTTCAGCCTCAAATACCTCCGTCTCCCAGCCTTGGTCACCCTGGGTTGGGCTAGTGTCTGTCACCGCAACAGGCTGTGAACTCCTCAGAGGCCTCAGGGGATGTTTGTGATGTTGTAGGAATGAGTGAATCGAGGAACTTATAAACAAACTGACAGGGAGATAGAGACTCCCAGAGAGGCAGTTACACATGGGATGCAAAAAGACAGACACATCCGGTGTGGACAGACGCAAATGTAGACATACAGACAAATGCAGACTTGATGAACAGGACATGCCCACAGAAGGTGTTTAATACATTTTTTATTAGACTTTTAAATGAATGAATTTTAAAACATCAGAGGAGATAGAGACACAGGCAGACAACTGGAGGGATACACTGTCCCGAGGATTCAGCCAAACCCATGTGGACACTCAGACACCAGGCAGATGGGGACTTCCAGATGGATGCTACCGAGGGTAGTGGGAGCTGATGCCAAGTTGGCATCTCCTGATCTGCCTTGCTTCTTGCGCTTGGAGGCACTGCCTGCTGGGATCACACCTACTCACCGTACCATGCAGGGTGGGTACCAGGCATGTGCAGAGACCTAGGTTCACGAACCCGCAGATGAATGGGCAGAGGGGACACAATAGCGGTGACCAGGACAGCCTTAATGGTCTCCTGAGCTTGACTAAACTCTACACAGACTTCTTCCTGACTTTAGGCCCCCAATCTCCCTTTCCTTAGAGCATTTACTTTAGAAAACTTGTCATTGCCGATTCCTTCTCTGTCCCTTTGAAATGTAGGTAAATTTTCTCCCAGCCTCTTGCTAGTTTTACAGCCCAGGAATGTCTTTCTCAGGGGACCTGGGAGCCACCCCTCCAAAATGTCATCATCAAGGAAGATAGCACCCCTGACCCTCAGGCTCCGTGGGAGGGTAGGAGCCGAACTTGAATAAGTGGCAGTTAGCAAACACAGATGCCTAATTACAGAGAAAAACATTTGTAAACTCAGGAGTAAGTCAGGGTGCTGGACCATCCCATGCACCAACCTCCCCTCTGTCTCTGGCATTTTCCCACTAGCTCATCCAGCTGAAAACCCCTCCCACCTTTTGTTTCAGTGGAGTTGAGTTCAGTCTCTCTCTCTTATTGCCATAGTCTTGAATAAAGTCTCCCGTGCCTGTTTAACTTTGTTCGGTGCGATTTTTCTTTGACAGCAAACACCCAGGAACTGTGGATACTCACTAGGGTTCTGGACTCACCCTCGTTTTGCCAAAACCCTGCTCCTCCCAACAGGCCTCACTTCCCTGAACCTGTTTTGTATCCAAATTATTCTTCCTGTTTCTCCTGTTCCTGCCTCTCTGTCAGGGGCTGGCCCTTCAGGGAGAGGGTGGAGCTAAGGACCCCTGGGGAGTAGAGACTGTCCAGGAAAGGAGGCTGGGTTTTCTGAGGCCCCAGTGGAAGGTGGGGGCATTGGAGGTATTCACAGTTTCAGAGACTGAGGCTTGAAGAGTTGGCTGACCAGCCCATTTAGTGTGTGAGCCTGTGTGTGAGCATGTGTGTGTGTGTGAGTGAGCGTAAGTGACTGTACGAGCGTGCGGCTGTGCCCGTGTGATTTGAACTCTGGTAGCCTTCAGGTACCTTTGCAGGCTGTGAGGTATCAGGTGGGAAGCTCCCCACTGCAGGAGGCTGTCGATGAAAAAAAAAATCAATGGTCGATCTAAGAAAGAAATGGAAAATTTTATTCGAGCCAACCTGAGGATTATAACCTGGGAGACAGTCTTTCAGAAAGCTCTGAGGACTGTTCTGCCCATTAGAGGTCAAAGCACAGTTATATAAGCTTTTGAGGCAAAGAGTTATCCAACAAATGATGTATTGACAGTTTATACAATCCAGATCTGTATGTACAAAGCAAGTAGTGGGTTACTGTGATCCCTTACAAGATTAAGAAGGAACATTATCTCCTAAGGAAGTCTGTTCAATACACACTAAAGGGAAAGGCAGAGGCCCAAACTGGTAGAAAATAATTTTATGTTTAAATTTTTCTTGTCTTGCCATAAAATATAAATTTTATTTCATCCAGGTAATCCAATGGAGACCCAGTGATCTAGGTCTAGAGATTTTGGCAGGGCTCTTGCATCCATCCACAGAGCATGAACTCCAAGCTCCCTATGAACCCAGAAATTCTTTTTTTTTTTTTTTGTAATCACGTTTTAGTAATTAAGCTTTGTAATTAAGTGATTAATTATTTGAGAGATTGGAGAAAATGGAGGATGCTCTGTGGTAGCCATTAAAGAGCTATTTTTAAAACTTTTTACTGTAGAAATTTTCAAACACACACAAGCATACAGAAAATAGCATACCCACTACCCAGACTCAACAGTTTTTAACATATCTACTAATCCTATGTTATTCTTACCCCCTTTGGTGCTCTTAAGGGCATTGAATTGGATGCCTTCATTATTTTCTCAAAATATTAATTTTCCGTAAAACAACATTTAAAAGTTGGTGATTTTCAAAGTGTAACTTTGGCTTATGTTCTAAGATGCAATCTTCAGGAACGTAACGTACAATTTCTAAAAGAGTGTTTAACCACTACCTCGAGTTGAATTCTTAGTCCTATGATGTCACCAAATCGACATATTTGCATATTGAATAGTTTCAAATTTATTTGCGATACATGTATTTTCAATATATTCCAACATTTATTAGACGCTGAAGAGTAGCTGTAGAGCGCTTGAATGATATTTTAAAATTCAGTGGTATAGAAATTTTTGCTGCATTATTCACTATCCAGTTTAAAGGATGGGCAGCACAAGGATTTGCTCCTTCAAGAAGAGAGAAAGGAGGCAGATCGGGGGTGTTACCTAGAGTCTCTGCCCAGCCCCAACCACCTACAGGAGCATCCGTGTGGATGTCCTCAACTGCCCGGTGTTTGAGCGTCTACATGGGTCAGTCCAATTGTTACCAAGTCCAAGCTCGTACTGCTTGCCGCAGGACAGACCAATAAATGGAGAGACAAGTTGCTGGGGCCAGGAATAGCGACTTTTTTCAGAAAGCCAGCATACTGAGTAGGTGGTGGACTAGCGTCCTAAAGAACCATCTTGCCCAGGTTTGGATGCTAGTTTCTTTTATAGAACAAAGAGGGGGAGGTGAGGAGGTAAAGTAAAAAAGGTGATAAGGTGTTGCAAATAGTTCCTGGTTCTTCTTTCCTGCAGCCATTCACAGGTCAGGGCCTGGTCAGGATGTTTCCTGTGAGCTTAAACAAAGGTATTTTAGCTTAACACTCAGACATGGGAGGCAGGGTTCCAGGAGATGGGCCATTATGTATACTTTAAGCTACAGGCGACATCCCTTTAGTGATTACTTTGAAGCAAAAGCAATAGAATACAAAGGTTAAAGGAAAAGAAACACATCCAATATGGAGTCAGATTTGTTCTTCCCTGTTACAGAATGCCTTGGAAATTTTTCAAGGATCTTTTGTTGTATTCTGTAAGCTTCCATGCACTCTTCCATTTCCATGCACATTTACAAATACCTGGCCTCTTAAATAATTTTCCCCCCAGATTTGGTTTGTTTAAGCAGTTTACTAAATGTGTGCATCACCTGTCTTAGTATATATCATCTACTGGACAAAATTCCCGAAAGTGCTCACATGTAAGAATCAGTGCAGTCTGGGACTCTGTCCATCCAGCAATAATTGTTTTCTTTTTAATTAATTAATTAATTTAAATTTTATTTATTTTTGGCTGTGTTGGGTCTTCGTTGCTGCATGTGGGCTTTCTCTAGTTGCGGTGAGCGGGGGCTACTATTCATCGTGGTGCGCGGGCTTCTCACTGTGGTGGCTTCTCTTGTTGCGGAGCACAGGCTCTAGGCATGAGAGCTTCAGTAGTTGTGGCTCGTGGGCTCTAGAGCGCAGGCTCAGTAGTTGTGGCACATGGGCTTAGTTGCTTTGCGGCATGTGGGATCCTCCCGGACCAGGGATAGAACCTGTGTCCCCTGCATTGGCAGGTGGATTTTAAACCACTGTGCCACCAGGGAAGTCCCTGTGTAGTTTCTAATATATGTTCATAACGAACTATTAAATATTCTCTTTTTTGAGGAACAAAGATCTAAATTAGAGGCAAGAGGTAAATATTTTGAATCAACTTAATATAAGCAATGCTTAGTTGATTAGCTTTGAAATGAAAGATGATATGAAATGGTAGAGAATCATAATATCATGAAAATAAAGAGTAATTTTCCTAAATTTTATTGTGAGAAATTTCAGGTGCAAAAGTGTTGAAAATTAGTTCAAATATGATGCATATACCTATCATCTAGATCAAAAGTACAGTTGACCCCTGAACAACATGGATTTGAACTGTGCAGGTCCACTTATACTTGGATTTTTTTCAAAATTTATTGGAAAAAAATTTTGGAGATTTGCAACAGTTTGAAAAAACTAACAGATGAACCATGTAGCCTAGAAATATTGAAAAAAAATTAAAGTTAGGTATGCCATGGATGCACAAATATTTGTAGATACTAGTCTATCCTTACATAGGCATAAGGTGAGTGATATTATAAAATCAATAATGTTAGTTTTCTCACTGTTTTATAACTTTGCTTTCAAAGAATTACAGTATTGTACAGTATGCCTCTCTCTCTTATAACTGGGGAAACTGTGTATCAGCCTATCATCATAGGTGTTTTTTTTTCTAAAGCAACAATGTTCTCAATACTGTATTATGAATATGACTGTAATACTGTATGCCATAAAAATTTTATAATGATTCATTCATTAGTATATAGGCTAGGCTACCATAAAGCAATTGTATCAATTACTCTAGACTACCATAAAGCAATATTGCTGCTTCTTTGTGATCAATGCATGATAATGTTATACCTGTGAATAAATATGAATTGCTTTTTCACATTTTTATTTTTGATGTCTAGTGTTAGTAATACATATAACATCTACAGTGCTTTGTATCATATAAGACAATATTGATGTAGGTACTGACAGACCATTCATCTTGTAAACTGACAAGTAAACTTATGGTACCAATAAATATAGTATAATACTGTATTTTCTCTTCCTTATGATTTTCTTAATAACATTTTCTTTTCTCCAGCATACTTTATTGTAAGAATACAGTATAATACATATAACATACAAATTACCTGTTAATTGAATGTTTGTTATTGGTAAGGCATCTGGTCAACAGTAGGTTATTAGTAGTTAAGTTTGGGGGGAGTCAAAAGTTATACATGGATTTTCGACTGTGTGTGGGGTTGGCATCCCAACCCCTGCATCGTTCAAGGGTCAACTATATTAACATTTGCTTATTCTATGTTTCTGCATCAGTTAGCTTCTGCTGTGTAACAAACAACAAACAAAAAGGGTTAACAACAAGCCCTTTATTTATCTCCTGATCCTCTGTGTCTCCTGGGTTGTTCTTCTGGTATGGGCTGACTTGACCAATCTCTGTTGGGCTCTCTTATGTTTCTATGGTCAGCTGATGGGCTGGATGATCTAGGATGGTCTCACTCACAAGACTGGTAGTCGGCTGGCTATCAGTCAGGCCTCAGTTCTCCTCCATATGGCCTCTCATCTTCCAGCAGGCTAGACTGGACATTTTTCACATGGAAATGACATGTTTCCAAAGGGCAGAGAGAAAGGGCAACCTCCAATAAGGAAGTGCTTTTCATGCCTCTGCTCAAGTTACGTTTGCTAATGTCACTGGCCAGCAAGTCACAAGGCTTGCCCAGAATCAGTGTGGAAGGGCATTAACCGTGTGGATAGAAGGAGGGGAATAACTTGTGGTTACTTTTGTTCTATTTAACTATCACTATTGAACCAATAAAAGCAAATGGAAGATATCATTTTGCTTCACTTATAAATATAAATCATGTAGTAAGCAAAGGATCTTTCCCTAATGTGACTCTCCTCTTCCCTCTCGGCAGGCTATTTTTTTAAAAATTGAAGTAGAGTTGATTTACAATGTTGTGTTAGTTTCAGGTATACATTAAAGTGATTCAAATATATATATTCTTTTACGGATTCTTTTCCATTATAGGTTATTACAAGATACTGAATATAGTTCCCCATGCTATACAGTAAGTCCTTGCTGTCTATCTATTTTATGCATAATAGTGTATATCTGTTAATCCCAATCTCCTAATTTATCCCTCCCTCCCCCTGCCTTTTCCCTTTTGGTAACCATAAGTTTGTGTTCTATGTGAGTCTATTTCTGTTTTGTAAATAAGTTCATTTACATCATTTTTTAGATTCCACATATAAGTGATGTCATATGATATTTGTCTTCCTCTGACTTATTTCATTTAGTATGATAATCTCTAGGTCCATCCATATTGCTACAGATGGCATTATTTCATTCTTTTTTTATGACTGAGTAATATTCCCTTGTATATATACCACATCTTCTTTATCCATCTTATCTGTTGATGGACACTTAGGTTCTTCAGGCTATTTTTAAAGGGCTAAATGATTTGAAACTTGGTCATTCATCTCCCATTCACACAATAACTGCAACAATAATGAAGAACAAAGGAAGACCCACAGGGCCAACTGAGAGAAATATTTACAAACATGAACTTTTACCCACAAAGAAGTTACAGGTTTGAGCCACAACATCTATTAAAACCCTTTGGAGAATCTATTTTATTTGTGTGATCAAGATAAAAGCACAACCAGATGGGCCTAGGTGGCTTGAGGCAAGAGGTGCCCAGTGCCGGCATGAGGTCAGGCACTGGGTTGTGCCCATGTGGAATTGGCCAGAGTTCATGCAGGGATGATTGCCGCATCAGTGAATCAAGAGAAACAATTTTCCCAAGGCCCCAGGCACAGCTGAGGCTGAGAGGATACGAATGAGATGTGTCTGAACCCTTCCCTAATTAAATTCTTCTACACAATTATCTGAGCCTAGTTATGATTAGAGTTTAGAGCCTAAACTACTGATACTATATCATTAATGGTTAATTGCCTATTAAAAGTTTCTATTTCTTCTTCTTTTTTAAAATCTTTATTTATTTGGCTGCACCAGGTCTTAGTTGTGGCATGCATGAGGGATCTAGTTCCTTGACCAGGGATCGAACCTGGCCCCCTGCATTGGGAGCGCGGAGTCTTAGCCACTGGACCACCAGGGAAATCCCTCTATTTCTTCTTGTCAATTCTTTAAGTTGTATCTTTCTAGGAAATTGGTTATGTCATCTATTTTGTTGTTGTTGGCCATGCTGTGCAGCTTGAGGGATCTTAGTTCCCGATCAGGGATGGAACCCTGACTCCTAGCAGTGAGAGTGCTGAGTCCTAACCACTGGACCACCAGGGAATTCCCATCTGTTTTCAAATTTATTCTAATTAAAAAGTCTTCTATTTTTGTGTAGTCTTTTCCCTTCTTAATATTATTTATTTGTGCCTTTTCTCTGTTTTATTAATCACCTCAGAAGTGCATCACTTCAAATACTCACTTTAAATAAGCAGTGGTTGGTGTTTAGCCTCTCTGTTGCATCAGTGTTTTCTACTTCATTAATTTATGCTTATAATTTGCTTTGACCCATTTTCTGTTATTCATTCTGTTATTCTTTGTTTTCTAACTTCCCAAGATAGACAAAGCCTATAATTTTCATCCTTTTTAGTTTCCTCTTCCTTTGAACTTATGTAATAAGTACCCAATAGAGTTCATACCTTTATCTGTACCCAATAAACTTCATACCTTAATTTCTTGGCATTCTATTTATGTTGTTTGCTGTTTTTGCTACTGTAATACATGGTGGCTTGTTTCCTTATGTTAACTTTGGGTTTATCTGTAAAAACTCTTCAATGCATGAATGGAAGTTACAATCCTCCAGAGAATTTCCTTGATGATTTCTCCAAGCACCCTGGTATTCCAAGCCCAGGATCAATCTTATACTCATTTCTCAGCCTGAGTTTCCCAGAACATGCTGGCAGTATAAATCAAGGTACTAACAAAATATTAAAAGAGGCAGACAGCAACTTACAAAAAAAATCTTATGTCATGCCCTAGTTGGTTTCTTCCAAAAATGTAAGGTTGGTTTAACATTTTAAAAAATCTATGTATTCTACCATGTACCAAAAACATGTATTCTACCGTGTTATCAAAATAAAGAGGAAAAATTTTACGGTCATATTTGTAGACACAGAAAAGACATTTGATAAATAATCAACAGAAATTCATAATAATAATGAAAACTCATAGCAAACTAATAATTGAAATGAACTTATTTCTTTGGATTGAGTGTGTGTTTTTTTTAAAAGAAGGAGAAAACATCATACTAAAGAACCCACTCGGGCTTCCCTGATGGCGCAGTGGTTGAGAGTCCGCCTGCCGATGCAGGGGACACGGGTTCGTGCCCCGGTCCGGGAAGATCCCACATGCCGCGGAGCGGCTAGGCCCGTGAGCCATGGCCGCTAAGCCTGCCCGTCCGGAGCCTGTGCTCCGCAACGGGAGAGGCCACAATAGTGAGAGGCCTGCGTACCGCAAAAAAAAAAAAAAGAACCCACTCAAAAAAACAACCCACCCAACAAACATACACAATGCCTGTCACACATAGTGACAGAAATATATGCTGACGCACACGCATAGATGGTCATACATACACACGTATCACACAATCACTGATACACCCCAGACCTGTCACAACCACACAACACATTCATACCCTCGCCCTGTCATGATACACACAAAAACACACTTCCACCACAGTCACAGATTCATCCTGATCCTGTCATACACAAACTGCAATCTCTCTCCTCTCTGGTGCACACACACGTATAGTCTGTCACACGGTCGCGGAGAAACACTCCGGCTCCGTCATGGTCACCAGATAAACGCATACAACGTATTTTACATGCAGTCACAGAGACATACACTGGCCATTTCGTGTGCACAGATGCCCACTTACACACACACACACACACACACACCATTCCGTCTGTCACAGGATATCTCAGGCCCGTCATGTGAACAATCATGCAAATGCAATATCACCTTTCACACAGCGTGACGTATCCTTGGCTCTACCACGCGCAGTGTTCACACACAACCCCTACACCACGTCTGTCCCTCACCGTCACTGAAGCACACTCCAGCGCTGTCGCATACTTGACTCTCCATCACACGCAGCCTGGAGACACCCTCACCTGTTTTGACGACCCCTCCCCTCTTGTCTGTCACACCATCACCTCGGTCACAGCTCGCGTTTACCTGGAGCGTTTGCCTCCGTCCATTCCCACCGCCGGCTAGGGTCGGAGTTCTCAAAGCCCTCCCCTCCACGCCCCGCAATGATTTCTCTTTACACTGAACCTGCTCCCACGCGCAGCCCAAGAACCACGAGGAAGCTCTAGGTGGACTTCCGAGACCCACGGTCATTGGGGCCCAGTGGCCTGTGGGAAATGTAGTCCAGAGCCGGAAAAGCAGGAGACATCGGAAACCCAAGGGCCCGGGGGGGTCTCCGCCCCGGAGGTTTCTGGGAGTTGTAGTCGGTGCTCGCAGTGCGCAAGCGCCGGCTCGCGCCTGCCGTGTGTGAGTGACGTCTTGGGCGTGGGATTCTAGGGTGAGTCCCCAGCGGTTGTACTTACCTGACCACGTTTGTGCCTGAACATGTTTGCTCTCCGGAAGGCCCAGTGTAGGCTGATGGTCCCTGAGGTGCGCCAGCTCCTGGACCCGCACTGGGGACACAGCAGGTGGGGTGTGTGTGAGTGTGTGTGTGACTCTGTGTTACTGTGACAGTCGTGGGACAGACTGAATGGCTGTAGATGGATGTAGCAGTGTTCCGGAGCCGGTCCCTACGGTTAGATTCTCAGAAAAATTGAGACGTGTTAACACAACCATTACAGTAGTCCCCCAGTATCTGCTGGTGTTTGCTTCCAGGACTCACTGTGGATAGTGCTGAGGATGCCGGAGTCCCTTTTATAAAATGCCATAGTACTTGCATGTGACCTGTGCATATCCTTCTCTATATATTAAGTCATCTGTAGATTACTTGTATTAGGTATTACGTACCTAATACCTAATACTATGTAAATAGTTGCTGTCATGAAGCAAATTCAAGTTTTGCTTTTTGGAACTTTTTGGGATTTTTTTTTTTAATATTTTTGATTAACGGTTGAATCCACGGATGCTGAACCCATGATATGGAGGGCTGATTGTATTTAAAAGTTATGTAGACTTACGATAAATGCATTTAGAAAACTAAGGTAATAAATACCCAACACATCACTTCCTGTTATCTATGCTATTGAGATTATGTCAATTGTGTCTGTAGGGCGGAAAAAATTATATCGTGGTGTATCACTGTACATCTCTTCCCAACTCCACCTTCAGTGATACCACATTGGCAGCTAGAAACTGGCGGTGACAGGACTGTTTACACCATGGGAATTGGCAGTTACTACAAATGAGGGCCTGATTTATTGTTTTGTTGATCTGGGGATGGGGAAGCTTCCCAAAGTCCTACCTCCTCGTCCTGCAATGTCCCTCCAGCACCGTCTTTTGGTTAAGCTTATCATTGTGAGCTGAGGCAATTAATTGATAATGGAAACTTATGACTTACCATGTTTTCACTTAACAAATATCAAAAACAAATGTTGATAGTATACAGTATTGTTGAGAATGTGGGGGAATGAGAACGCTCATAGGTAGCTGTTAGTAATGACTACAGTCTTTTTACAGTTGAGTTGGGTAGTATCTATCACAATGTCTGAAAGCAAACCCTTAATCAACCAGCATTTTTACATATAAGATTCTAGCTTACAAAAATGCTGACTTGAAAGAAAAAGATGTGGATACAGTAATGCTTACTGAAGCCGTGTCTGTAATACTGAAGAACTGAAATTAACCTCAATGTTTATCCTTTGAGGAATTGTTAGTCTATGCTGAACAACATGGTAGCTACTTGTGGCTATTTACAATCATTACAATTAAATAAAATTTTAATATGTAGTTCCTTAGTCAAACTAGTCACATTTCAGATGCTTGTTAGCCAGTGTGACTAGTGGACAGTTAGATAATAATTCAACATTAAAAAGAAGGAGTTAAATCTCTATACCTGACATAAAATGAAGTAGAGGAATTGTGTTCAAGTGAAAAGGGGAAATAGCAGAACAATATGTATAGCATGATCCCATTTCTTTACAAAATAGATGATCTTGGGGCTTCCCTGGTGGCACAGTGGTTAAGAAACTGGCTGCCAATACAGGGGGCAACGGGTTCAAACCCTGGTCTGGGAAGATCCCACATGCCATAGAGCAACTAAGCACGTGTGCCACAACTACTGAGCCTGCACTCTAGAGCCCGCGAGCCACAACTACTGAGCCCGTGTACCACAACTACTGAAGTCTGTGTGCCAGAGCCTGTGCTCCGCAACAAGAGAATCCACCACAATGAGAAGCCTGCGCACCGCAATGAAGAGTAGCCCCCGCTCGCCGCAACTAGAGAAAGCCCGTGTGCAGCAACGAAGACCCACTGCAGCCAAGAATAAATAAATAAATTTATTCAAAAAACAACAAAAAACAACAAAAACATACACACACACACAAAAACAAAAAACAGTACTGAGTGAAGCAGGCACATTGTGTTAAAATTATCATCTGTTTGTCAATCATATACATTAAACTTTCTGTCCCAATTCAATTTTTAAAAATATAACTATTGCCATTCAGGCATTTTTTTTTTTGGATATTTACAAATAATTATCAAGTCAAATCTCTCAGTATTTTAGTGTTTTTACCTTTGGTGTTATGCTTAGAAAATCCATGCCTATATCAGAATTTAAGTATATATTTACCTGATTTTCACTGAGTCATTTAATTATTCCATGCATTGTAAATGTGTGTGTGCACACGTGTGTATATATATATAAAATAAAATTGGTATATAATTACTCCCACACACATACTGTTAGTCCATTTACTTAACTCTGTCTATTGAATAAACCATCTTTCTCCTACTATATTAAATAATGTACTTCCCAGATATTAGTTTTCCATTATATTTGGGCCTTTCACTTAACGGTTTACTTTGATCCTTTGATAGATCTATTAATTTGTTAACCTCTTCAGCTCTATTTTGGTTGCTTTTTGTATGGTATATCTTTTTCTGTCCTCTTAATTTTAACCTATTTGTGTCTTCTTTGCAGCAGTGTTGAATGATAAAGAAGTAGACTGGCCTTTGTGCCTGGTTCCTGGGAGGGAGACTCCAAATCCTTGGAATTTCCTGAGTAATAAGAATGTCTTTGTTATTCATAAGCCCCTTAGATCACACTGGAGTTTATTCTAATAAGGTGATTCACAGGTAACCCCTCAGTAGCTTCAGAATAGGGGCTTGTCATGCTGGAAAGACCAACTGTGTGATTACAGGGTTGGGGATTTGAACCATGTGATATCGGTTCTACCTAGGCGGGGGTGGGGAGGCTACAGATCAAATTCAATCCATGGCCAATAATTAAAGCTAATACAACTCAACAACAACAACAACAAAACCCTAAACAATCCAACTTAAAAATGGGCAGAGGAGCTGAATAGACATTTTTCCAAAGAAGACATACAGATGGCCAACAGGTACATGAAAAGATGTTCAACATCACTAATTATTAGGGAAATGCAAATGAAAACCACAATGAGACATCATCTCACATGTGTTAGAAAGGCTATTATCAAAAAGACAAGAAATAACAAGTGTTGGAGAAAAGGGAACCCTCCTACACTGTTGGTGGGAATGTAATTGGTGCAGCCACTTTGGAAAAAAGGATGGGAGATTCCTCAAAAAATTAAGAATAGAGCTACCATATGATCCAGCTATTCCACTTCTGGGTATTTGTCCAAAGAACATAAAAACACTAACTGAAGATGATATATGCACCCCTATGTTCATCTTAGTATTATTATTAATAGCCAGGATATGGAAACAACCTAAGTGCCCGTCAACAGATGAATGGATAAAGAACATGTGGGAGATAACACACACAAACACACAGGAATATTATTCAGCCATAAAAGGTGAAATCCTGCCATTTGCAACAACATGGATGGACCTTGAGGGTATTATGCTAAATGAAATAAATCAGAGAAAAACAAGTAATATATGGTTTCGCTCATATGTGAGATATAGAAAAAGAAACAAAAAACAAATGAACAAACCAAATCAAACCAAATGTTTAGATATAGAGAATAGAGTGGTGGTTGCCAGAGGGGAAGGAATAGGGGGTGGGTGCGGGAAGGTGAAATGGTTACAGGGAGTGTGTGGCTTCACCACACTGACTCCATTTTGTCAACTCCATCTCAGGCCCACAGTCCTACCCTCTCCCTTTTCTGAGTGACTGAACTTTAGCCTACTCACAAGGAATGCACCCAAGCCAGGTAAGTTCCCTATCAATTTTTACCCTTGCCTTCATCTGATACGAAAACTGGAAGAATGCCTTTGCTGGTGCAGATGGTCAATGGTCAAGAGACCCCCAGAGACAGGAAAAATCCCCAGTTCTTGTCAGTGTGGGTATGCTTCTTACTTGGTAGTCAGATTCTATTTTTAGCTTCGGCCCCTTTGAACTCCCCTGTGCCCTTTTCGATGACATGGAGTGCAGCTGCGAATGCTTCTGGATCATCCATCCAGCAGATCTTTCCCGCCTGTATGTAAGTTACCCATAATAAACTTCATAATTGCACTTTATGGAGTGGCCTGCTTCATATTTCAGCTTCAAAGTTCCTTCTCAGTTCAGAGGATATTACTCGATATCTTGGCTTCCCAACAGGGGGTCAACTGTAGAGTCAGGGATGGAAGCTAAATTTTTGGTGGTAGGCATGCCTTAGTGTATACAGAAGTAGAAATATAATGTTGTACACATGAAACATATAATGTTATAAACCAATGTTACCTCGATTTAAAAAAGAAAGAAAGAAAGGAAATAATGGCCCCAAACTTCCCAAATCTGGGAAAATGTATGCCATCCAGATTCAAGAAGCCATATAGGGGCTTCCCTGGTGGGGCAGTGGTTAAGAATCTGCCTGCCAATGCAGGCGACACGGGTTTGAGCCCTGGTCTGGGAGGATCCCACATGCTGCAGAGCAACTAAGCCCCTGCGCCACAACTACTGAAGCCCGCATGCCTAGAGCCCTGCTCCACAACAAGAGAAACCATTGCAATGAGAAGTCTGCACACCGCAAAGAAGACCCAACACAGCCAAAAATAAATAAATAAATTTATATTAAAAAGTGAAGTCATATAGAGTCAAAACAGGATGAATCCAAAGTAATCCACAGTGAGACACATTGTAATCAAATTGTCAAAAGTCAAAGACAGAGAGAATTTTGAAAGCAACAAGAGAAAAGCAATTCGTCATGTACAAGGGGACCCCTATAAGACTCTCAGCAGATTTCTCAGCAGATGTCTTGCAGGCCAGAGGGAGTGGGATAATATGCTGAGGGAGTTCATCACCACTAGACCTGCCTTACAAGAAATGCTAAAGGAAGTTCTTCAAGTGGAAATGATGCCAAACAGCAACATGAAAGAATATGAAAGGAAAAGGCTCACTGGAAAAGGTAAATGTATAGACAAATACAGAATTCTGTGATATTATAATGGTGGCGCATAAATCACATTTAATTCTGAATAGAGATTAAAATACAGAAGTAAAAATAATAACTACAAAAATATGTTAGTAGATACACAATATGAAGACATAATTTGTGACATCAATAACATAAAATATGTGTGAGGGGAGAAATAAAAGTGTTGAGCATTTGTATATGATGTTATCAGTTAATACAGCTTGTTTTAAGATGTTTTGTTTAAGTCCCATGTTAACCACAAAGAAAATGCCTATAGAAGGTACACAAAAGAAAATGAGAAAGGAATCAAAGCACATCACCACACACACACACACACACAGAAAAAAAAATCAATGAAACAGAAAGGAAGCAAGGGAAAAGAGTGACAAAAAAGCTATAAGACAAACAGAAAACAATTAACAAATGACAATAGTAAGTCCTTCCCTGTTAATTATTACTTTAGATGTAAATGGATTAAACTTCTCCATCGAAAGAGAGAATGGCTGAATGAATGAAAAAAGAAACAAAATCCAGCTATATTTTGTCTACAAGAGACTCACTTCAGATTTAAAGACACACAGAGGCTGAAAGTGAAAGTGTGGAAATAGACATACCATGCAAATTGTAAATGAAAACAAGGGTGGCCATACTTATATTATACAAAATAGACTTTGTCAAAAGTTCAAGCAAGGCATAAAAATACCAAGTGAAAACACCTGAAAGTTTACTACCTTGTTATAATGATTCTTAGTATTTCTTAGTATCTTCTAACACATACACATGTAAATAACAGAGATGTATGTATTTTACACTTTTAACAGGCATTTTTTTTCACATCACTTACCTGTAAGTTTCTCCTCTGCACATACCTTCACAAGCTCCCACACTCCCCTTGTGTAGAGTATTGTTTAAAATCTGGCATACATAGCCCATAACTTTCTTCATCTTCATACAGTCATACATACCCAAATACACATGGCTGCCTTCAATTTCTATATAAAAAACTTTAAAATTTCATCACAGATAAATTCTTTATAATAAATATATTTTAAAAGTATACAATTGTGTAAATACATTCCAGTTAAGAAACAGAATACACAAAATAACTTTGAATCCTTTTGCCAACTTATCTCTTCATCATCCTGCCTTCCTGTAGCTACCACATTCCTGAATTTTATCATATCCTTTTTTAAAAAATTAATTAATTTTTGGCTGCATTGGGTCTTCGTTGCTGCACTTGGGCTTTCTCTAGTTGGGGCGAGTGGGGGCTACTCTTGTTGCAGTGCGCAGGCTTCTCATTGTGGTGGCTTCTTTTGTTGCAGAGCATGGGCTCTAGGCACACAGGCTTCAGTAGTTGTGGCTCGTGGGCTCTAGAGTGCAGGCTCAGTAGTTGTGGTGCACAGGCTTAGTTGCTCCGCAGCATGTAGGATCTTCCTGGGCCAGGGCTCGAACCTGTGTCCCCTGCACTGGCAGGCGGATTCTTAACCACTGAACCACCAGGGAAGTCCCCTTGTTTTTTATTATGTACCACTTACACAGAAAATATCATTTGTTTCGCCTCTTTTTAAAGTTTTATGAATGGAATTATACTGTATGTATATATCTATAACTCTTTGTTTATCATATTTGTTAAATTCAGTCATTTTCACTGCTGTGCACTATCCCACTGTATAGGTACTCCACACCTAATTAAACATCCTACTTCTGATGGGCATGTTTCATTTCCAGATTTGTTACTGCAATGATATTAGTGAAAGCAATGCTATTGATTTTTCTCATGTGTCAGTACTTCTAATGTTGTGCATGTCAAATTATAGTAAAAAGACAACTCTAAACAAGATGCAACCCATCTATTTCCATGAACAGCACACTGTATTACAGTAAACCGAGTTTATATTCAACCATCAAATGTGGTTCTCCCATTAATTCACTTTTTGATGGGTCATTAAGAATACCTTCAGGGGCTTCCCTGGTGGCACAGTGGTTGAGGGTCCACCTGCCGATGCAGGGGACACGGGTTCGTGCCCCGGTCCCGGAGGATCCCACATGCCGTGGAGCGGCTGGGCCCGTGAGCCATGGCCGCTGAGCCTGCGTGTCTGGAGCCTGTGCTCCGCAACGGGAGAGGCCACAACAGTGAGAGGCCCGCGTACCGCAAAAAAAAAAAAAGAATACCTTCAAATCCAGTAGTTTCATCATTACCCCTCAAAATATCCAATGAAAGGTTTGAGCTTGGAAGAAATGGAAGATGCTGAACCTGCTGCACTGCCTTGAATTCCATTTGTAGTTTTAGTGGAGCAAATAGACCCTGGATGTTTCTCAGTGTGGAAAAATTCATTTTATCTTGGTCGAGCTGGAATTTTTTTCCTGATAATTCAAGAGGATGACTGGGCAAAAGTTCAATTTTCACACAAGAAAAACCTTTTTGAAGAAGATCATGACTTTCAAAAGGTCCACTTGCTGAAAGTTCAGTAACTGGAATACTGTCCTTTTGCTGAGATCCAAGTCCTCTGACATTCATCTTCAACTAGCTCTGCAAACAGCCTCTCAGCCTGTTACCCAATGCTATTGATTTTGACGACAGAGAAATTGTTTTAAGGATTTTTAGCTGTGATGAAGCCAATTAGGGTGAAGCAAAAGAGAGACTTGGAAAAAAGGTTAGAAAAGAAAATCCTTTTTTGGCACATATATACAACGGAATATTACTCAGCCATAAAAAGAAACGAGATTGAGTTATTTGTAGTGAGGTGGATGGACCTAAGGTTTGTCATACAGAGCGAAGTAAGTCAGAAAGAGAAAAACAAATACCGTATGCTAATGCACATATATGGAATCTAAAAAAGCGGTACTGATGAACCTAGTGGCAGGGCAGGGATAAAGACACAGACGTAGAGAATGGACTTGAGGACACAGTCGGGGGAAGGGGAAGCTGGGATGAAGTGAGACAGTAGCATTGACATATATACACTACCAAATGTAAAATGGATGGCTAGTGGGAAGCAGCTGCATAGCACAGGGAGATCAGCTCGGTGCTTTGTGACGACCTAGAGGGGTGGGATAGGGAGGCTGGGAGGGAGGCTCGAGAGGGAGGGGATATGGGGATATATGTATCCTTATAGCTGATTCACTTTGTTGTACAACAGAAACTAACACAACATTGTAAAGCAATTATACTCCAATAAAGATATTAAAAAATGCTCTTTTTTCAGGAACACTTGGGACTTTATTCTGAACTTGTAATAGGAATGGAATTTTACCTTCTTCCCTAATACTATATCCATAAACTGTTTTTACCTACCATTTCAGATCAGAAAAAAAGTCTGCCAGAGGAAGCTACAGATATTTTGGTTCAAAACTGCCAACTGCAACAGGCCCTGCCTAGGAAATGGAAACCTGGTTTTGTATATTTAGAACATTTTAAAATGCAATGATCACTCTTAAAAATAAAACAAGTAGTTTTCTGATTGACTATAATTATGTAGTCTCAAACAGGTTCCTTGCGTTGTCTGACCTATAAGCTAGGACATCTGATTACCTAATTCTGGGCTCTCCTCTCATCTATCTGCCTCTACCCATGGGAAGTTATTTCTTTAATCCAGGGTTTTCAAAGTTATTTGCTCAAGTTCTCTTAACATCATGAAGATTGGAAGCCTACCTCAGCCACTCCAAGACTGGCTGTTACTTTGATTTCTTCTTTCTTTTTCAAAGTTATGCTGATTTGCAGTCTTTCCCAAAACATCTTTGATTCATCATAAAACGTCCAAATCTTTTGGCAGATAAATTGCAAGTCTTTTTCTGCATATTAAATTTGATTCTCCAAGAAGATGTAATAACACTATTCTACTTTACAGGTAACAAAACTGGTTTATTGTCACTCACTATCAAAACACACAGTCACAATTTCCAGGCACCTATAGTGGTTGGTAGTCAGATAATCAAACTAACATGCCAAGCTAGATAACACTGCACTGTTTTTCAATCCCAGCTGGACAGTGTTCCACTTTCACAATTACCATGGTATGCACACAAAAGAAAAGCCTATCAGAAAAAACATCTTACAAATATTGTCATCTTCGGTTACTGACATTAACAGAAATACATAGAGACACAGACCTCCTCAAGTCTCTCAGTCCTACAGAGACCTTCTCACAAGTCTCCATGGTCACAATATCCATTCACGACCACTCACTGTTGCTTTCCAACAGTAGCATATAACCTCTGATACAAACCGCCTTACACCTAAGGAAACAAAGATTCACATTTGCAGAGACTATCCCATGAAAATAAACAAGTCTACACAGGGTTCCAGACACCGAATCGGACCCACAAGCGCACCCAAAGCAAGACACATTCATCATTTCAACTGCCAGACCCTGCTCCAATCTCTTGTGCCCAGGTAATCTCGTGACCCCGCTCAGGGTCATTCTCACGGACTTTACCCAGGATGCCCCCGCTCACTGAGGCCTAAGTCCCTGGTCACGCGCCTCCTCCCTCTCCCCCCCGCCCCCGCTCTGGACTCCAGAATGCGTTCCTCAGCCTTCGCTGGGAACCTCTTGATTCGCCCAGAGCCATGCTAAAGACTACTGGCTCGACCAAGACTCGAACTACTCCTCCCACCTAAGACCAGAGATTCGGGTGGGCTTTGGAAAAGGCGTCTCTGATAGGCGGAGCCGAGTTGCATGCTGGGAGCATTCTGAAGGTCCAGGTTCCCAGCTTCTGGGGATTCGTCTGCCGCGGACTACATTTCCCAGAAGTCCCATGGCACAGGACCTCTCGGGGCAGGGCGAGATTGCCTGCGGAGAGCGCCTGGAAGCGTCGGGCTCCGAGCCTCAGAGGATGTTCCTGCGCTTATTTCCCATGAGCCTCTGGGCCCAAACTAACCTCCGTTTCTGAGTCCCTTTCCGGTGTCTTCGAGACTTTTGGACTCTGCGCGGTGAGTTGGTCGCGTCCGAGGAAGTGATCAGCGCCGGGTGAGGGTGGGAGGGCTTAGCGAACTTCGCCAGAGCCTTGTCGGAACCAGTAGTGCGTGTGGGGGTGACACTGGGAGGCGCTCGAGGTGAGAAGGCCCAGGCAGCGGACAGGGCGAGTCGTGTCCGGAGCCTCAAGCCTGTGTGTGAGCGAGAGGCTGAGAAGGATGGTGTGTGACAGACGGCGTGACAGGGCCGGGGTGTGTCTCCCTAACGGTGTGTGCTATTGGGAATGTGTGACGGGGTCATGAAGTGCGTGACCTTGTTTGTAGGTGTGGTTTGCTTGGGCGGGATGCTCTAGGTTCCTTCTAGACTCTCTTAGGGGCTGCCAGAGTTAAGTGACCGCAAGAAAAGAATTCCAGGACTAAGCCCTAGAATGTACGTTTCCAGTAAGAAAGTACAGATCTAGTCTTGGGATGAAAATTTGACACCTGGACGTGTCCTCGTGACAGGTTCCTGGAAAGACATGATTGGGGAGGTCCCACAGGTAGGATTCCTAGAAAAATCACCTCCTTGGGGGACCAGCTACCTGTTTCAGCTCCACTACAAACAGACCTCTGTCCCCAAGAACTGCTGTCAACTCAATTCCAGTTTCCCTTTGAAGTCCGTTTGTGTATGTGTGGATGAAGGCAGATGTGGCCCTGGGGTGTGTTTTGTTTTGGTTTTAGTTAGGTTTGTCTGTGTTCCGAGAAATACTGGTGTCTCGTGATTTCTCCCCACCCCCTCCTGCTGCCCCTAACGCCCACCCCCACCCCCAACCCTAGTTGCTGCTGGGTTTCTGAGAAGGACCCTGAAAAGGACAGAATTGTTACATATTTAGAAATCAAGGTTCAGGTGAATTTGTGTTTCTTTTTTATTCATAGTTACTTTTGTTTTTAGATCATGACGCTGTTTGCTTTCCTTGACCAGAAATATCTTGACCATTTTTCAAGACACTTGACTAGTAGTGTCTATCTTGGGTCTTCCTTCTGGTGAATGACCCATCATGCTGGTGCCTCCCTCTTCCCAGAGGCCCCCCATTGTCCTTTTCCTCAGTCAGTAGCCATCCGTTCATATGGCAAATTGTTCAAATCCTCCAGTACATTTTCCCTTTCTAAGCAATTTTTTTTTTTTTTTTTTTTGGCCCTACCGCGTGGCACGCAGGATCCTAGTTTGCCGACCAGGGATGGAACCCGCCCCTCCCCCGTGCAGTGGACGGGCGGAGTCTTAACACTGGACCGCCAGGGAAGTCCCTAAGCATTCTGATGGTATAGAAGCACACCACCTCCAGAAGGTGGGCTGGAGGTGGGATGTTAGGGCTTTATTTTAGACTATGATTACTTGAGGAGATTAGCATTTAGGTGGTATCGAATACAAATTATTTTTTATCTGTTCCACAGTCATGGTTTTCAAAGCAAGGCAAGGTAGGAGGGGATTGGTTATTTCAGGTAGTAAGTTACAGTGTTGTGAGGCTTTCAGGGGTGGGAATGTGATTGAGGTTTGAGCATAGTGTTGCTGAGTCCAAGCGCAAGCTACTTGCCCCAGGACAGGCCGATAAATCGAGAGACGAGTTGTTGGGGCGAGGAATAGAGACTTTATTCAGAAAGCCAGCAGACTGAGAAGACGGTGGGCTCATGTCCCAAAGAAGCATCTGGCCTGAATTAGAATTCAGGCTTCTTTTATACTGAAAGGGGAGGGAGTGGAGTCAAACATTTCCTGGTTCCCGTCAGCCTCTGGAGGGGATGTGTTAATTTTTTCCTCCCTGTAGGCATTCGTAGGTGGATCTGGTCAGGATGTTTCCTGTGAGCTAAACAAAGGTATTTTAGCTTAATGCTCATTACCTGGGGGGGTTAGGCAGGGTTCCCAGAGATGGGCCATTATGTATAATTTAAGCTTATAGGCAACATATCTTTAGTGATTAACTTGTAATAGAACATAAAGTTTCTTCCCTATTACAGTAGTGGTTTGCAGTTTGTACCCACAAGGGCAGAGACTTTCAGATAATTTTTAGGTAGAAATCTGTAGCATTGCCAAACATGAGTTATTTCAGGTCCAATTCTGTGCGGGTTCTGAGAGGTAGTACTGTGCTGTGGTTAAGAGTAAGGCTCTGGATCTAGAGCATCTGGATCCAGCTCTACCTGTTACTTGCTGTGTGAGTGTAAATAAACGACTCAGGCTCTCTGTGCCATGTCTACAAAATTGAAACAAAGTAATACCTATCTAATGGAGTTATAACGATGTAAGTTGAGTTCATATGTGTAAAGCTCCATAGAACAGTGCCTGCCCCATGATACAGGCTTAGTAAATATTAAGATTTGCTGTTATGTGGTGATTCTGGATCATTCCACATCAACTTTTTATAGATCAAAATATGAAGGCTTAGTAAATATTAAGATTTGCTGTTATGTGGTGATTCTGGATCATTCCACATCGACTTTTTATAGATCAAAATATGAAGAGAAATAAAATGATTGTGGTGGGTCCTTGCAAGTTTGAAAAAGTTACCAGGGGCTCAAATGGTCTAGAACAGGAAGTCTTAACCTGAGGTCTTCTTATTCCATTTATAAGCATCCAGGTGATCACAGATCCCTTGAAATAGAGACAGAATTTTTGTAAATATTTGTAAATTAATTTTCTAAGTGGGCAGAGTGTCCCTAATTTCATGAGATTACCGAGTATGCATGACCCCAAAAAGATCTAGTTCCGTTTGTCTGGAATAAAATTATAATAGCTTGGAAGGAGCTTTTACAAATTTAGAATCCAATGACATGGAAACAGTTAAGTAAATGCAGTATACCATTTGATGGAATAATATGCACCTAATACACATTATGTTTATAAAGAATCAAAAGAAGGGAAAATGTAAATGATAAAATATCAAGCAATAGTTATAGTTATGAACAAAAGTACTTAAGAATATTATGAGTTATATATGGATCCCATCCAATAAGAGAGAGTTTTGAAAGACATTTTTCAAGGATTGTATCCAAATGTTTTAAATTGACCATTCAGTGAAGAATTAGAGAGGTGTAGCCACACTTGTTAAGTATCTACTCTGTACCAAATATTGTTCTGTTTATATGCATATATTTCCTTGCTGCGACTTTGAAGGGGACTTAACATAATTTGTGTTCATTCACAGGAGAATCTTGACAGTGAAAGTGTCTCACTGTAGTGATGAGCTACAGCTACAAGATGTTGAAGAGCTGGTAGGTGTCATTTGTTTCAGACCCACCGATTTTCAGTGTTGGGCCTATTTGTTCAGTTTTCCTAATGACTGAATTCCCTGTCACTCAGTTTTCTACATTTGGAAATATCTTTATTTTTCTGATTATGGAGTTAATGCAGGTGTGTTGCAAAAAATTCAGCAATCCAGGGAATGTATAGAGAAGGAAGTTAAAATTATATCCTGTAGAGTTAATCATCTCTAATATTTTGATGTATTTTTATTCAGTTGCTTAAGGCAGGACAGGATCACTTAAGCACACCTGATCTAAAGCTTCTTTTTCCTTCTGCAGCTCTGGCTTTTCTGGACTCTGTGCTTCACCAGTAGAGGAACCCTATGGAGCATTAATTAGTTCCTGCAATTCTAGAACCATGACTGACGTAAGTTGGTATTTCTCTCTCCTTGAAGTGTTGTGATTTTTAGGTCATGTGAATCTTTTCCTGAATTAACCCTAAAGCTTTCTACTTAACAGAACCCCATGCCTGAACCTGCTTCTCGGTTCCTTCTGTTCCAGTAAAGGATGATGCCAAAGAGCCCAGCGTCCTCCCTCTGTGCCTTTTCCAATCAGTGCCATCATATTCATTGAGCACATTACTCAACATCTCCTGCGGTTCAGTCTTCCATCAAGAGCAGTGAAGGAATGGAGTCCTTTAAGGGAAATATTTGAGTGTCTATCAAAGAATAATGTAAAGAAATATAGAGAACAATCAGCTCGCTTTTATTTGTATACAAGGAAAACCAACAGTAGATTGAGTTCATCTTTCAAAGGCACAAAGAGGATTTCATAGAAGAAGGAAAGGGGAGAGAATGAAAGACTGCAGACATTTGGAAAGCAACAGTTTCTCTTTTTCAAGCTAAGATGCTGATTAGTTCATGTCCTATCTAGAAAAAAATGGCTGAAGTTCTCCCAATTGTTTTTCTTTTTCAGGCTAAGATACAGCTAGCAAAGAAGTTGGTCAGGATACTCTGCCCTTAGCCAGCTGGATGGCCACCCACGAGAACAGTTTCAGTAGTCTGTGTATTGTCTGGAAGAGCTTTGGTGTTTAACTGGGACGTATCCATGGCAGGCTGTCTTGGGTCTTGCCTTTTGTTATCACTTCCATCTTTGTTCGGCCAGGGCTGCCCCATTTCCCTTATCAGAATTTCTCATTCCCAAGACAGGTCTGCGGTGTGATGAGTTAGTGATGAGGGTCCCTTTGGACCACACAGGAAAACGTGGAACTTCTTC
Source organism: Monodon monoceros (assembly GCF_005190385.1). Lineage (NCBI taxonomy): Eukaryota > Metazoa > Chordata > Mammalia > Artiodactyla > Monodontidae > Monodon > Monodon monoceros. The sequence goes on from NW_021703766.1 coordinate 47,729,651, forward strand.
ACAGACCTGAGTTTTCCAGAAAGACAAGATGGAATATGGGATTTCTTCGTCATAGCCTCAGTTTGTATGGGATCACATGCTTTGCAAGCTTTTAGGATTAGAGCGGGGAGTGAGTGGTTCTTTCCAGGGACTCCCTTATCAGTAAACACCAGTGTCAAAGTCTGTTTAGTTATTGACCAGGATGTGACACCTGTGTTGTGTCTGATATACTCTATCAATATCCTCCAATTCGGGAACAAGGAATGTGTTAAGCAACAGGTGGTTGAAGTTACCATGTAAAAAGATGATCCAGATTCTTAAGTACTGGCTGATAATAGACTCCTAGAATTAAGAAAATCTTGGAAGTTTTGTTCAACCTGAATGTATAATAGTTATTAATCTCATATATCCACATGATGAACTGAATTGCAGGTAATAAAAACATTTTACATATTCGATTCATCATAATAAGAAAAAATGCTGATGATATAATCTCACAGCATGGTTCACTTGAGGCTTAATGATAATCCTTAATTGAAATCATTTTTCTAAAATAAGAGATTTTATAGGACATTTGGAAAAAAAGTTTTTATGTGTTTTTGGTATTTCTTAAAGGGAAAAGATGGTGTAGCAGTTCACATTTATAAAGAATTTATGAGACTTCCCTGGTGACGCACTGGTTAAGAATCCGCCTGCCAATGCAGGGGACATGGGTTCGAGCCCTGGTCCAGGAAGATCCCACATGCCGCGGAGCAACTAAGCCCGTGTGCCACAACTACTGAGCCTGCACTCTAGAGTCCACGAGCCACAACTGCTGAAGCCCGCACGCCTAGAGCCCGTGCACTACAACGAAGATTAGTCCCCGCTCGCCGCAACTAGAGAAAGCCCGCACAGCAACGAAGACCCAACGCAGCCATAAATAAATAAATAAATAAATAAGAATTTATGAGGCAGGCACTTAGCAAGTTGTTTGTATGTATACACACCCATAAACGCCCCCATCCCCTTCCCCCAACACTATTTTTATTTAATAGAAGAGAAACATTATTTTATGCATTATCAGACAGGTCTGGATAGCTGAGTTACCTCACAGTATCCAGGAAGTTCTGCTGTAATAGGTTTCTTCTAGAACATGTAGACACTCTGCTTTAGTCATACTAATTTCTTAACTTTTCCCTACCCATACGTCTCACAGGCTTCCAGCCGACTGGATCGTTATATTTTCCTCTTCTTATAGTTTATGCTTCATACTCCTCTTTTTTCCTGTTGGAAATAGTTTCTAAATTTCTTTAACTTCACAAGTAATGTGTGGGTTTTTGGTTTTAGGGCTTGGTGACATTCAGGGATGTGGCCATTGACTTCTCTCAGGAGGAGTGGGAATTCCTGGACCCTGCTCAAAGGGACTTGTACGTGGATGTGATGTTGGAGAACTATAGCAACTTGGTCTCACTGGGTAAGTTCACCTGCCTGAAATAGTTTAGAATCTCCTTTCTGGAACATCAGCTTTCTGCACTAGGAATTACAGGGCTATCTTTGAAGAAACCAGGTGAATTTCTCCTCCGTGTTCTCAAAGGAATGTTTTGGTATTTGTTGGCTTAGAAATGGGTTCATTGAGCACCTCGATCGTCCCATCCCTCAGTGAGCTTCAACCTTCCTCTGGCCCTTTCTGTAATGGCCTCTCTTCTTTAATGACCAAAGAGCTGGATTTGCATTATGGGGTGTTTATTTCATAACCACTGTCAAAGAAACCAGATTTCATACTGTGTTTAGCTTCAACATTTCTATAGATGATCTGTGTCCTTGCTACTCAAAGTGTGGTTCTTTTTTTTAAAATAAATTTATTTATTTTCTATTTACTTATCTTTTGGCCGCGTTGGGTCTTCATTGCTGCACATGGGCTTTCTCTAGCTGCCTGCGGCCAGGGAGGGTTACTCTTCATTGAGGTGCAGGGGCTTCTTATTGCGGTGGCTTCTCTTGTTGTGGAGCAGGGGCTCTAGGCACGTGGGCTTCAGTAGTTGTGGCACGTGGGTTCAGTAGTTGTGGCTTGCAGGCTTAGTCGCTCCGCGGCATGTGGGATCTTCCTGGACCAGGGATCGAACCCGTGTCCCCTGCATTGGCAGGCGGATTCTTAGCCACTGCGTCACCAGGGGAGTCCCAAAAGTATGGTTCTTTTGTATTAGGAACCATAGAAAGGCCAGAGCAGCGTTAGTGAAGGAGAGGGTACCAAGAAGTGAGTCAGGGAGACAGGCAGGATCCAGGTGACAGGCAGCATTGTTGGTTTTGGGGAAGAATGTGGCTTGTTCTCTTAGTGGTTAGAAGCCATGATTTGCTTTATGTGGGGTTTTAATTTTTTTATTGTTAAGTATTACACAAATATCTATCATCAGCTTCTTCCGGGGCTTTTTAGAGTAACTTTTTTTTAAAAATTAATTAATTAATTAATTTATTTTTGGCTGCATTGGGTCTTTGTTGCTGCGTGTGGGCTTTCTCTAGTTGCGTCAAGAGGGGGCTACTCTTCATTGTGGTGCTTGGGCTTCTCCTTGCAGTGGCTTCTCTTGTTGTGGAGCATGGGCTCTAGGCGCATGGGCTTCAGTAGTTGTGGCATGCGGGCTCGGTAGTTGTGGCTTGTGGGCTCTAGAGCACAGGCTCAGTAGTTGTGGCACACGGGCTTAGTTGCTCTGCAGCATGTGGGATCTTCCTGGACCAGAGATTGAACCCGTGCCCCTGCACTGGCAGGCGGATTCTTTTTTTTTTTTCATATCTTTATTGGACTATGATTGCCTTACAATGTTGCGTTAGTTTCTGTTGTACAACAAAGTGAATCAGCTATAAGTATACATATCCCCTCCCTCTAAGGAACCTCCCTCCCATCCTCCCTGTCCCACCCCTCTAGGTCGTCAAAGCATGGAGCTGATCTCCCTGTGCTGTGCAGCAGCTTCCCACTAGCCATCCATTTTACATTTGGAAGTATGTATATGTCAGTGCTACTCTCTCACTTCATCCCAGCCCCCAGCCCCCTACTCCCACCCTGGCCCCATGTCCTCAAGTCTGTTCTCTAAGTCTGCATCTTTTTTCGGCAGGTGGATTCTTAACCACTGCACCAGCAGGGAAGTCCCCGGGCCTTGTTAGAAATGCAGCTCGTTGAGTCCTACCCCAGAGCTGCAGAACAGAATCTACATTTACACAAGATCCCCAGGTGATTTTTATGCATACTAAAGAATCGCTGCTCTTTGTTATATTCTGACCCATGTATGGGGAGTACAGCTAGAAACAGGATCCTGACATACTCTGGCTTTCAAAAGAGCCTCTCCAATTTATGTAGCAGTGGATTGAATGAACAGAAATTCATACTAAGTGAATACGTTCCTTTACTTCCAACATATTTGAAGTTGAAAGTTACAATCTGTGAACTTTGCACTCTACAAAGTTAAATCCTACACTAAGTTAAATCCTAGAAATGTCTCACAAAACTTGTTTCCACTTAAGCAAAATAACAACAGTAACAATAATAATGGTAATAGTTAACATTGTGCTTACTATAAACCAGGCCCTGTTCTAAGCAGAGCAAATACATGAACTTATTTAACTTTTACAGGATCCCCATGAGGTAGATACTATTTTTAACCCTTTTTATAGATGAGATTACTGAGGCACATACAGTTTAAGTGCCCTCCCGAGGTCACACAGCCGGTGGGGATGCAGTGGCAACAACTGAACCTAGGAAGTCTGGCTCCAGAAACTGTGTTCTTAACCACTGTGTTCTGTTTGCTCTAAAGAGATAGAACCTGAATGAGTCTAAAACAAGATCATTTTCCTATTTATATGATCTAATGTTCTTAATTCCCACCATCCTTCTCTTCTCTGAAGTCTTCATCAATATTATTTTTACCTTTACTTTATTGCAAATTTAACCAAATGTTTTGCCCTTATAATTAAAAAAAAAAACACAACAAAACCCTTACACCATTTGGCATTTCTTTTCTTGCAAGCACACACTCCATTTCTAAGCCAGATATGATGACATTATTAGAGCAAGGAGAAGAGCCCTGGGTAGTTGAGGGGTGGGTGGGGTACAAGAAGTCGGATTCCAGGAAGGCAAAGGCAGGAGGGAACCATCAGTGCAGGAACAACCTCACAGGTCACAGAGGAGGAGAAGGGGGAACAGCTGGGATGGTATTTGGAAACTCCTTATGAAGGACCAAGGCCTGGGAGGAGATAGAGATCTCAGTGTGAGCTACAAAAGGAACTTCATCTTCATCTCATTTCCCAGGCTTCTTGTTTTTCTTCTTATAATTCCCTCCCATTTCAGTGAGGAAAGTGTTCTTTTTTGTTCCCAATGGAACCATTTTACTTACATGTTGGATGCAGGTGCTTTCCAGCTCTTTTGCATTTGTGTGTGTATGTGAATAAATATAAATATTCATTCATAAATTCTTCAAACATTTGGAGTGCCTACTCCTAGCCAGGCATTGTACTGGGCACTATTAATACAATCAGGAACAAGATTGATAACTTGCTTATTCTCATGCACTTTATGTAGTTGAGGAGAAACATAAAATAAGTAAACAAGTAGATAAATAGTATCATGTAATGAAACATGTTCAGGAGAGGCAGACAGCGTAAGAGAATAGAAAATGATGAGAATTGATAGGGCCAATTCAGATAATATGGTCAGGGAAAGCTTTCTTGAATAGAGACATGAAGCCTGGGATCAAGTTACATGAATACCTGGGGGAGGAATATATCAATCACAGTGAATGGCAAAGGCCCTAAGGTTGGTAAGGAACTTTATTGGAGGAACTCTAAGAAGGCCAGGGTAGAGTTAGTAAAGGAGCATGTGCTAAGAATTTAGGTCATGAAGATAGGCAAGGGCTAGACAGTACACAGTTTTGGGGGTTTTGTCTTAAGAATATATATATTTTTAGATTATATTCCATTATAGGTTATTACAAGATATTGAATATAGTTCCTTATGCTGTACAGTAAATCCTTGTTGTTTATTCTGTGTATAGTAGTTTGTATCTGTTAATCCTATATTCCTAATTTATCCCCCCCCCCACTTTCCCCTTTGGTAACCATAAGTTTGTTTTCTGTGTCTGTGAGTCTGCTTCTGTTTTGTATATAGATGCATTTGTACTATTTCTTAGATTCCACATATAAGTGATATCATATAATATTTGTCTTTCTCTGACTTACTTCACTTAGTATGATATTCTCTAGGTCCATCCATGTTGCTGCAAATGGCAATATTTCTTTCTTTTTTATGGCTGAGTAATATTCTGTTGTGTATATACACCACATCTTTTAAAATGAATTGTCTATTGATGGGCACTTGGGTTGTTTCCATGCCTTGGCTATTGTAAATAGTGCCACTATAAACATTGGGGTGCATGTATCTTTCTGAATTGGAGTTTTCATCTTTTTGGAATATATGCCCAGGAATGGGATTACTGGATCATATGGTAGCTCTATTTTTAGTTTTTTAAGAAACCTCCATACTGTTTTCCATAGTGAGTGCACCAATTTATATTCCTACCAACACTGCATGAGGGTTCCCTTTTCTCCACACCCTCTCCAGCATTTATTATTTGTAGACTTTTTGATGGTGGCCATTCTGATCAGTGTGAGGTGATACCTCATTGCAGTTTTGATTTGCATTTCTCTAGTACTTACTGATGTTGAGCATCCTTTCATGTGCCTGTTGGCTGTCTGTATGTCTTCTTTGGAAAAATGTCTATTTAGGTCTTCTGCCTATTTTTTGATTGGGTCGTTTGTTTTTTTAATACTGATTTGTTTGAGCTGTTTGTATATTTTGGAAATTAACCCCTGTTGGTCGCATCATTTGCAAATATTTTCTCCCACTCTGTATGTTGTCTTTTCATTTTGTTGATGGTTTCTTTTGTTATGCTTTATGCAAAAGCTTTTAAGTTTGATTAGGTCCCATTTGTTTATTTTTGCTTTTATTTCTCTTGCCTTGGGAGACTGGTCTAAAAAAATATTTCTACGATTTATGTCCAGGAATGTTTTGCCTGTTTCTCTTCTAGGAGTTTTATGATGTCATGTCTTAATATTTACGTCTTTAAATCATTTTGTATATGGTGTGAGGGAGTGTTCTGATTTCATTGATTTACATGTAGCTGTTCAGCTTTCCCAACACCACTGTTGAAGAGACTGTCTTTTTTTCATTGTATGTCTTGTCTACTTTGTCATAGATTAATTGACCATAGATGTATGGGTTTATTTCTGGGCTCTCTGTTCTGTTGCGTTGATCAATATGTCTGTTTTTGTGCTAATACCATGCTGTTTTGATTATTGTAGCTTTGTAATATTGTCTTAAGTCTGGAAGAGTTATGCCTCCAGCTGTTTTTCCTCTCAGGATTACTTTTTCAATTCTGGGTCTTTTGTGGTTCTGTATAAATTTTAGGTTTATTTGTTCTGGTTCTGTGAAAACTGAGACAAACAACAATGAAAACACAACTTACAAATGAATGGGATGCACCAAAGCAGTTCTAAGAAGTTCACAGTGATACAGGCCTTCCTCAAGATATAAGAAAAATTTCAAATAAACAACCTAACCCACCACCTAAAAGAATTAGAAAAAGAAGAACAAACAAAACCCAAAGTCAGCAGGAGGAAGGACACAATAAAGATCAGAGAGGAAATAAATAAAAAAGAGATCAAAACAACAATAGAAAAGGTCAATAAAACCAGGAGCTGGTTTTTTGAAAAGATAAACAAAATCAACGAACCTCTAGCCAGGCTCACCAAGAAGAAAAGAGATACAACCCAAATAAACGAAATAAGAAATGAAAGAGGAGAAACAACAACCAATACCATGAAAATATAAAAAATCATAAGAGAATACTATGAACAGTTATATGCCAACAAATTGGACAACCTAGAAGAAATGGACAAATTTCTAGAAACATACAGCCTGCCAAAACTGAATCAAGAAGAAGCAGATAACTTGAAGAGACTGATCACTAGAAATGAAATAGGATCTGTAATTTAAAAAAACTCCATGCAAACAAAAAGTCCAGGACTGGATGGCTTCTCTGGGGGATTATACCAAACATACAAAGAAGAACTTCTACCTATCCTTCTCAAACTACTCCAAAAGATTGAAGAGGGAATGCTTCCAAATTCATTCTATAAAGCCATCATCACCTTGATACCAAAACTGGACAAAGACACTACAAAAAAAGATTACAGGCCAATATCATTGATGAATATAGATGCAAAAATTCTCAACAAAATATTAGCAAACTGAATCCAACAATACATAAAAAGGATCATACTCCATGGTCAGTTGGATTCGTTCCAGGGTCACAAGGATGGTTCAACATATGCAAATCAATCACTGTGATACATACACCACATTAACAAAAGAAAAGAGAAAAACCACATGATCATCTCAATAGACACAGAAAAAGCATTTGATAAAATTCAACATCCGTTCTTGATAAAAACTCTCACTAAAGTGGGTATAGAGGGAACATATCTCAACATAATAAAAGCCATTTACAACAGACCCACAGCCAACATATCAATAGTATTCAGTGGTGAAAAGCTGAAAGCCTTCTCACTAACCTCAGGAACCAGACAAGGATGCCCACTCCCACCACTTCTATTCAACAAAGTATTGGAAGTCCTAGCCACAGAATTCAGACAAGAAAAAGAAATAAAAGGTATCCAAATTGGAAGGGAAGAGGTAAAATTGTCACTATTTGCAAATGACACGATACTCCATATAAAGAACCATAAAGACTTCACACAAAAACTATCAGAACTAAAAAATAAATTCAGCAAGGTAGCAGGATGCAAGATTAGTATACAGAAAATGTTGCATGTCTTTACACTAACAGTGGAATACCAGAAAGTAAAAAAAAAAAAAAAAATTCCATTTAAAATCATGTCCAAAAAAAAGTACCTAGGAATAAAGTTAACCAAGGAGGTGAAAGACCTATATGCTGAAAACTATAAAACATTGATAAAGGAAATTAAAAATGATTCAAAGAAATGGAAAGATATCCCATGCTCTTGGATTACAAGAATTAATATCATTAACATGACCATACTACCCAAAGCAATCTACAGATTTAATGCATTCCCTATCAAAATACCCATTTCTTGTTACTTCTGAAGATTCTAGCCCTGTTATTTTGTACAGTGTTCTTCAGTTTGGGTTTGTCTGCTCTTTCCTCATGATTAGATTTGGATTATGCATCTTTGGCAGGAGTATCACAGAACTGTTGGTGTATTCTCCTTGCATTCTGTCAGGTGGAGCAAATGATTTGTCATTATTGATGATGCTTACTTTGAGCAGGTAATTATGGTAGTGTCCACGGGCCTCCTCCCTGTAAAGTTAATCTTTTTTCCTTTAATGAGCCTTTTGTGAGGAGGAACTTTGAGACTATTAAGTATTATATTCCTCTTCAAACTTTCAACTTATTCATATGTTGGATTTCTAGTCAGTGGGTTGTAATCTGTTCTTCCCATTTTTTATTTTGAAGCTGGTCCTGGATTTGACCAGTGGGAATTCTCTCAGCAGTGGTTTCTGTGTCCTTTGGCATGTCTCCATCACACTTAGAGCACCTCCTTATTTTCTTCCCCACACCATGTTCCAGGCTCATCTTGCACTTTCCCTGCTCCAGCCCTAAAGACAGCCATTTCTTCAAGGTGTCCTGGTTCCTTTTAGTTGAGAATGCTATTTAGAAGCCAGAATCTGGGTACTAGATTTGCTCATTGCTGCTGGGGGATGGCTGTCCCTAGGCCCTCTCAGTGGACAGAGTAGGGAATATGTTTATATGCATACATACGTATACATGCACACACATTTACATCTATAGATTGAAACCATGAGTTCATACAGTTATCTTCAATTCCATTTCAAAGTACAGGTTTCATTTCAGCTTATTCACTTTCCATATTTCTAACTCCCTTTTCTGACAGTGAAAGACCTGGGTTCCATTATCCTTAATGTATTTATTGTCAACCCTTGAACCACATGGGTTTGAACTATGCAGGTCCACTTATATGCAGATTATTTTTCAATAAATATACAGTTGACCCTTCATTTCTATGTGTTCTGCATCTGTGGAAAAGGAGGGCCGATTATGGGACTTAGCATCCTCAGGTATAGGTTCTGAGGTGGGTTCTGGAGCCAATCCCCCAAGGATCCCAAGGGACAACTGTACTTATTTGATCAAACTCTCTATCTGTAACCAGTCTTCTATTATCAACACCACCACCACCACCTTGATATGTGATTGCCTGTCTCATCCCACTTGGGCTGTGACAACCCATACCAGGTCACTCACACACAGACCCTTGTCCTTACTCTGCTTGCATTCTGACTCCTGACATAGGACAACCCTTTTATACTGAAACCCTCCTCATGCTGGTTGACCTTTAGTACCCTGCTCTGGGGCTTCATTTTATTAAATCTTGACCCTTGAGGATACATTTTTCGAATATTCTGTATGATGAAATGGGAAGTCTCCATTAAGCTCTTTTGCTGTATACTAAGGTGCAGTGGTTGCCTTGAGGGAAACCACCTGTGCCGATGTTTGAATTGTGAGTTAAACTAGCTGCTTTTTTCATGGAACACAGTTTTGGTTTTGTTTTTGGTTTTTTTTTCCCTTGGAAGAATGAGACAAACTATGGTTCTTTAGGCTTGGGTATTTGGAAAACATTTTCTTGTAAATGAGCCTGTCACTTGAAGAACAACTAAAAGTATTTGTTGCCAATGATAAAATTCAAACTTTTAAGTAAAAATTAGAATTGTGTGAAGCTTATATCTATTATTTTGAGATTTACAGCTTCCCAATAAATAAAAAAATTTCTGGTGAGGTGATATTATTAACGTGATTTTTTGATATCATGTAATGAAATATGTCAACATTTCAAAGATCTGCATAACTCAGTGAACCACTGTTTTTCAGATAACCAGTACATAGTACAAAATTATGCATGGATAAAAAATCATCCAAAGTGCAATGGATTTTAATGTAACGTAGTATGAAAAGTTCACCAGTATGGTTGCATATTCCACATTGGAACTAATCTTTAAGAAACCACCATGTCTCGATTTTTACTGTAGTATCAAAGACTAACACCCAAAATTACCTGAACAGGTTCATAGACTATTCTGCCATTTTACAATTACACATTTGTGAGAGGCTGGATTTTCTTCATATCCTTCAACCAAAATAGCATTGCTACAGATTGAATGCAAAAGCAGATGTGAGAATCCAGTTGTCGTCTGTTATACCAGATATTAAAGAGATTTGCAGAAGATTAAAACAATAATTCATTAATTCTTTTGTTTGGGAAAATTTAATTATTTAATATTATTTGTTAACATTTAATGATTTATTGTCACTTTAAAATAATTAATAAATCTTTAAATTTCTATTTTAATTTCTAATATGGTAAATATCAAAAGATATAACCCACATAAACAAAACCTCTTTTGGGTTCTCAGTGCTTTTTTTTAAACATCTAAAAAGAAGTTAAACCTGTATTCATTTACTAACACTGTTAAGCATTACACTTAACATTCAAGTCCAAGTAATTATAATACAAGCCCAATTCTTTTTTTTTTTTTTTTTTCTGTATGTGGGCCTCTCACTGTTGTGGCCTATCCCGTTGCGGAGCACAGGCTCTGGACGCGCAGGCTTAGCGACCATGGCTCACGGGCCCAGCCGCTCCGCAGCATGTGGGATCCTCCCAGACCGGGGCACGAACCTGTGTCCCCTGCATCGGCAGGCGGACTCTCAACCAGTGCGCCACCAGGGAAGCCCCCAATTCAAATTTGTTGAACTATTTGTTGGTGCTAAGTTGTACAAAACTGTACTCCTTTTAGTTGACATTTGGTCATCTCAAAGTAGTTGTAATATTAGGTTGGTCAATTTAAATACTGTGGCTTCCTTTTGCATATACACACAGTCTTTACACCCAAATGTAAACGTATACAAAGCAATAAGACATTGTTACATAAAAGAGTAATAGTGCAGTTTAATTCATGATTAAAATTACTTCCCACAATCACATCCACAGTACTCATCCACCATTTAATAGCTCAACCAAAATATTATACAATCACCAATAGGCAAAAATACTAGATTTGTATATTTTGTATTTCAAATATACTTATGCATGTGCAAGCAAGGGATTTACCAATATTTAAGAGTATAAGAGATACTGAGACCAAAAAATTTGAGAACTACTACTCCAGGGTGTGGTTCTTACTTTCAGTATGTGGCCTTTGAGAGGCATCAGATAAATGCTTGAGGGTGTTCACTGAGGTCTTTCCATTCAGGTTGGGTTGGCACTCCAGTGTACAACCTCTAGAATCTCTGAGAGTACCCCAGTCACATTGTGGAGAGGCACCTTGTGGATGCATAACGACATTCGGTTACAGATCCAAGGGAGAATCCCTGTATAGATTCCCGGAACTTCTTTGCATGACTTCTTTCTCTGATAAATCTTGAACCACAAATTCCAGTCAACTGAGCAGCCCTGAACTCAAATCCTAATATCCTTTGCCCAGTGACTTGACTAGTGGAAGGGCACATTTTGGTTTAAGAGATCATTTACACAGGAAGATGAGGGACTTGTTAAAGTGATCTTTGTGGAATCCTCCAGAAAACTGTCATATCAGAACATTAATATCACAAGAACTGAAAAATCAAAGCTGAGTTTGTTGTTGGACAGGGGAGAGGCTTGTGCTTAGGAATTCAGTAAGTCTCCTGATTGAGTTCACTTATGGGTATTCTTTTCAATTTGTCTTTATTTCTACTATTATAAAGGGCTTTTTTTCTGGTAAAGGCAATAAAATGTGTGGTTTTCTTGTTTTCTTTCAGAGCTGGAGTCAACATACGAGACCAAAAATACATTTGCAAAAAAGGACATTTTTGAAATAAATTTTCCCCAACAGGAGATAAAGGAAAGAAGTAAAACCCTTGGCTTTGAGGCATTCCTTTTCAAAAATAATTGGAAGTGTAAGAGAAGATTTGAGGGCCTCCAGGGACATCAAGAGGGATACTTCAATCAAATGATAATCAGCTATGAAAAAGTGCCCACTTACAGAAAACATAAATCTCTTACTGCACATCAAAAAATTCATAATCAAGAGAAACCCTACGTTTGTAAGGAATGTGGGAAGGCTTGTAGTCATGGCTCAAAACTTGTTCAGCATGAAAGAATTCATATGGCTGAAAAACATTTTGAATGTAAAGAATGTGGGAAAGACTTTTTAAGTACCTATCAACTCACTGTGCATCAGAGATTTCATACTGGTGAGAAACCTTATGAATGTAAGGAATGTGGGAAGACCTTTAGTTGGGGATCAAGCCTTGTTAAACATGAGAGAATTCATACTGGCGAGAAGCCCTATGAATGTAAAGAATGTGGGAAGGCCTTCAGTCGTGGCTATCACCTTACTCAACATCAGAAAATTCATATTGGTGTGAAATCTTATGAATGTAAAGAATGTGGAAAGGCCTTTTTTTGGGGCTCAAGCCTTGCTAAACATGAGATAATTCATACAGGTGAGAAACCTTATAAATGTAAAGAATGTGGGAAGGCCTTCAGTCGTGGCTATCAGCTTACTCAGCATCATAAAATCCACACTGGTAAGAAACCTTATGTATGTAAAATATGTGGAAAGGCTTTTTGTTGGGGCTATCAACTTACTCGACATCAGTTATTTCATACTGGCAAGAAACCCTATGAATGTAAGGAATGTGGGAAGTCTTTTACTTGTGGCTCAAGTCTGGTTCAACATGAGAGAATCCATACTGGTGAGAAACCCTATGAATGTAAAGAATGTGGAAAGGCCTTTAGTCGAGGCTATCACCTTACTCAACATCAGAAAATCCATACTGGTGAGAAACCCTTTGAATGTAAAGATTGTGGGAAGGCCTTTAGTTGGGGTTCAAGCCTTGTTAAACATGAGAGAATCCATACTGGTGAGAAATCCTATGAATGTAAAGAATGTGGAAAGGCCTTTGGTAGTGGCTATCAACTTACTCGACATCAGATATTTCATACTGGCAAGAAACCCTATGAATGTAAGGAATGTGGGAAGACTTTTAATTGTGGCTCAAGTCTGGTTCAACATGAGAGAATCCATACTGGTGAGAAACCCTATGAATGTAAAGAATGTGGAAAGGCCTTTAGTCGTGGCTATCACCTTACTCAACATCAGAAGATCCATACTGGTGAGAAACCTTTTAAATGTAAGGAATGTGGGAAGGCCTTTAGTTGGGGTTCAAGCCTTGTTAAACATGAGAGGGTTCATACTGGTGAGGAATCCTATGAATGTAAAGACTGTGGGAAGGCCTTTGGTAGTGGCTATCAACTTCATGTTCATCAGAGATTTCATACTGGCAAGAAACCTTATCAATGTAAGGAATTTGGAAAGACATTTACTTGTGGCTCAAGCCATGTTCAACATGAAAGAACTAATAATAATGATAAACCCTACAAATATAAAGAATGTGGGGAAGTCTTTATATGGACAGCTTACTCAAATAAGACAGTTATTGCTGGTGAAACTTTATGATTGAAGAGATGTGAAAGAACATATTTTTGTGTGTGTACAGACAACTTACTTAACATGAGGAGAAGTCTTACTCTTGAGAAACCTTATTAATGTAGGGAATGTGCAAAAGCCTTACCTGTGTATGGACAATTCACTTGATACCAGAAAATTCATACTAGTGAGAAATATTTTGAACATGAGGAATATGAAAAGTCCTTTAGACTTCTGTATGATCTTATTGAACATCTATACTGATGTGAAGCCATTTAAATGTAGGGAATGTGTAAAGATCTTTATTTAATTCATGGTGCAAAGCCTCATAAACATTGGAAAAATGCTCATTACTCTTTAAGGGAAGGATCTAAATTTAATTTGGTTCTTGCCCTGCATATCAGAGAATTCATACTGCTGTGAAATCCTGTGAATTTAAGGAATGTGGGAAGACTTGTAGACATGGTAAACATCTTAGAATACATCAGGGAATTCATCCAAATGAGAAGTCCTTTGAATTAGAATTGTAGGAAGGCTTTTAGACAAGTGCTACTCAAACTATTGGCCAGAGACTTTTTGCCAGTCCACAGAATTGTTACCTATCAATCATGAGATAAATGCAGAAAATGAGAGTAAGTGTCTGGAAGCTTTTATAGCAGTCTGATATTGCTATAACATCATTATATTTTACAAAAGTATCAGTCGATGAATGATTGGAAATTAAAAGCAAAAAGTTTGTCCTTTCCTAGATAATTTGAGAGACAGCATTCACAGTTTTTAAAACATGAGACAAGTCACAATGTGACTTAATTAGAACAAGAAATCCCTCCCTTGTTACCTCCCTGATTAAAGTAGCAGAATATTCATTCCATAGGAAGATTTGGCTAATGTGGGAATCACAATTTCCTTTTGCCCATAAGAGCATAGAGAATTTATACCAGATATGTTGATTTAGTGAATGTATAGAAGCTTTCCAACACTATTCAGTCTTTGTTAAACTTCAGCAAACTCTTCCTAGAGAATAACCCTGTTAATATCACAAATGTAGGAAACACCTTATCCATGGCAGAAACCATACTTCTAAAAATTTTTCAGTACACGGGCCTCTCACTGTCGCGCCCCCACCCCCACCCCCACCCCCACCCCCGTCGCGGAGCACAGGCTCCGGATGCGCAGGCTCAGCGGCCATGGTTCACGGACCTAGCCGCTCTGCGGCATGTGGGATCTTCCCGGACCGGGGCATGAACCCGTGTCCCCTGCATCGGCAGGCGGACTCTCAACCACTGCGCCACCAGGGAAGCACAACCATACTTATTTTTATCACCATTCTACCTCCTTATTACTTGTGGGATGTTGGGCAAACTGCTTATCCCCTCTGGGCATCATGTTTAATATGCTGGTGATGGTAGCTCTGTAATAGTGCTGTTGTAGAGATTGGATTGATGTAGTATGGGTCAAATCCTTGGAAGAGTATCTAGTATGTAGCCTGTGCTCAATACATACTATTCTTATTATCATCATCATAAATATTACTACTGGCGAAGTCTTAGGAGAGGAATGCCCATTTCGTATAATTAAGAAAAGTACCCATAACCACTCATCCATTTGAATTTCAGATAGTGCATTCTGGATAAAAGACCTAATAAAATGTAAAGAATTTGAGAGAATTTTTATTCATAATTTATTCCTTAAGCTGCATCAAAAATTAAGACTAAAAAGAAACATTTTGGATTTAGTAAGTGTTAAGATGTTGGGATTATACCTGGAGAAGAATCAGAGAGAAATGTGAAGCAATTTGCTGTAATGAATCCCAACAGACAAGTAGTAATTAAAATTCTCCACTCACTTTTCAAGGTAAATTAGAAATTAAAGAGAACAAAAAGAAAACTGTCCATTTTGGAATTCTTTACCAAAAGTTTATTATGATCATTTTTTAGACATTCAGAAAAATGTAAAGGACAGTATAATGAACATCCATCTACTCTCTACATGGAATCAAGAATTCTAAACATTTGGCCATTTTTGCTTTCTGAATATCTATTCACACATGGCATTTGGTTGTCATGTCTCTAGATTTTAGTCTTGAACAGACTTTTTGAAGATTTCAGGAAAGCTATTTTATAGAATGCCATACATTCTAGATTTTTTTTTGTTCTCTCATAGTGAAATTTAATTTGTACCTCTATCCTTCATATCTCTCATAAAATCAAGTTAGAGTTACAGGATTAAACATTTTCCACCAGAACAATTCATAGGAGGTGACATGTAATTTTACTGAAAGACATCATAAGCAATTAATATCCATTTTCCCCACTATCACCAATGCTACGTTTGATCATTAAGATGGTGATTGCTGGACTTCCCTAGTGGCGCAGTGGTTAAGAATCTGCCTGCCAATGCAGGGGACATGGGTTCGATCCCTGGTCCAGGAAGATCCCACATGCCACAGAGCAACTAAGCCCATGCACCATAACTACTGAGCCTGTGCTCTAGAGCCCGCAAGCCACAACTACTGAGCCCATGCGCTGCAACTACTGAAGTCCATGTGCCTAGAGCCCGTGCTTCGCAACAAGAGAAACCATCGCAATGAGAAGCCTGCACACTGCAACGAAGAGTAGCCCTTGTTCACTGCAACTAAAGAAAGCCTGCATGCAGCAACGAAGACCCAACGCAGCCAAAAATAAAATAAAATAAATAATAATTTTTAAAAAAAGATGGTGACTGCTAGAGTTCTCCATTATAAAGATCCATTATACAACTAGTAGGATTAGTGAACCTTGGTCAGCTACTTTTGGGAATGTATAATCATATGTATGTATAAGTTCTGAATCAAAGAGAAAATTGAAACAATTAGAGATTTTGCAGAAAACAATGATAATGAAATGATTGTATATTGGAGCTTGTAGGATGTCCCTGAAGCTCTACTCAGTGGAAAAGTAATACCATTGTTAATATGTCCTGGAGGAACCAAGATGCATCTGGCCCAGATGGAGGGCCAGAACTACACCTTGTTTCCCCCAGTATCTACATGGTTCCTGTCACACTGAACTAAGAAGCTAGAAAAATAACAAATCCTAAACCAAAATACAGAAGCAATCAATATAGCTAAAATTTGAGATTAATGATTAGGAATTAAAGCAGTAGTCCTTGATCATTATTCCTCTGTGAAAAGTCCACTAACCTCAACTAGACTTTGATAAATCTGAACAAGGAAAAATCAAGAAAATTGGCAACATTGTAGAATCATGAATAAGAAAGGAGATATAATTATAGATATGGAGTTTTTTTTTTAATTTAAGGCAGTACAATATATTTAAACCTATTTGGACGAATAAAGGAAAAGGCTGAAAAAATTGGTCCAGGATCTCCCTTTTAGAAACAACACTTGGAAATTGTCATCTCCTTAGGTAAAAATTTCAAGACGAAAATAGCTAAAAATTTTACTAACTCATCTTACCTGGATAACATAAATCCAGTAACAAAACTAAATGGAGATACCCTCTAAAAAGCAAAAGCTAGATTAACTGAATTTAGGTAAATGTAAAAACTCTAATTAAAATATCAGCAAGCAGAATCCAAATGTAAGATGTAAGATTGTGCAATAGAAAATATATGGGATATCCAGACCCAAAATTTTCTGGTTTAAATGGAAATAGCTAACTGACAAAAAAATGGAATCAGCACAACTGTAATTCATTCTGATAGTTTCATAGACCTGTATGACTTTTAGAGCAGGAAATCACACACAGCGACTTAATTATAAGATGAATTTTAATATTTGGAAATCAGAATGCATCTCAAAGTTGGTGGCTTCTCACATTCACTTTCATCTGGGTGGTTGTCATGATTTAGTGCTAGCATCAAAGCATATTAGTTATGATGAAATAGAATTCAACCCTTTAAAAATTACTTATTTCCAAATATCAGTTACATCAAAACTGCATTGACAAATGTCTGTGGTTCATCTTGGTCATTGTTTTAATCTGCACCCTACCTCTATGTCCATTTTGTGCAGGTAGGCCATCCGCGATATCACTGTACAGTCGTTTACTGGCTAGTGGTTGACAGCATTATTCCACGTAATTGCAATTTTAATCATCCAGTGTAACACAAAGCAGAATACTTTTGAGTGTTTTAATAGAGTAAAGCGTTACCAGTCAGTATTTTACTCCTCCTGGGTGCCATATTTGCATGTTAACTAGGAGATGTGGAGATCGTGCCTCGTCCCACCAAGCATTTCTGAAATTGTCTCAAAGATCACCAGTACTTAAAAATACTTGAAAAACAAGGGGAATTCTCTGGTTAAAGAAGCTTATGAAGCAGCATCTTCTAAATCCCCCTTAGGGAATGACCAAAAGCACCTTATCAGCTTATCAAAAGACAAAAGAGTAGTGAAGAAAATTGTTCAACTTTGTTTAAATTGGTATATCTCAAACTGTACTATGGAAATACCAATTCTCATGACTTATTAACATCTTAGGGATGTGAAACTGCATTGGGAAATGCTGCCATAACTAAAAGAGAGTTTGCAAAGTTGGAAATTTCAGTCACCAAGTCTGATTGTTAGCTGACAGCATCATGCTCTCAAACAGTTGCCTTCTAACGTTTTCTCTTATTTGTGAGTAAAAATCTTTTTGTACCTAAGTAGGCATGGCTCCTGAGTTTTATCAAATGCCATTTCATTATCCCTTTCTGCAGTGGTGTAGTATTTAATATGTTAATGTGATAATTTATACTGACAGACCTTTTGACTTCTTCCCATCCCTGGATATTCCCAGGTTAGCCACTGATGTGTGTGTGTGTGTGTGTGTGTGTGTGCGCGCACGTGTCTGTTTTATATGCACTGCTTGATTTCATTTGCTACTATTTTATTTAGAATTTTTACATCTCATGAGTGAGACTGATAATTGTCTCTTAAAATGTATTTTTGTATGTTTTGTATTGTGATTACCTGTTCTTTAAAATTGCAGGACTGTATTGGGTTGTTTTGTTTTGAATTGGAAACCCTTAATCGCTCTTCTAGTTTCATCTGTTGATTTGCTTGTTTTCAAATTTCTACTTAGGACACAACAATTTCTCTTGAGTGCCCAGCACAGTTCCTCTAAGGAACCTTCATAGCCGAGATCCACATAAAAGCAGCATTCCAACACTGTCTCTCATTGAAAATCCTTCATTATATGTTCTTGGGTATGCTGTGTTGGGAAGTCAGAGCTCCTTATAGGACTGTTATGACCAAACTTGTCCATGTCTATCAGAGCATACATGTACACATTTCTTTCTCTATATACTGGAATGAAATTGCTTCGGTTTGGTTATGAGTATGCCTGTGTTCAGCTTTAGTAAGTTTAGTTCTCCTAAATAGATTTCCAAACAGATATACCAACTGGCACTCCCACCAGCAGTGTGTGTTTGTATCCTTGACAATACTTGGCATCGTCAGTTTAAGATATATATATATTTTCTGCTACCCTGGTAGGTATATAGTGGCATCTGATTGTGACGATTGTGGTTCACATTTCCAATTTTCTTATTGTTTATTGGCTATTTGAATATTTTTGCAATATCTCTTCGCTCCTTGCTCATACATCATTGGATGCATTAGGTTTGTCTAGTTTCACAAAGTATCTGTACAATTTGTAGGACAGCATTTAACACCTAGGCCTTTCTGTGTGTGTGTTCATCCGCCACCAGACAGCTGGTTGATGGCTGTGATGGAATCAGCTTTGTCTCTGCATCTCCAGCTCTGAGTATGAACCATGTCCTTTAGTTGTTTGTTACAGTTAGGATATACTCATCAGAAATTAAAATACCAACCTGGCTGAAGCAATGAGAAAGTATGTTGAGTCATATAACAGGCTTTAAAAGGGAGAACCAGCTCCAGAGATTTTTGATTCATTAGCAAAATGAAATATTCAGAGACTCAGATTCTCTTTCGTTTTCCACTTTGTATTCCCCAGTGTTGGCTGCTACCATGATGGCTGACAGGTTTTTGGACATTCTACACAGCCATGACAACATCCAGAGGTAAAAATAGGAGAGATCATTTTCTGTTCTCTCTCTTAGGAGCAAGGAAACATTTCCCATTAGCCAACAGTGTACGTCTGCTCTTAATTGCTAAAATGGGTCATGGGTAGGTTCAGACATAATCACTAATGTTACTTTAAATTGGTCACAAACTCTTGAATGTTTTATTTAAATAAGAAATCTAGCAGACCCATGCAGTTCATTAACTTTTCATGCATGTATATATAATGAAAGAAAAACCAAAATAAACCAGATCCTTTATTTTAACAAAAATTTTACATATATGTGTACATTTCATAAAACATGACAATTTAAATTAAATGTATGTATGATTAAGACCACCAAACATAATTACAGACTCTTGAGAGGTTAATGTTTATTTCAAAAAGACAGCAAAAAAATCTGAAGTATTAAAGTCTATTTTATTAGTGAGAACATTTACTAGGAGCTTTTTATTATCTGATTTTTTGTAGCTGTTGGGGACAGGGGAAATATTATTGGTCCATCTTTGTAAGGTGGTTTTTCTCCCAGAGTCAGAGGAGGCTACTCTTTCAAATTTAACTCCTGGAATTCTGTTAGCTTCAAAGCTAAAGAAGGCCAAATTTTATAATGTGAAATAAAACAAAGGTGTAACTGGAATTTGGGGGATATATTTACCCAGTTCATTTTTATAACACACAGTGCTAAATTCAAAAGAAACAAGTCTTATTCTTTCCCCTTTCCCCAAGCTACACAATGATGCTCTTTAGAGACAACCTCATTTTTCAGCTTCTGTATTCTTGGGGAGATGTTCTATATAAATAGCAGACTATATTGCCTCAGAGTAGACATTCAAGATTTGAAAATATTTCTTTAATACCTCATAATTCAGTGTCAGTCATATACCATTACTACGGATTTCACCAGTCAGATTTTTAATTCAATTTACTTTCGGTATACCTGAGTGTTTCCTGTGGAGGAAAAGGTCTGCATCATCTTTGGCCACAATTTTAAAATACGATCCACTCTGGGCTGGTTGCCCTCTGTGCCTGGTGCACAAGAGATACTGTAATCTCCTCCACCACCATCACTATAGAGATGCTTTTCACTTCTCTTCTATATTGAATTTCTAGTTTTCTACTCTTTCACCTGGTGGAAAACTTCCAGTTGCTTTCTTAGAAGGGGTGGTTTTTGAAATAACTCATGCGGTTAAAAAGGTTATTCTCCCCTTCTGTTTCTGATGTCTCATTTTGGCCAGCAGGTTCTTAGGCATGTTCTTTTCATGGTGCACGGCAGAAGCACAAAAGGCTGAGCCAAAGCATCTTTAAAGTCTATACACCCATCCTGATCAGCCCACATTCTGTTGATTAGACAAGTCAAATGAACGAGTCCAATATTAACAGCAGGGGTGAGCCATGACAAGGGCACCTAGTAAACGGAGAATTGCGGAAAACCGCTGTAAGCTACCAGACTCCTAACAACATAGCTGGCATCCCTGTGCCTCAGCACAACCCATTACAGGGTAACTGAGCAGTAGTTAATAATTTCAAAGAGGATAATTTACCTCCATGACATCAGTCAATAGAAAAATATAAACCTTTCCTATAACCGTGCTTATAGTTGCTATATGAATTTATAAATTTATATTTATTTCTTTTAAAAATAGTGAAAAATTCAGCAAACTATTCTATATTAATATGGTTTAAAGTGAGTCTTATGATGACATGGCAGAATGATTAAAGTCAACAGTATGCCAGTTTATGAATAATTGTGGAGAAAATTACAGGAGAAAAAGAAAATGTGACAGAACTCTACATTAAGATGCTTTTTAATATCCCAAGTTAAGGAGATTTCTTCTTCATACAGACTTCCTGAAGATGTGACCCCCACCATGTGAGCACAATTTGACAAAGAAATAAAAGGTATGGGCAGGCAAATGGGTATTCTTACTTTGTGGGGTTGTCTCGAAACAGGGAACACCTTTGAATGACTATTATCTGGACCACAATGCTGGACTGGGAGGTGCTCTAACAAAAGGCCGTACAGAATCCCACCAACAGCCTTTTAAAAGATGGAGGCTGTTGGAAGAGGTCATCAGGAGGAAGTGACCGCTGGTTGACCTGCAAACTGGATCCTGGCAATTGGAGACTCCTCCCTACTCCCTTCCTTGGAATGTACATTCTGCCCAATGTTCTCACACTAGGAGTCATTCCAGGCATGCATCCTTGAGGTGCTAATGTGTTGTTGAGACCATCTGGACAGTATATGTGACTGAACCCAGATACAGCCTCTATATAAACTTTTAAGATTCTGGCAGGTGGGTGTAGAGATTTACTCACTTGCAGCTGCTCAAGACAGGCCTCCTATGTAAGTTCCCTTGCTTATTAACACTGCCACCTACCAATCCGGAGTGTTGTGCTGCTTCTATTGGTCTCTCCTTGCCCTCCATGTATGGGGGCCAGTTTTGAATTTAAGCTGGGGACTTCTCTGAGTTTTCAAACCAACACCAAGAAGGGAAAGTGCTTGGAGACTTTAAGAGGAACTGGAAGAGGGTCAGAGGTGCAGAAGCATCATTCTTGGGTGTGCACTTCATCTCCCCTTCCCTTAAAGTTTAGTTTTGATTTAAATGTCATTTGCCTGGGTCCCCTCCCTTAAGAGTTCCCTCAGACAACTTCTGTAGGTCACATACAGTGGATGTCTGAGCCCCAGCATAACTGAGATTTCTTTCTTTTGCTCTTCTATTAGTCTGGGTTCTGCAGAGAAACAGAACCAATAGGTGATATAGATATAGATAATATATACATACATATATGTGTCTACCTATATATAGACCATATATAACCATATAGATAGATATATAGATAGATAGTTATTGGGTTGTCCAAAAAGTTTGTTCACTTTTTCCTTACACCTGAATGAACATTTTGGCCAACCCAATGTTATAAGTTATGGAAGCCGAGAAGTCCCAAGTTCTGCAGCTGACAAACTGGAGACCCAGGATAGCATAGTCCCAGTCTAAGTTTGAAGGCCTGAAGACCAGGAGAGCCGATGGTGTATGTTCCAGTTGGAGTGTGAGTGTGAAAGCAGCAGAAGACTGATGTTGCAGCTCAAAGACAGGAAGAATTCTCTTTGCTCAGTCTTTTTATTCTATTCAGGCCTTCAACGGATTGGGTGAAACCCACATCAGGGAGGACAATCTGCTTTACTCAGTCCACTGATTTCAAATGTTAATCTCATCCAAAACACCCTCAGAGACATACGAGATAGAGTTTAACCAAATATCTGGGCACCCATGGCCCAGTCAAGTTGACCCATAAAATTACCCATCACAGCTTTCATATAATAGGAGCTAGAGCAGAACATTCTGTTGGTGTCCCACCCAACAATCCCTGCCTGTTTTACTCCAGCGAAAACATGCCAAGGAGGGCGACTGAAAATATTATGTTTATGTTTTTCATGTGTGAGGCACAGAACTAAAAGATTCGTATAATTATCTAATTTAAATCTAGAAACAAAACCCTATGTGTGTGGTAGTAATATTGCCATTATACCAATAAGGAAAACTAAAGCTTATGCAAGTGAAACAACTTGTCCAAGATTCCCCACCTTCTAAGTAGGATGACATGGATTTGATCTGAGAAGGTTGTGTTTCAGTGCCTTCAGGGCTTAATTACTCTGTATTATATAAAAAATTGAAGAAGAAATTATTATCTACTTAAGAGCAAAGATGCCTGAATTTCAAAAGTTTTATAAACCAGTCAGAATTAGTGTCTAATATCAAATGTACCTTTACAAATACTGTGTTTACATTAGACATTGGTATTTTAGGGCATATCTATAATTTTTACAAAATTGCAGAGACATTGCATTTTTGTATGTAATCTGTTTATTTTCTCAAAATCTTGTGAATATCAGGAGAAAAGACAGTCTCTTCAATATTGGTGCTGGGAAAATTGGACAGCTACATGTAAAAGAATGAAATCAGAACATTATCTAACACCACCTACAAAAACTAACTCAAAATGGATTAAAGACCAAAATGCAAGACTGGATACTATAAAACTCCTAGAGGAAAACAGAGGCAGAACACTCTCTGACATAAATTGCTGCATAATCTTTTTTTGGATCCGTCCCCTAAAGCAAAGGAAATGGAAGCAAAAATAAACAAATGGGACCTAATTAAAGCTTTTGCACAGCAAAGGAAACCATTGATAAAACGAAAAGACAACCTACTGAATGGGTCATATTTGCAAATGATATGACCAATAAAGGGTTAATATGTAACATATATGTAACAGCTCATATAACTCATCAATAAAAAAATGATTAAAAAATAGGCAGAAGAACTGAATAGACATTTTTTCCAAACAGAAAATATAGATGGCAAGCTGGCACATGAGAAGATGCTCATCATCACTAATCATTAGGAAAATGCAAATGAAAACCACAATGATATATTACCTCACACTGGTCAGAATGGCTGTCATCAAAAAAACCACATGATGGTAAGGATGTGGAGAAAAGGGAACACTCATACACTGTTGGTGGAAATATAAATTGGTGCAGCCACTGTGGAAAACAGTATGGAAATTTCTCAAAAAACTAAAAATAGGACTACCATATGACCCAGCAATTTCATTCCTGGGTATATATCCAAAACAAAAAACAACAAAAACACTAATCCGGAAAGATACATGCACCTCAAAGTTCGTAGCAGCGTTATTTACAATTGCCAAGGTATGGAAGCAACCTAAGTGTCCATAAACAGATGAATGGTTAAAGAAGATGTGATATATATATATATACACACACACACACACACACACACATATAATGGAATACGACTCAGCCATAGAAAAGAATGAAATTTTGCCATTTGCAGCAATATGGATGGACTTGGAGGGCATTATGCTAAGTGAAATAGTCAAACAGAGAAAGCAAATACTGTATGATGTCACTTATATGGGGAACCTAAAAAATACTAGTGAGCAAAACAAAAATGAAGCAGACTCACAGTAAAGGAGAACAAACTAGTGGTTATCAGTGAGGAGAGGGAAGGGGGGAGGGGCAATATAGGGGTAGGGGAAAAAAGGGTTATTATGGGATTGCATGAAATTATGTCTGTGAAACTTTTGAAAATTGTAAAGCACTATAGAATTTAAAGAACCATTCAATTAAAAAAATCAATTAAAAAAAATCTTGTGACTATCAGTCATTATATCTGTACATAATTATTAATGCCTACCAAGTTTTCCATTTTTTGAAACACAATACTTTATCTGCTATACATAATTGTTATTGTTGATCATTTCCAAACTTTGTTAATGTAAATAATCCCATAGGAATGTACTATTTTCTCTCTTAAGTTTAACGATTACCATGAGATATATTCCTATAGATGGATTGCTGGATTTAAAAACATGCTTACTTTTAACAAAAAGAATAAAATACCTAGGAATAAACCTACCTAAGGAGGTAAAAGACCTGTACTCAGAAAACTATAAGACACTGATGAAAGAAATCAAAGATGACACAAACAGATGGAGAGATATACCATGTTCTTGGATTGGAAGAATCAATATTGTGAAAATGACTACACTGCCCAAAGCAATCTACAGATTCATTGCAATCCCTATCAAATTACCAGTGGTATTTTTTACAGAACTAGAACAAAAAATCTTAAAATTTGTATGGAGACACAAAAGCCCCCAAATAGCCAAAGCAGTCTTGAGGGAAAAGAATGGAGCTGGAGGAATTAGACTCCCTGACTTCAGACTTTACTACAAAGCTACAGTTTCAAGACAATATGAAGGGCTTCCCTGGTGGTGCAGTGGTTGAGAGTGCGCCTGCTGATGCAGGGGACACGGGTTCGTGCCCCGGTCCGGGAAGATCCCACATGCCGCGGAGCGGCTAGGCCCGTGAGCCATGGCCACTGAGCCTGTGCGTCCGGAGCCTGTGCTCCGCAACGGGAGAGGCCACAACAGTGAGAGGCCCGCGTACCGCAAAAAAAAAAAAAAAAAGACAATGTGGTACTGGCACAAAAACAGAAATATAGATCAATGGAACAGGATAGAAACCCCAGAGATAAACCCACACACCTATGGTCAACTAATCTATGACAAAGGCATGGATATACAATGGAGAAAAGACAGTCTCTTCAATAAGTGGTGCTGGGAAAACTGGACAGCTACATGTAAAAGAATGAAATTAGAACACTCCCTAACACCATACACAAAAATAAACTCAAAATGGATTAGAGACCTAAATGTAAGATCGGACACTATAAAACTCTGAGAGGAAAACATAGGAAGAACACTCTTTCATATAAATCACAGCAAGATCTTTTTTGATCCACCTCCTAGAGTAATGGAAATAAAAACAAACAAATGGGATCTAATGAAACTTAAAAGCTTTTGCAAAGCAAAGTACAATCAAGAAGAAAAAACAACCCTCAGAATGGGAGAAAATATCTGCAAACGAATCAACGGACAAAGGATTAATCTCCAAAATATATAAACAGCTCATGCAGCTCAATATTAAAAAAACAACCCAATGAAAAAATGGGCAGAAGACCTAAATAGACATTTCTCCAAAGAAGACATACAGATGGCCAAGAAGCACATGAAAAGCTGCTCAACATCACTAATTATTAGAGAAATGCAAATCAAAACTACAATGAGGTATCACCTCGCACCAGTTAGAATGGGCATCATCAGAAAATCTACAAACAGCAAATGCTGGAGAGGGTGTGGAGAAAAGGGAACCCTCTTGCACTGTTGGTGGGAATGTAAATTGATGCAGCCACTATGGAGAACAGTATGGAGGTTCCTTAAAAAACTAAAAATAGAATTACCATATGACCCAGAAATCCCACTACTGGGCATATACCCAGAGAAAACTATAATTCGAAAAAACACATGCACCCCAGTGTTCATTGCAGCACTATTTACAATAGCCAGGACATTGAAGCAACCTAAATGCCCATTGACAGACAAATGGATAAAGAAGATGTGGTACATATATACAATGGAATATTACTCAGCCATAAAAAGGAACAAAATTGGGTCATTTGTAGAGACGTGGATGGATCTAGAGACTGTCATACAGAGTGCAGTAAGTCAGAAAGAGAAAAACAAATATTGTATATATATAATGCACATATGTGGAACCTAGAAAAATGGTAGAGATGAGCCAGTTTGCAGGGCAGAAATAGAGACGCAGACGTAGAGAACAAACGTAGACACGAAGATGGGAAAGTGGCAGGGGTGGTGGTGGTGGTGTGATGAAGTGGGAGATTGGGATTGACATATATACACTTATATGTATAAAATAGATAACTAATAAGAATCTGCTGTATAAAAAAATAAAATTCAAAAAGCATGCTTATTTTAAATAAGGATATAAAGTACTCTCTAGAAAAGTTGTATATGAATTATTTACCACCAAAATGAATTAGGAACTAATAGTACATCAAAATTAAGGTACAGTGAACATTATTTTTATAAAAACTTGCTAGTTTTAAGGCCAATATGGCATATCTTATAACGTTTCTATTTAGTTGTCATAAGTTACATATGTTTTCATGTACATTTTTAATTCCTCTTTTATTAAATCTCCATTCCTATCCTTGGCTCATTCTTCTTCACATTGGTGTATTCATCTGTATATTGTTATATGAAAACATTATTCAGTCCAATAGTTTGTTTCTCATATTTGGAACAAAAATTTTCCACTTAATTTGCTTTAACTTTGCTCAAGGGGATATTAAAACAGGAGCTTTACTATTTTCGTAGATAAGTTTGTTTATTATTTACTTATTTTCTGCTTGGATGTTATGCACCCACACCCAGGATTCTGAAAGCTTTCATTTATATTTTATAAATATATTGGTAGTCTATGTTTCTTTCATTATTTTCTCATTGTGGTAAAATATGTATCATAATGTTTACCATTTTAACCATTTTTAAGTGTACAACTCAGTAGCACTAAGCACATTCACACTACCACTGTCCACCCCCAGAACTTTTGCATCATCCCAAACGGAAACTCTGTACCTATTAAACTATAACTCCCCATCACTCCAGCCTCTGTTCCCCCAAACCTCTGGTAACCACTATTCTACTTTCTGTCTCTGAATTTGACTGGTCTAGGTACCTCATGTAAGTGGAATCATACAATATTTGACATTTTGTGTCTGGTTTATTTAACTTAGCCTAATGCTTTCAAGATTTCCATGTTGTAGCATGTATCAAAATGTTACTTCTTTTTTAGGGCTAAATAATATTTCATAATATGTATAAACCACAGTTTGTTTATGCACTCATCTATTGTATATGTTTGGGGTTTTTCCACCTTTGGCTATTGTGATATAATGTTGCTATGAACATTGGAGTACAAACATCTGTTCAAGTCCCTGCTTTCAGTTGTTTTGGGTATATACCTAAAAATGTAATTGTTGGATTACCTGGTAATTTAAAGTTTTGAGGAATCACCATATTGTTTTCCACAGCAGCTGCACCATTTTACATTCCTGTCAGCAATGCACAAGGGTTCTAATTTCTCCACATCCTCACCAATGCTTGTTATTTTCTCATTTATTTTTTAATTATAGTCATCATAATGGGTGTGAAGTGGTATCTAATTGTGATTTTGATTTGCATTTCCCCAGTGATTAATGATGTAGATCATCTTTTCATGTTCTTATTGGCCACTTGTGTATCTTCGTGGAAGAAATGTCTATTCATTTGATCATTTTAAAATTAGGTTTTTTGTCATTGTTGAAGTGTTTTTATATTTTGGATGTTAATCTCTTGCCCGATAAATAATTTGAAAATAATTTGAAAATTTTCTCCCTTTTTGGGGGTTGCCTTTTTACTATACTTATAGTTACCTTTGATGCACAAAGGTATTTAATTTTGAAGTCCAGTTTATCTATTTTTGTCTTTTGTTTCCTATGCTTTTGTTGTCATGTCCAAGAAATCATTGCCAAATCCAATGTCATGAAGCTTTCCCCTTGTGTTTTCTTCTAAGAGTGTTACAGTATTAACTCTTACTTTTAGGTCTTTGATCCATTTTGAGTTAATTTTTGAATATGAGCTGAGGTAAGGGTCCAACTTCATTCTTTTGCATATAGATATCCAGTTTTCCCAGCACTATTAGTTGAAGAGACTCTTCTTTCCCCATTGAGTGGTCTTAGGCCCTTGTCAAAATCAATTGACAATAAATGTGTGAGTTTATTTACGGGCTGTCAGTTCTATTCCATTGACCTGTATGTCTGTCTTTATGTCAGTAACACAGTTTTGATTACGATACCTTTGCAGTGTAAGTTTTTTTTTTTTTTTGCAGTATAAGTTTTGAAATCAGAATGTTTAAAAACTTTGTCCATTAAAAAAAAAACGCACGTGAGTTTCAGCTTGTATTCAGTGCATGTTAAGTGCATGGCTTTTACAATATGCCCATTAGATCAATATGTTTAGCTTGCAATTTTTGTCTGCCTGGGCTATCACTTACTGAGAGATAGTTAAATCGTCCACTATGTGTGTGAATTTGTCTCTCCTTGTGCTTCTGGCCTCATTTTCCTCTCCAGGGCCATTCATTTTGTAACATCTCATCAGAGCTGACTTTTCAGTTTCCTTTTTCAGTTTTCCCCAGTGCACATTTCTTTAATATTCTTAGATACTCAGCTATGTAAGCATTTGATAGACTATCAGCATTTGAAATAATAATTTCTCTATTTTACTGAGTGAGCATTTCTACGTATTTTGTAAGATTTTTCAGGTTACCTAGTTTGCCCCAAATAGAAGTCTCCATGTTATTTCATGAAGTCCTGCTAGACTCTGTTTTGGTGCCTACCTGCCTCAGCCCCCTTTCATTAGCTCTTAGTTGCAATATGTTATGAGTATCTTTTTGTTGGTCTACATTTCTAAACCAACAGGCAGATCTTTGAAGGTAGATACATTTCAGATTTGTCTGTGTGACCCCAGAGAAGGGCTATCTGTAGGATAAAAGAAGGTCCTTCGTCCCCACATGCTGATGGGAAGTGAAATCACAGTGTCAGAGGGTGTGATTGGAACTTATGCAAATTTAGTAGATGGTAGGCTGGTGGAGGAAGGAATTGAAATATTTATTTCTGGGCGGGGTGGGAGACGGGCCAATCATATGTCTACAGGGGTTAATTTGGGTCTGGAAGTTCACAGGAGTATTTATCCCAGGCCTTAGAGCAGAAGCCTTCATCCTTACAGTGCCAGGGATATAAGTCTTATATCTGGTTTTTATGTCATGAATTCAGCTCAAAACTGGTCAAGGATGGACATCTTAGGCTAGACCTCAATCCTCAGACTTCTCTGCCAGTCTAGTTTCAATTCTACCTTTTGTAAGAAAAGCTGTGAACTGAATGAATCAGAATATGGCATCTAATAGGCTAGAGTTCTATCTTCATTCTTGAAAGAACCTAGAGTTCCCAAGATTGGAGTCCAAACTTAATAAGTCCAAATTTCAGAATGGAATTATTGTAAATTGGTCAGGAGATACAAAACAAGACTGTTCACTCATGGATGTAACTCCCCTTTCTCTACCTGCCTTAAAGCACTGCTCTATTTCAGTTTCCCAAAGACAGGCATGGGGAAACAATCAGTTACTTCAGTTTTAAAAGCCAAGGATAGTGTGGTTTGATAATTCGACTTCTGCCAATGCTCATTGTTTATGTTTCTCAAGCTTAGGAGCGTTTATCTTACTAAGGCTCTTATCTTACAATGTTCTGTAAATTAACTTGGCTGCTCTTCTTCCCCCAGGGATAATGTCAAATAGCATCCCCTAATACCTTTTTTTCTAAAGTTCATGCTACCTTTCAAAATGTCATTTAGCATTTTTCTCATCCTACCAGAAAAACATGTCCTAGAAGGAAAATATAAGTATCTCCCTCTTGCAGGTACTCTGAATTTTTGATGAGGTGGGGATGAGTACTTAGGGTACATTCACGGGAAATCTTTGCTCTGCTTTTGATTGAGATGAGATGGGATTTGATGACTATTTTAGTGTATAGCAACCTGGGTGCATAAGCAAAGATTATGTTTGGCTGTGAGTAAGACAGATAGACCCAGAAGGACAGTGGTTCAACCAGGAAAAATTTTCTATGTCACATAAAATTCTGGAGGTTGGAAGTTTAACCCTGGCTTTATGGCTCTGCTCCAAAGCCCTCCAGTGCATCTTATTCAAATCCAGGCAGCAGAATGGAGGCATGGAGGAAGAAAGCAAAGGGGATGAACCAGGCACATTTAAGGAAGGTTCCCCAAACTGCCACACAATTCCAGTTATCTCCAATTGGCCATAACTGAAAATCCATGGACCAATAAAGTGGAGAAAGACAATCATGATCCTAAGTGGCTCCAAATGAGCAAATAAAAAAGAGATGGTTCTTTTATTATTGGAAGAAAGGGAGATGAATATTGGGAATAATTAGCAGACTTGGCCCCTAATTAAAATACCAATGATGGAGCCCAACTTCCTGGACACCAGTACTGGTACAAAATATCTAGCAGGCTGGAATTAGATAACTGAAATGTGGGCTTACAGGTATACCTTACAGTGTTTAAGATCTTTCTGGAATTTTTGGTCTCTCCCATCCTATTGATCACTATGTCCTGCTGATTCTACTTAACATATGAAAAATATTTGACATTTTTCTACCATCACAGCTGTAGTGGATCTTCCTTATGTCCAATCTGGATTATTGCAATAACTAATAATACTGCAGATACCTTGCATTCAGTATTTTTCTCTCGTTCCCACACTATGTCTAATATATTCTGTATTACCACCAGATTGAACTTTGTAAGACACAAGGTTAGTGTGACTGAAGAACTGACTTTTAAATTTTATCTAAATTTAAAAACTGAAGCAGTGCCAAATATTTTCCCATCACTGACAACTTTGTTTTGGTAAGACTGCATTTCACTTTAGTCACTGCACTGCATAGATATTTGTATTATACTGTGCATGTTGTATGTATATGTTGTGTCTAACATCACACATAAACACATCACTGATCTAGTTGGTGTCAAGAAATTGATGTATTTATTTGAATATTTTATGAAGACAACATGAGTTACACTGATATGAAGGAAATAATTTGTAACTAAGTTACTTTAATTATCATTAAATTAGCATTTTAGGTTTAAAAAATAAGTGTGTACATTTAAAAAATTTAAAATGAAAGCACACTACTGATGCAGAATCAAGTGGATTAAGTACTATGGCCAGAATAGTTAAAAATAAGAGACTGGAAGAAGATATACTGTGAATTTCATGATGAATGACAATTGCAATTTGCTGTGACAGAGCAAATCAAAAAAGCTGTTTGATTATGGAAAAAAAGAACATTTAAGTTAATGAAGTGGAAAATATTGTGAGACATTTTCAGCAAATACTAGTAAATTTGATGAGAAATTTCCTCTTGATAAGCAAATAGGAATAGGTGAAATTAGTTGCCTAAAATCTGAATTAAATGTGCAGTGAAAACTTTAAATAAATTTTAAACATAATCTGAGCTTATAACTCTGTCTAGCTATTAAATGGTTTTGGGTCTTGCCCAAAAAAAAGGAATCAAATTTTAGATGGAGAGATAACAAGATAAATGATTAGTTTAATTGTGGAAATTTTATTATGATTTTATGAGCAAAGACTAAAAATTATATTTTATAAAAAGTGAAAAGAATCTTCAATTAAGCCACCCAACAACTGCCCTTAGAATACAAGGTCTTTCTAACAATATCAAAAATCAATTAACTTAAAATTTGTAAACCTACACATATTCTTCTTTAGTTTCAGATGAGTTGTACAATATGAGATACTGCCCATTTAATACTCTGGGTACATTGTATCACAAAAGGCTTCCAAGTCAAAAGGAAATTTTGTCAATTTGCAGCCTAAAAAATCAGATTCATAGCACAGATATTTTTGAATTTTTTATATATGTCAAAAAACAGTTTCCACTAGGTATGAAAAAAAATAATTTCTATCACAATGGATAGTGCTCTGACAATGTTACACTAAAAATGTGGATTCCTTGGAATTTTAAGGCAAGAGACTAATGTCTTCCTAATTGCTTTGCTTCACAGTATGAAAAGTAATGGTTTAGAATATACACATAAATATTATGAATCATTATTACTTTATGGAACTGTTGAAAGAGGAAACAATGAATTTATCTTATGTTTTTTGCCAGTGCTCATTGGTTGAATGATGACAGAGTTTTACAAAGATTTACCATACTTTGAACTTTGAGACTTAAGAGGAATACTTGCCAAGTATTTCATAATCAAAATCCCCCCAAATGACAATGTGATTTATGTTTTCTTACCATATCATGCTGCATATGAACAAACAAAACCTGAAACTCCAAGGAAAGGAAAAGCGTTTCTTGTGACCTAGCTAAAAGGGTAGGAACATTTGTTGAAACTGAAACTTTTAATAAGTTAATGAAAATAATTTTACATATTTTCTAGATGAATCAACATAGAAAAAATTCACTGTAATCAAAAGTACTGTAAAAATATGCTTGCAATGAAGAAGTAGGAAATCTTAGTAAAGAAACAGAAACTATAAAAAAGTACTAAAGAAAAATTCTAGAATTGAAAAATGCAATATCTCGAAATAAACATTTGATAGATAAGCTTAACAGCAGAATTGAGAGGACAGAAAAAAGAGTCAGTGAGCAACAGAAATTATCCAATCTGAAAAACTGAAAAAAAAAAGGTTGAAGATAAATAACAGAGCCAGTGACCTGTAGGACAATATTAAAAGATTTAACATATGACTACTTGGAACCCCAGAAGGAGAAGTAAGGGCAGAAAAAATATCTGAAGATATAATGGCCAAAGTTTTCTGAAATTTAGTGAAAGGCATGAGCGTACAGATTTCAGAGGCTCAGAGAACCCCAAAAAGGATTAACACAAAGAAAACTATACCAAGGGACATCATGTTCAAACAGCTGAAAACTAAAGGTAATAAGAAAATCTTGAAAGCACAAAGAGGGAAATGACACATTACACACAGAGGAAACATAATTCAAATGACTTCTCATAACCTATAGAGGCCAGCAGTCAGTGATATAATATCTTTTTAAAAAATATAAAAAACAAAACCCAGGATTCTATAGCAAGAAAAAAAATCCTTCAGGAACAGAGCATTTCAGTAAAAGAAACAATGAAAATTCACCACCAGCAGACATATACTCGAAGAAGTGCTACATTAAGTTCTTCAAGCTGAAGGGAAATGATACCAGATAGAAATTTAGATCATTGGGAAGGAATGAAGATCATGTGAAAAGGTAAATATGTGGGTAAATATGAAAGATGATGGTGTTTTTTTGGTCTTAATTTCTTTAAAAATATTCGAGACTGTTTAAATTTCTAAGTGGAATGGTGATGTGACTTTCTGTGGGCTACTTCTTAATTGCAAAAAACAAAAAAATCCCAAAAAATCTAGTACTGATACAATGGAGAGAGCTGGTGGTCAATACATGAATCAAGAGATCAAACATAGCTTCACTGTGTGCCACCTGTTATTTTACAATATTGAGTACACAAT